>NC_141012.1:2212879-2514645 GCF_052327205.1 Somniosus microcephalus
GTTCACTCGGATTGGTGTTTGGACGGCAGTGTTGGTCTGGGGCTGGTCAGGGTCCGGCTGAGTACTTAGTTTCAGTAGCAGCTGACTCTCTCTCTCTCTCTCTCTGCCCCCCTCTCTCTCTGCCCCCCTCTCTCTCTGCCCCCCTCTCTCTCTCTCTCTGCCCCCCTCTCTCTCTCTCTCTCTCTCTCTGCCCCCCTCTCTCTCTCTCTCTGCCCCCCTCTCTCTCTCTCTCTGCCCCCCTCTCTGCCCCTCTCTCTCTCTCTCTCTCTCTCTCTCTCTTTCTGCCCCTCTCTCTCTCTCTCTCTGCCCCTCTCTCTCTCTCTCTCAATTCAATTCAATTCAATTCAATTCAATTCAAATGCTTTATTGGCATGAAAGTTTACAGAGAACCATATTGCCAAAGCTTACATAGCAAAAAGGTACAGTTTTCCAACATTCTGTAGGTGTCAATCGATTTGACATTTGTTGGGTACATACAATATTACTTTTAAACAATATTAATTTTAAACAGTCTTACTTTTAAACAGTCCTCAGGTTGTGACATGTTGTTACATATTTGGCCCCAAGGTATGGTCTGTCTCCTTCTCCCAGGACTAATCTCAATTTTGACAGGTCATCCAATTCCTTGAAATCTGGGTTGTTTGGCTTAGCTTGTTGAATAATATGTTTCTTGATGTGTTGAATTTTTCGCATTTTAGGAGGAAATGCATTTCTGTTTCAACCTCGCCGGCCAGACATTGATCGCATATTCTATTCTCTCTAGGCTGCCAGGATTTCTTGTATCTGCCTTTTTCAATTTCCAGTTGGTGGTCGCTTAGTCTGTACCTGGTGAGGGTCTGTCTCTGTTTTGTGTCTCTGATGGTCGTGAGGTAGTCTGCCAGTTTATAATCTCTTTTAGGGCCCGGTAACATTCTAATCTGCTTTGGCTTTCGGTTATTTTGTTCCAATGTTCCAGGTAGTTTCTTTGCATTGTTTAATGATTTGGTTCACTCGGATTGGTGTTTGGACGGCTGTGTTGGTCTGGGGCTGGTCAGGGTCCGGCTGAGTACTTAGTTTCAGTAGCAGCTGACTCAG
Organism: Somniosus microcephalus; assembly: GCF_052327205.1. NCBI lineage: Eukaryota > Metazoa > Chordata > Chondrichthyes > Squaliformes > Somniosidae > Somniosus > Somniosus microcephalus. The sequence goes on from NC_141012.1 coordinate 2,213,954, forward strand.
GGGACTCTTTTCTGGGTTTAGCTCTTGGGTCTGAAAGGCTTTGAAATGAAGGGTGTCTGGGGAGCTAGATTTGAGGTGATTTAGGAAGTTTAGTGCTCGTTTTTGGATGTTTATTATCAGTGGGTATCTGCCTAGTTCGGCTCTGCATGCATTTGTTGGCGTTTTTCTTTGGGTGCGAAGGATGCTTCGGCAGAATTCTGCATGTAGGGCTTCTATTGTGTGTTTTTCCCATTTAGTGTAGCTTTGGTGATTTAGCGGGCCCCATACTTCACTACCGTACAGTGCAATGGGCAGGATTATGCTGTCAAATATTTTGAGCCAGATTTTGATTGGGATTTGGATGTTGTAGAATTTTCTTTTTATTGCATATAGGGCTCTTCGGCTTTTTCTTTTAGTGCATTCACTGCTATGCTGAAGCTCCCTGATGCTGTAATAGTTAGACCAAGGTAGGTGTAGCTCATAGTGTGTCCTATAGCGGTATCACTGAGGGTAAATTGGTATTTGTTTTCCTGACATCTGGGCCTTTTTTGAAAAATCATGATGTTGGTTTTCTTTAGATTTACTGTTCGAGCCCAATTTTGGCAGTATTTGTCGAGTAGGTCTAGTTGTTGCTGTAATCCCTGTTCTGTGGGAGACAGCAGAACCAGGTCGTCCGCATAGCTGCCCCTCTCTCTCTCTCTCTCTCTGCCCCTCTCTCTCTCTCTGCCCCTCTCTCTCTCTCTCTCTCTCTCTGCCCCTCTCTCTCTCTCTCTCTCTCTCTGCCCCCTCTCTCTCTCTCTTTCTGCCCCTCTCTCTCTCTCTTTCTGCCCCTCTCTCTCTCTCTCTGCCCCTCTCTCTCTCTCTCTGCCCCTCTCTCTCTCTCTCTGCCCCCTCTCTCTCTCTCTCTGCCCCCTCTCTCTCTCTCTCTCTCTTTCTGCCTCTCTCTCTGCCTCTCTCTCTGCCCCTCTGCCCCTCTCTCTCTCTCTCTCTCTCTGCCCCTCTCTCTCTCTCTGCCCCTCTCTCTCTCTCTCTCTGCCCCCCTCTCTCTCTCTCTTTCTGCCCCTCTCTCTCTCTTTCTGCCCCTCTCTCTCTCTCTCTCTGCCCCTCTCTCTCTCTCTCTCTCTGCCCCTCTCTCTCTCTCTGCCCCTCTCTCTCTCTCTCTGCCCCCTCTCTCTCTCTCTCTCTCTTTCTGCCTCTCTCTCTGCCCCTCTCTCTCTCTCTCTGCCCCTCTCTCTCTGCCCCTCTCTCTCTCTCTCTCTCTGCCCCCCTCTCTCTCTCTCTCTCTCTCTCTGCCCCTCTCCAATTCCAATTCCAATTCCAATTAAAATGCTTTATTGGCATGAAAGTTTACAGAGAACCATATTGCCAAAGCTTACATAGCAAAAAGGTACAGTTTTCCAACATTCTGTAGGTGTCAATCGATTTGACATTTGTTGGGTACATACAATATTACTTTTAAACAATATTAATTTTAAACAGTCTTTGTACTTCATTTGGTACGTTCAATATTAATTTTAAACAGTCTTAATTTTAAACAGTCCTCAGGTTGTGACATGTTGTTACATATTTGGCCCCAAGGTATGGTCTGTCTCCTTCTCCTAGGACTAATCTCAATTTTGACAGATCATCCAATTCCTTGAAATCTGGGGTTGTTTGGCTTAGCTTGTTGAATAATATGTTTCTTGATGTGTTGAATTTTTCGCATTTTAGGAGGAAATGCATTTCTGTTTCAACCTCGCCAGCCAGACATTGATCGCATATTCTATTCTCTCTAGGCTGCCAGGATTTCTTGTATCTGCCTTTTTCAATTTCCAGTTGGTGGTCGCTTAGTCTGTACCTGGTGAGGGTCTGTCTCTGTTTTGTGTCTCTGATGGTCGTGAGGTAGTCTGCCAGTTTATATTCTCTTTTTAGGGCCCGGTAACATTCTAATCTGCTTTGGCTTTCGGTTACTTTGTTCCAATGTTCCAGGTAGGTTTCTTTGCATTTTTAATGATTTGGTTCACTCGGATTGGTGTTTGGGCGGCTGTGTTGGTCTGGGGCTGGTCAGGGTCCGGCTGAGTACTTAGTTTCCGTAGCAGCTGACTCAGGGGACTCTTTTCTGGGTTTAGCTCTTGGGTCTGAAAGGCTTTGAAATGAAGGGTGTCTGGGGAGCTAGATTTGAGGTGATTTAGGAAGTTTAGTGCTCGTTTTTGGATGTTTATTATCAGTGGGTATCTGCCTAGTTCGGCTCTGCATGCATTTGTTGGCGTTTTCCTTTGGGTGCGAAGGATGCTTCGGCAGAATTCTGCATGTAGGGCTTCTATTGTATGTTTTTCCCATTTAGTGTAGCTTTGGTGATTTAGCGGGCCCCATACTTCACTACCGTACAGTGCAATGGGCAGGATTATGCTGTCAAATATTTTGAGCCAGATTTTGATTGGGATTTGGATGTTGTAGAATTTTCTTTTTATTGCATATAGGGCTCTTCGGGCTTTTTCTTTTAGTGCATTCACTGCTATGCTGAAGCTCCCTGATGCTGTAATAGTTAGACCAAGGTAGGTGTAGCTCATAGTGTGTCCTATAGTGATATCACTGAGGGTAAACTGGTATTTGTTTTCCTGACATCTGGGCCTTTTTTGAAAAATCATGATGTTGGTTTTCTTTAGATTTACTGTTAGAGCCCAATTTTGGCAGTATTTGTCGAGTAGGTCTAGTTGTTGCTGTAATCCCTGTTCTGTGGGAGACAGCAGAACCAGGTCGTCCCTCTCTCTCTCTCTCTCTCTCTCTCTTTCTGCCCCTCTCTCTCTCTCTGCCCCTCTCTCTCTCTCTCTGCCCCTCTCTCTCTCTCTCTCTGCCCCCCTCTCTCTCTCTCTCTGCCCCCCTCTCTCTCTCTCTGCCCCCCTCTCTCTCTCTCTCTCTGCCTCTCTCTCTCTGCCCCCTCTCTCTCTCTCTTTCTGCCTCTCTCTCTCTCTCTCTCCCCCTCTCTCTCTCTCTCTGCCCCCCTCTCTCTCTCTCTCTCTCTCTCTCTGCCCCCCTCTCTCTCTCTGCCCCCCTCTCTCTCTCTCTCTGCCCCCCTCTCTCTCTCTCTCTCTCTCTCTGCCCCCCTCTCTCTCTCTCTCTCTTTCTGCCCCTCTCTCTCTCTCTCTGCCCCTCTCTCTCTCTCTCTCTGCCCCTCTCTCTCTCTCTCTCTGCCCCTCTCTCTCTCTCTGCCCCTCTCTCTCTCTCTCTCTGCCCCCCTCTCTCTCTCTCTCTCTCTCTGCCCCTCTCTCTCTCTCTCTCTCTGCCCCTCTCTCTCTGCCCCTCTCTCTCTGCCTCTCTCTCTCTGCCCCCTCTCTCTCTCTCTTTCTGCCTCTCTCTCTCTCTCTCCCCCCCTCTCTCTCTCTCTCTCTCTCTCTCTGCCCCCCCCTCTCTCTCTCTCCCCCGAAGCCGAGCCCCAGTGACACGGCCGGGATTGGGATTCAGTCTGACGAGAGCAGTGGCGATGAATCGACACCGCCGATTCGGGGTTGGGGGCTTGGGGCAGCGGGACCCTGACATTTACGCAGTGATTTCTGGAGGTCTTCTTTGAAAAGAGGTAAAGTGAGAAAATGGTCGGGGGAATTTTAACTTTCATCACTGGCGAAAAACGGGTGATAGCGACCCGACCGCTTGTGGGCGGATTGTAAATTGAGGGTGGGGGGTGGGGGGTGGGCGTATAAATCGGACGGCCGAATCACTATCACCTGTATTACGCCTGGGGGATTCAAGTTAAAATTGCCCCCCCTGTGTTTAAAACTGAGAGTAAACTGCTAGTTCTAGGCAATCTGTGAAAGCAAATCTCTACAAACATGTATCACACTCGCTGGGGGGATGACCGACGTAGCTGATTGCAACTGGAGGCAGAGGAACAGCCGGTTAATGAAAATGTTATAACGTCAGAGGCTCAGAGACGTCATTGCAGCCGTCTATCATCTTAGCAAAAGGATCGAGGCTGTGCTGCTATTCTCAGCAGAGCTGCATTCGTCAGATTATCTCAGCAGCTATTTCTGTTCTCCTTGGCCTGGTTATCTGATCGCCTCTTGCTGCACTAGCTGTGGGGAATAGAGCAAGGAACAGCTCCTCGAGAATAAGAATCTGATTTAGTCTGACTGCACGTGTCGGGTCAACAGACTCCGTGCCTTTATCCAGACCCCAGCCCTCAAGATACGAATTCTCTTCTTGATTAAGCATCGCTGATTGTAATTGCTCAACCATTGGTGGCTGCCTTCTGTTGCCTGGGCCCTAAGCTCTGGAATTCCCTGCCTAAACCTCTCCGCCTCTCTATCCCTCTCTCCTCCTTTAAGACGCTCCTTAAAACCTACCTCTTTGATCAAGCTTTTGGTCACCTGTCCTAATATCTCCTTACGTGGCTCGGTGTCACATTTTGTTTTATAATACTCCTGTGAAGCGCCTCGGGACGTTTTACTACATTAAAGGCGCTATATAAATACAAGTTGTTGTTGTCCTCTGGTTCTCATTCCTTCTGCCAATGGGAACAGTTTATCTACTCTGTCTGGACCTCTCATGATTTTGAACACCTCTATCAAATCTCCTCTCACACTTCTCTGCTCTAAGGAGAACAACCCCAGTTTCTCCAGTTTATCCACGTAACTGAAGTCCCTCATCCCTGGTAAATTCTCGTAAATTTTTTCTGCACCCTCTCTAAGGCCTTCACATCCTTCCTAAAGTGCGGTGTCCAGAATTGGACACAATACTCCAGATGAGGCCGAACCACTGTTTTATAAAGGTTCATCATAACTTGCTTTTGTACTCTATGCTTCTATTCATGAAGCCCAGGATCCCGTATGCTTTTTAACCACTTTCTCAACCTGCTCTGCCACCTTCAATGATTTGTGCACACATACCCCCAGATCTCTCTGTTCATGCACTCTCTTTAGAATTGTACCCTTTAGTTTATATTGCCTCTCCTCGTTCTTCCTACCAAAATGTATCACATCACACTTTTCTGCGTTAAATTTCATCTGCCACGTGTCCGCCCATTTCACCAGCCTGTCTCTTTTCCTGAAGTCTATCATTCTCCTCCTCACTGTTCACTATATTTCCAAGTTTTGTGTCATCTGCAAATTTTGAATTTGTGCCCTGTACACCCACGTCCAGTCAATAATATATATCAAGAAAAGCAGTGGTCCTAGAACTGACCCCTGGGGAACACCACTGTATACCTTCCTCCAGTCCGAAAAACAACCGTTCACCACTACTCTCTGTTTCCTGTCACTTAGCCAATTCCGTATCCCTAAGTAGACGAGGGAGAAAGGAATAGAAGGATACGCTGATGGGGTGGGAGGAGGCTCGATTCGAGCATAAACACCGGCACGGACCTGTTGAGTCATCGTGTAATTACAGAAATGTCTCAAAACCAGGAATAATAAAATTAACTGTCTCTGAGGGTGGGGCTTTTACGATAGTTCCCTTTCCCTTCTATGTTGGTAAAAATATGAAGGGCAGTAACAAGGCTGTAGACACATTGGTAGAAGAGGGATAGTCCTGGTACAGATGGCCTCTCCGACCGTGCAGCGCTCCCTCAGTACTGCCCCTCCGACCGTGCGGCGCTCCCTCAGTACTGCCCCTCCGACCGTGCGGCGCTCCCTCAGTACTGCCCCTCTGACAGTGCGGCGCTCCCTCGGTGTCAGCCTAGATTTTGGATTCAAGTCTCTGGAGTGGGACTTGAACCTACAATCCTCTGACTCGGAGGTGAGTGCTACCCTCTGAGCCACAGTGCTCTCTGAGACCTTGTGTTCTACCCCCCTGGCTTGAAGATCAACCCAGTATTTTTAGTAATAAAGGACCCTTTGATGTAAAGAGCTTGAGTCGACTCCCACAAAGCCTCCTGCCAGGGCAATGAACTCCGCAGCGCTGTTGTAACCTGTTGTTGGCTCCCGCACCATATAAAGCAGTTTCTCAATGCACCGAGAGATCGGGGTGTGACAGCAAGTTAGCTGCAATTAAAGAGATTGTGTGAAAGGCGAATGGAATCACAACAGGTCACTTTCAAACAGCCCATGCGTACTGGGCAGGGCCTCCAGGAACACGCTCCAAATTTATTTCATTGGTGAGGCCTTGAAACTCTGGACGTTCCACAAAATGATTCATCTTGGGGCAGAGACGGGGAGAGAGAGAGAAAGAGTTCACTGGAGCGGTTCAGTGATTCCCCTCTTTACAGAAATTATGAAATCAAAATTCTCCCACTAGATACAAGGCCTCTCGTTGGTTTATTCATTGTGTTTGTACTACAGGAGTAGCCTAGTGTGCACTGTCCTCTATTGCCGTTAGCCTCAGCACCTCAGGTTAGGAAGGGAGAATATATCAGCCAGGCCCCTGCTCCTGATCTCCATGCAGTGGCTCTTGCTGCAGTGTGTGTGTGTGTGTGAGGGGGTTAGGCTTAGCTGTGATGCCCCTGTGGTCGAACAGCATGTTGACACTTGCTGTCTAAAGAATGGCCACCGGGTGAGGTGCCATTGGGGCAGGAACCCCAGGCGTAGGGGTCAGTGTTGCAGACTGAAAATATCTCCCTTGGAGCCTGGCATTTTCCAGCACTTGTTTTCCCGAGTGGGGGGCAGTTTACTCCGCAGGTTACAGAGAAGGATTAGTATTTCCAGGGTAGGGGAGTGTTGAGGGAACAGTGATCTTTCAATAAAATGCCAGCACTGAAAGTCATAAGATGGATTTAAAGGGAACAGGAGCAGAGATAATCAGCCTCGATCTTGGGGCAAATTCAAGAGGAATTTCAATGCTTGCTCGATCTTTAGTGCTTGGGCCAACGATCCCGATTCCCTGAATTACAGGCTGTACCTCCCTCTGAAGTTCAAAAATTAAAACTCGGTTATGATAAACGTGGAGAAGCAGCAGCTCGGAGTCCCAGTAACGATCGGTCCCAGTCAATCGACGTGAGTGGTACAGGACTGCATTCTGCACTCATGCTCGAAACGCATGTGTGTCACTTCCAGTAAATGGGTTCTGTTGGGATTGACCTCTGCTGATAGGAAAATAGTCACTCAACCCCCAGTCAGAAGGCCGTGGGTTTGAACCCCACTCCAGAGACTTGAGCACAAAATCTAGGCTGACACTCCAGGGCAGTACTGAGGGAGCGCCGCACCCCGGGGAGCCATACCCCCGGGAGAGTCGGCGCTCCTGGGAATCCGTACCCCGGGGAGAGTCGGCGCCCCTGGGGACCTGTACTCCGGGGAAAGTCATCGCTTGTGGAGACCCGTACCCCGGGGAGAGTCATCACCCATGGGGACCCGTACCCCGGGGAGAGTCGGCGCTCGTGATGACCTGTACCCCGGAGAGAGTCAGCGCCCGTAGGGACCCGTACCCCGGGGAGAGTCATCACCCCTGGGGACCCGTACCCCGGGGAGAGTCGGCGCCCCTGGGGACCCGTACCCCGGAGAGAGTCGGCGCCCCTGGGGACCCGTACCCCGGGGAGAGTCGGCGCCCCTGGGGACCCGTACCCCGGGGAGAGTCGGCGCTCGTGGTGACCCGTACCCCGGGGAGAGTCGGCGCTCGTGGTGACCCGTACCCCGGGGAGAGTCGGCGCTCGTGGTGACCCGTACCCCGGGGAGAGTCGGCGCTCGTGGTGACCCGTACCCCGGGGAGAGTCGGCGCTCGTGGTGACCCGTACCCCGGGGAGAGTCGGCGCTCGTGGTGACCCGTACCCCGGGGAGAGTCGGCGCTCGTGGTGACCCGTACCCCGGGGAGAGTCGGCGCTCGTGGTGACCCGTACCCCGGGGAGAGTCGGCGCTCGTGGTGACCCGTACCCCGGGGAGAGTCGGCGCTCGTGGTGACCCGTACCCCGGGGAGAGTCGGCGCTCGTGGTGACCCGTACCCCGGGGAGAGTCGGCGCTCGTGGTGACCCGTACCCCGGGGAGAGTCGGCGCTCGTGGTGACCCGTACCCCGGGGAGAGTCGGCGCTCGTGGTGACCCGTACCCCGGGGAGAGTCGGCGCTCGTGGTGACCCGTACCCCGGGGAGAGTCGGCGCTCGTGGTGACCCGTACCCCGGGGAGAGTCGGCGCTCGTGGTGACCCGTACCCCGGGGAGAGTCGGCGCTCGTGGTGACCCGTACCCTGGTGATGTTGGTGCCCGCGGTGACCTGTACCCTGTGCATGTCTGCACCTTCGTTAGAAATGGAGAGTAAAGCTCAGGTCGGGGGGGGGGATCTCAGATGTTCAGCACTTGTCGGGTTAATGAGTCTCCGTGTTGGGACATGTTTAATTGGAGTTTCTTTTGTTTTGTGCTCGGAGCTGAGAACATTGAGTCCTGGGATTAGTGGCGTTGTTAATGTTTACTCTGACTGTGATTAAAGTGTTTGTTCCACCCGCTTGTGTTTATCATTTCCAAATAACTCAAAGCCCGAACGGACTCCATCTGGGAGACTATTATTTCTCAGAACATTTAAAAATTCCAATTTAATCCTTTTTCCTATTTTTTGTTTTTCAGAATTCTAAAACCAGCCAGGGGCTTGTGGGGCTTCGGAATCTGGGCAACACCGTGAGTTTTATTTTTCAGTAGAAAACGGATTAACTTGATTTGTGGATAATCCCCAGGAACTGGCATTTATTTAAGAATGTGTTTTGTAGTTTTTTTGTTTGGTTTAAAGGAGCATCGTTTCCAACGGGGTCGGGCCATGTTAGCCGGGGCCGGGCGGGATCAGCCGGGGTCGGGAGGGGTCAGATGGTATCGGCGAGATCAGGAGGGGTCGGGCAGGTCCATGGGCTATGGCCGACCACCTTTCCTTTCCCCAATAGCCGTATGTGAGACTAGACAGTCCGTGGTGATTGGCTATTTCACTGTGGGGGGCATCACATCTCAGTCTAATCTAGTTCTGACCCCAAATCCAGTCACTGGAGTGAGCAGGAGCAGGAGCCCTGGGTGATTCCTCTCCCCTCCCATCGCCCTGGGCACTGAAGGTTATTGTAACAGTCACTGTCCCCCAGCTGGGAGCAAGGATGGAAAGCTGGGATTTCTGGGTCTGTAAGGTGACACTGGGGAATGGATTTACCAGCTGGTGAGTTTAGGGGTTGTGAATCCGGTTGTAATGCAGTGGGGTGGAGCTCGCTGTGTTGGAAGATGATGTGTGGGTCTGGTATTTACACAGCAGTGTCACCGATTGGACAAGGAGACTCAGCGGGGAACAGTGAAAGTGCAAGGTAGCTCGTGAATCAAACCCAAAACAGCGTGTGTGTTGGTTAAACAGCTGCTGGATGTTGCTGTGTTGTGGGAATGGTGGCTCGGGATTTGCAAACACCTGTATCCGAGACACCTGTCTTTGCATCTCTGTTTTATAAACGAGCTGAGGTGTGAGGTCTGTTAATCCGAGCTGTGTTTAAACAAGGCTCTTAAAAGCAAATCCTCAGGGGCAGGCAAGCTACAGGGTGGAGGAAGGCAGAGGGCGGAGTGAAGGAAAGTAGATCAGGGGCCGGTGCATCTCGCTCGGTGCTTTAACTCCTTCAAGGGTTTTAAGGGCACCTACACCCTACCTGAGTATCCCGCTGGATATCAACCCGGAATTCCGAGCCGGAGCTCTGGTCTCCACTCGCCGGGACAGTCTGGAGTGATGTTCGAACCTGAGATTTCACTCAGAGGGAATGAGATATGGGTGATGGGAAACAGGAGGATAGAGTGTGTGAAATGGACATGTCCCTGGACTCTGTTGCAGTAGTTTTATTTTCCTGTTCCATCTCCTTAAATGGGGGATTGCACCACTCAATAACTGCAGAGCATAAACGCTGCGACTGCCTGAAGGAGCCAGTCTGATGTTTGTTTGCTTGGTTTTAAGAGATGAACAGGTGACGACTGCTAGTCTCTCCCCGGAGTGCGAAAGCTGCCCGTGGCACCATGGCACTGCCCGAGAGAGGTGCAGCTTATCCCATGTAGAATAGCCCAGAGCTCCCAGTCTGTGCTAGGTGTTAGCGCTGGTCTCGATTCACTCCATCCTGCCAATCTCAGCGTGAATTCCACCTGCTCCCCTCGCCTCCCTTTCATCGCATAGTCATTAACGTTCCTTTTCTCCGTGTCCTTTTTTTTAACTGCAGTGTTTCATGAACTCCATTCTGCAGTGTCTGAGCAACACCCGGGAGCTGCGAGATTATTGCATCCAGAACACTTACCGGCGCGAGCTCAACAACCGGAGCCGCACCAGCACCGCACTCATGGAGGGTAAGTGCTCCTGGTAAACATGCCCGAGTGTTGGCCGAGGGCTGCAGGGAAGCCGCTCAATCTCTGCCTCTGAAACCAGCCGTCCCACAATTGCTTCAAAGTGGAGCAAAATGAGTCACAGTTCTGCGCCTGGCCTCTTGTGTTTCTCGAATACGGTCCCCACGCTTGCACCATCTGGAATACCGCCAACCGTTCCGCATCACCATGGGCACCTCTTAAAACATATTGGGCCAGAATTTGCTGCCACAATAGCGCTGAGTTTAATGGTGCCCGCCGTTATTAATGTGTAAATCGTTCAGCAACTTGTGACGAGGAAGAGATTTCCCGTGAATTGCGAATCGCCACAAGTTTCTGGACGATTTGCGCCGCTCTGCCGTTAGCCTCACGAAAACTGCAGCTCGTCCTGGACCTCCCCGTGAGTTTCATGAAATTCCGAGATCCCAGATGCCCTGTTGCCCTCGCCGCGCTGCGCTGAGCTCGCACTTCCAGCAAGTTACGGCGCAGAAACATTTTGGAGCTGGGGGAGTGAGGGAGGGGCTGGGGGAGTGAGGGAGCGGCTGGGGGAGTGAGGGAGCGGCTGGGGGAGTGAGGGAGGGGCTGGGGGAGAGGGTGAGTGCGAGGGGGGTGAAGGGTTGGGCATCCATCCGTTACTGACCTTCACACTGAGAGACAGCCTCTGGCAACTGGAGGAAGTAAATGGAACAGGAGGGAAATTTAGTGGTAATTTAATAATTAATATTCTGGGCTCCTATTGCTTTGTGGGACCTTGGTCTATTTATATTCCTTTAAATTCTCAGTTGTTCAGACCAGAATCCTTCTGCCCGTTGCTGAGTTGCGTAACGCCCCAGGAAATGCACAATTCGCGAATCACTGTCCAAACGGCCTCCCTCCCTCTGGTTATCGGACTGGGACTTTGTTCTGTTTTATTGCTTCCCTTTTTAGTCTTTCAAAAATAACTGGGATTGTTCTTGGAGCAGAAAAGATTAATGACAAGATTTAGTGCAGGTATTCAAATTTAGGAGGAGTTTTGATAGACAAATGAAGAGAAACTGTTTCCAGTGGCAGGAGGGTCAGTAACCAGAGGACACAGATTGAAGGTGATTGGAAAAAGAACCAGAGGGGAGATGAGATTTTTTTTACGGGGCGAGTTGTTGTGATCTGGAATGCGCTGCCTGAAAGAGCAGATTCAATAATAACTTTCAAAAGGGAATTGGATCCATACTTGATTGGGAGAAATTTTGCAGGGCTACGGGGAACGAGCAGGGGAGTGGGATTAATTGGCGAGCTCTTCCAAAGAGCTGGCACAGGCATGATGGGCCGAATGACCACCTCCTGTGCTTAATGGTTCTATAATAACACTTACAATAATTTGCAAGTACTCCTCGACCTGTGCTGGCAAATCCCACGAAAGCTCATAGCCCTCTGTTCTCTCCTGCAGAATTCGCAAAGTTACTGCAGGCGCTGTGGACATCCTCCAGCAACGATCCCATCAGTCCCTCCGAGTTCAAAACACAAATCCAGAAATATGCCCCGCGATTCGTGGGCTACAAGTAAGTAATGGCCAAAAGGTATATAATAGTCAGGGCTGAAACCTGTCCACACCGTTCCTGCCACCAGGAGGCGGCCCTGAGTCTCGCTCCCTTGTGTTGAAGCTCCTCCGAGTCCTGGGTGGTGGTGAAAGGCACAATATAAATGCACGTTCGTCCGTTCTTCCTCACCCGACCTTGTATTGAAATATTTTTGCTCACTCAGTCAACAGGACGCCCAGGAGTTTCTCCGTTTCCTGCTGGATGGGCTACACAATGAAGTGAACAGAGTGTCGGTGCGGTCCAAGGCCGTGGCGGAGGACCTCGATCACCTGCGGTAAGTGTCGGCAGTCTGTCCGTGCGATCTGTGCCGTTCAGTTAATCCTGTTGAAGCCGCCTGCTCGCAGATTACTTCAAGTGGTTTGGTTTGAGCCGAGTGGTTTAGTTCCATTCCGTGCAAGATCCAGTTCACAATCTTACCACTTCACTTTAACCCTAGGGAGACACGCGGTCTTTTATTCCCCTAAGATTCTAGTTTCGTAGAATTTACAGCACAGAAACAGGCCATTCAGCCCAACTGGTCCGTGCCGGTGTTTATGCTCCACACGAGCCTCCTCCCACCCTCTTCATCTCACCCCATCAGCATATCCTTCTATTCCTTTCTCCGTCATGTGCTTATCGAGCTTCCCCTTAAATGCATCTCTACTATTCGCCTCAACCACTCCCTGTGGTAGTGAGTTCTGATAAATTGTCTTCTCTATTTCATCCCTGCCCCTCGCAAAGATAACTTCCTAGTAACTCTTTCCATTTTACCTTCCCAATTTAGCCAACCTGCTCCCAATCATCTTCCAGCAACTTTCTTGAGTCAACCACTGGGGTGATTAAACTGCTGATTGTATTTTTCATTCAGCTGGGAGGGAGGAGTACGATGTACCTCTGCTCCTCGTTCCCCCCGACATCATAGCTAACACGCACACAACTGTTTTCAAATTCAGCATTGGGAAGTTTTTCTAATTAATAAAAAATTTAGGAAAATCTAATAGGTAGTATTTTATTATAAAAATACTCTCCGCTTGTTCTATATTGAAAGATGTTGGTGTCTGATGTGGGCACTCGGTTTAAACTTTCCTCTCCCCTCTAGTGATGATGAAAAGGGGAGAAGAATGTGGAAGAAATACCTGGAGAGAGAAGACAGTCGGATTGTAGGTGAGTGCAGCACATTCAGGCTTACACATGCATGGAATCAGCTACACGTGTGCGATTGTACAGATCAGAATTGTGAAAATTGAGGGGGGGTGGGGGAGTCAGATTTTTGCACATCAGTAACAACTTTGCTGGTTTCTGTTTTTCAGACCATTTTGTGGGCCAGTTGAAAAGCTCCCTGACCTGCAGTGAGTGCGGCTATTGCTCCACTGTATTCGACCCCTTCTGGGACCTGTCCCTGCCCATCTCGAAGGTGCGATACCACCGTTACTGACCGGTGCCAGCCCATGAATGCATATTAACAAATAAAATTCTCTGCTGTGTTGCCTTTACCCAAACACCTTGATTGCCGCTGCGATTCTGCAGTGTAAATGTCCCCAAAAGTTACAAGGGAGTTTTTACAGGATGTAGTTACATCAGGTTCACGTTCAGGACCGGCTGCCAAGTGTGAGATGGTCGCGAAGCGGGGTTGCGTACCGGGGGGAAGCAGCGATGCAGAGAAAGTTACAGCACCTGACAAACAACAGGGAAGTCCACTGTTCATGGGGCTGCTAATATTCAGATGGTATCTGACCACAGGAACATCCTTACCTGTAGCCAATGTCCAGGAAACAGCCATGCTGCCTTCATTCTACACAGTCACACTTAGGACAGAGGGGAAACACTGGGGGTTGACCGTTAGAACAGGCTTAACTTCTGCGTCCATGGCTACTGATGCCTACAGTAGAGGGGTGAATCCTGAGCATCTGCTTTTCTATTCATTCGCAAGATGTGGGCAAGGCTGACATTTAATGCCTATTTGATGCAACTGAGTGTCTCACTGGGCTAATTTCAGAGGGCAGTTAAGAATTAACCATGTTGGTGTGGGACTGGAGTCACGTGTAGGCCCAGACCGGGTAAGGATGGCAGGTTTCCGTCCCTAAAGGGCATTAGTGAACCAGTTGGGTTTTTATGACAAGCCGACAGCTTCAGGGTCACTTTTACTGGGTTTTCTTTTATTTCCAGAATTCAACTGAATTAAAATTCTCAAACTGCCCTGGTGGGATTTGATATCATGTTTCCCGGCTCATTAGTTAACGTTTCTGGAGTACTGTTCCAGTAATCTAACCACTACAACACTGGACCCCTTACTGTGCTACATCTGGCAGCTCCCATGGGCGCAATGTGTGCTGTCCAGCTCTAGCACGGTGTAAGTGTGTGTGCAAAGGGCAGTGGCTGTGTGCGGTGCTTGGAATGGTCCTCACGAGGTGTGGGAGTTTCATCTTGGGTTTATGTCATGGTCGACGGGCCCTGGAAAAAATGCAAGCAACTTTTGCCTTCTCCTGCCTCCTGATGTCAGCAAACCCCTTCCTCATTGGCAGCTGGAACTGGAGCCAGGGTGACTGATTAACAATCTCACTCGATGCAGCTGGCACCTGTACTTTTACTGGAAGGAAGTCTTTAGCCTTCCATTAGTACAGCAGAACCTCCAACTCCTCAGTATTAAAGGGAGCAGCGCTCCTGTGAGCAGTTAGCCCATTTTTTTCTGTCACCATCGTAACGTCCCTTTTAATGGCGTGCTGCAGCCCTTTAAGCGCTGTTGCCTTGCCGGATTTTGCTCTCCCTAGCCAAGTGCGTTTTGGGCAAGCTCTTTGTGTGTCAATTGAAATTAGGATGAAGGACTCTAAGTGCAAAGGTCAGTGCGACCCGACCCCTCCGCTGCCAACTCAGCCCATTTTTGGTGTTTGCGTAAAATCAGTTTGTAATGTTTGACTTTGCTGATTTGTTATCAACAGTTTTCCTAAAATGTTCTGCGTTGCTTATTAATCCCCGGCTGTCGCTCCTATTGCAGAAAGGTTACGGTGAAGTTTCGCTGATGGATTGTATAAGACTGTTCACCAAAGAGGATGTTCTGGATGGAGATGAAAAGCCGGTGAGTTGACCTTTGCTCTCCCGATGGTCAGTCAGAGTTTTGCCACTTGTGCGGAAAGTGCTTGAGGTTGACTGTTAGCAACCAAGTTTTTAAAAATTCATTCTCTGGATGTGGGTGGCACTGGCAAGGCCTGAATTTATTGCCCATCCCTAATTGCCCTTGAGCTGGTGGTAGTGAGCCGCCGCCACCTTGAACCGCTGCAGTCTGTGATGAAGGCACTCCCACAGTGCTGATAGGAAGGGCAAGGGGTCACAGCAGAGCGTGAGGTCCTGATTTTTGGGCAGGCCATGTGAGGATTGTTGGGAAGAGGAGATAACAGTTCAAGGTCGGGCTCAAACTCCATTTCAACTCTGACTTAAAAAGGAGGAAATATTTAAAAGTAAGAGGTTAATCCGAAAGACAAACTCTCAGAACCCAAAATGGGAAAATGGGTTCTGCCTGCAAACCACAGCTTCCAGGGCCATGGTGATCAGAATTATTCCCTGGGGAGGCCCACTTTCCCCCCCCCCCCCCCGATACTTGGGGGACTGCGGAATAACGTTAAAGGGCTCGATCCCGCTGAATATCCTGACTAGGGGTCAGTCCAGACAAGAATGGGCTTAGTTTGGAGTGAGGACGGTTTATCAAATCAAATCAACTTTTATTGTCATTGTTAGTGCACAAGTGCAGTACAACGAAATGTAGGCTTGCGGCTCCCGAGAGTGTACAATTTGGATTAGGACACTTAAACATTTCAACATACATTTGTACATATATATTAGCATAAATATGACCATAATAAAGTGCATCGGCAGATGTGCAGGCTTTAGTGTTTATTTGTGGAGTTCAGTAGGATGACAGCCCTGGGAAAGAAGCTGTTCCTAAATCTGGTCGTACGGGTGCGAATGCATCTGTAGCGTCTTCCAGATGGTAGGAGGGCGAACAGACTGTGGCTGGGGTGGGTAGGGTCTTTGATGATGGACCGTGCCCTCCGTAGGCAGCGTTTCTGATATATATGTTCTATGGTCGGTAGCCGGGTGCCGGTAATCTAGAATCTAGGCCAGAGCATGATTCTTGACAGGGAGAGACTTTCATTTGCTGGATAGAAGATATTTAAAGCCTACTTTGTTTCCCAGAACTCTTCACTCACTCTCACCCCAGGGAAAATAGAGATCAAAGGGCCAGTGTCAAGAATGATGGGATTAACACAATTAACTTAATCGGAACCAACAATCCTTTGCTGAAGGAAGAATATTAGAGATTTGGAGCATGGGTGACTAACGGAAACCAGGATTACTTTCCAAACTCCAGCTGTCTTAAAGGGTAATTGTGGGTCAGCTTAACATCGCCCAGTATCACAGGGCACGTCTGGAAATTGACAAATGAATGTCATTGTTCCTGTGCTCCTGGGGGAACATTCTACACGTGCATGTTTTGTGCTCAATGAGTGCTTGGTATCCATCAACCCTACTTTCCTCCCCTCCTTTCCTGGGAGGATTGATTTGTGCTGGGTATGGGTCTCCCCACCTGCCCATTCTTCATGTGAGCTCAGTGTGTGTCAATGGGATATTCTATCCTAGGGGCATCACAGTCGAGACGAATCCTCTTCTCAGTCGACTGTCGCAGGTGCCCTTCCCAGCACGAGTCACAGAGCAACGATGAGCTGACTGATTCACCTCTCCCGAACCCACAGTTTCCCAACTACCCACCTCTCTGGCATATCAGTTAATTCATAATTTAATGATACCAGGGCTTAGAGGGTTAAATTATGAGGACAGGTTGCATAGCACAGGCTGTATTCCTCTGCGTATAGAAGATTGAGGGATGATCTGACTGACTTGTTTAAAATGTTAATACGGTTAGAGAGAAACTATTTCCTCTGGTGGGAGAATAAAGAACAAGGGGATATAATCTTCTCATTAGAGCCAGGACATTCAGGAGGGAAGCACTTTTCTCTCACAGGGGCTAGTGGAAATCTGGAACTCTCTCCCCAAAGGGCTGTGGATGCTGGGAGTCAATTGGAGCTTTCAAGACTGGGATTGATAGATTTTTGTTGGGTAAGGGTATCAAACGATATGGAGCTAAGGTGGAGAAATGGAGTTGAGGTACAGATCAGCCATGATCTAATTGGATGGTGGAACAGGCTCGAGGGGCTGAATGGCCTCCTCCTGTTCCTGTTTGTAAATTAGCACAGACCAGATATCGAACTCCAACCTTCCTGCTTTGCATTAACTGAATTGTGGGGTGATTTTAATGTGAGGGGACGCAGGTTCCTGTCTCTAACTCCGTGCGTTCTGTGTTCCAGACCTGTTATAGATGCAAAGTCCGAAGAAAATGCACCAAGAAATTCACAATCCAGAAATTCCCAAAGATCCTCGTGCTTCGTATCCTTCTGATAAGTCGCTTCTAGAACATTGTGTTTTTTCTGGCTGGACAGTCCTTATCGCCACTGCACTGAGGTTTAATTTAGTCAGAGTTTATTTAGCGTGGACAGATACTAAGATCTGCTGGAATTGAGGGAATGCGGGACCTGAGCGACAGTAAGTTGGAACAATCTTATTCTCATCTCGAGACCTTAGTTCTAGTCCAGACTGAACTGGTCCTGATGTCTCCCTGATGCCAGTAAGCAGCCCAAGGAGAATGATACTGGATAATTCCAGTCATTCCCAGCTAGAGACGCTCTGCTCTCGCTGAGCACAGTACTCAGGAGTGCTCTCTGTGTCTCATTCTCTGTTTAGTTGTGTCTGTCTTGCTCTCTGTTGTATCTGTTTCTCAATCTCTCTATCTGTTTCTTATCTGTCTCATTCTCGTGCTCTTTATTCACCCTGTTTTATTTTACTGTGTGCCCTCCGATACTGTGCTTTGTTGTCGAGGGCTCTCGTCTCCTGTACAGCAGGCACTGACTCTCGCTGGGGTACAGTTCCACAGGCACTGACTCTCTCGCTGGGGCACAGTTCCACAGGCACTGACTCTCGCTGGGGTACAGTTCCACAGGCACTGACTCTCGCTGGGGTACAGTTCCACAGGCACTGACTCTCTCGCTGGGGTACAGTTCCACAGGCACTGACTCTCGCTGGGGTACAGTTCCACAGGCACTGACTCTCGCTGGGGTACAGTTCCACAGGCACTGACTCTCTCGCTGGGGTACAGTTCCACAGGCACTGACTCTCGCTGGGGTACAGTTCCACAGGCACTGACTCTCGCTGGGGTACAGTTCCACAGGCACTGACTCTCGCTGGGGTACAGTTCCACAGGCACTGACTCTCGCTGGGGTACAGTTCCACAGGCACTGACTCTCGCTGGGGTACAGTTCCACAGGCACTGACTCTCTCGCTGGGGTACAGTTCCACAGGCACTGACTCTCTCGCTGGGGCACAGTTCCACAGGCACTGACTCTCTCGCTGGGGCACAGTTCCACAGGCGCGCGCTCTCTCGCTGGGGCACAGTTCCACAGGCGCGCGCTCTCTCGCTGGGGCACAGTTCCACAGGCGCGCGCTCTCTCGCTGGGGCACAGTTCCACAGGCGCGCGCTCTCTCGCTGGGGCACAGTTCCACAGGCGCGCGCTCTCTCGCTGGGGCACAGTTCCACAGGCGCGCGCTCTCTCGCTGGGGCACAGTTCCACAGGCGCGCGCTCTCTCGCTGGGGCACAGTTCCACAGGCGCGCGCTCTCTCGCTGGGGCACAGTTCCACAGGCGCGCGCTCTCTCGCTGGGGCACAGTTCCACAGGCGCGCGCTCTCTCGCTGGGGCACAGTTCCACAGGCGCGCGCTCTCTCGCTGGGGCACAGTTCCACAGGCGCGCGCTCTCTCGCTGGGGCACAGTTCCACAGGCGCGCGCTCTCTCGCTGGGGCACAGTTCCACAGGCGCGCGCTCTCTCGCTGGGGCACAGTTCCACAGGCGCGCGCTCTCTCGCTGGGGCACAGTTCCACAGGCGCGCGCTCTCTCGCTGGGGCACAGTTCCACAGGCGCGCGCTCTCTCGCTGGGGCACAGTTCCACAGGCGCGCGCTCTCTCGCTGGGGCACAGTTCCACAGGCGCGCGCTCTCTCGCTGGGGCACAGTTCCACAGGCGCGCGCTCTCTCGCTGGGGCACAGTTCCACAGGCGCGCGCTCTCTCGCTGGGGCACAGTTCCACAGGCGCGCGCTCTCTCGCTGGGGCACAGTTCCACAGGCGCGCGCTCTCTCGCTGGGGCACAGTTCCACAGGCGCGCGCTCTCTCGCTGGGGCACAGTTCCACAGGCGCGCGCTCTCTCGCTGGGGCACAGTTCCACAGGCGCGCGCTCTCTCGCTGGGGCACAGTTCCACAGGCGCGCGCTCTCTCGCTGGGGCACAGTTCCACAGGCGCGCGCTCTCTCGCTGGGGCACAGTTCCACAGGCGCCGGGCAATCTCTGGTATCTTGCCAAATTGGCCGTTATTTGCGTGAGTGTGTATACAGTGAGTATTGGGCAGGTTATTGATTGTGTTGAGTCCCAGCTACTCGCCAACCTGGTCACAGCCACTGTCCGCATCTGCCCGTCAGCAGGGCTGGGGGTGGGGTGGGGAGGTGGTGGAGATCCCTGGACTGGTATCAGAAGCAGGAAGTCTGGCTGATTTTCTCACTAACCCGAAAGCGCTGAGCTGGTTATAACGCCCCGACACCCGGGACAGCCCTGGTCCCTGGGGCTGAGGTAGTCATTGGATAATCTCGGCGGAGCCTGTCCTAGTTTCAAACTGTGATTGCTCGGTGTTGCTTAATGTTGTTTCTTGGCTCCTATTCTCATTTTTCCCTTGTTGCTCCTGATTTTGATATCCCACTGAAACTCAGGAATTTGATTTTTTTTTTTACAATGGGTGATCCTTGACTCAGCATTTACTGTAGATTTGAAGCGATTCTCTGAAGCTCGGGTTCGCACCAGTAAACTCTCTACCTTTGTAAATTTTCCCCTGAAGGATCTCGACCTTCGAGAGTTCTCGTCTGAGAACAGTGGTGAGTAACGTGGGACTGCTCGAGATATTCACGGTGTGTAGAGTCCGTACCGATCACCGCACACAGGCATCAATGGCGCGTTGCCGCGTGGCCCTGGCGTGTTGCCGCGTGGCCCTGGCGTGTTGCCGCGCCGATCCTCCAGCCAGTAACCAGACCAAGTCGTCATCCAGTTGCTCAGAGACCGCGCTCGGCAATTTCATGGAGTCGGGAGCACAGTGACTGATGCAGAGCTGCAGGTTTCTCTCGCTGCTCCGTCCCTGAACAGCCCTCAGTTAGAAAAGGTAAAACTGTCGATTTTAGACCGGCCCGTTTAAATGGACACTTCCTGCTTTTTTGGCGCAGGAGGGGGAGAAAGGATACTGACACCAAACACCATGAGAGGGGTTAAATCCAGAAGTTCCTTAATCCAATCTGTATGTAGATGGAAAAAGGATAAAGTTTAATCGAGAGCATCAAAGGAAAGGATTTAACCGATACAGAACCTCTTCCCCACCAGTGCTACGTCATGGAATATTCCTAGAAATAAGTAAAGCTTCTCCCATAGTTACAGGGTAAATCCAATCGGTTGCTATGGGATGGTTGATTAAAATACGGAGGAAAAAAATCTTAATTTTTCATACTTTCTCTTCACAGTTCATGCAGTTTACAATCTCTACGCTGTGTCCAATCACTCGGGCACCACCATGGGCGGCCATTACACCGCGTACTGCAAGAACCCACAGACTGCAGAGTGGTACAACTTTAACGACTCCAGGTGAGCTCCCCCCGGCCCCGTGCTGCCCGCCCATTCTTTTCCCCCCCCCCACCCCTCCGTGCTGTCCGCCCATTCCTCCCCCCCCCCCCCCCCCGCACTAATTCACCAACATCGTGCAGTGAATTACAAAATAAAGAAACATTTTGCCCATTCCCGCCCAGCCTGTAGTGATGCCTGAAGCCGGTTGACTTGGCAACAAGTGAAGGGAGAGGAAGTGAGCAAGTTTGCTATTTAAATATGTAAATACGAGTCGCTCGCAATCAGCGTTCCCACTAAGCTGCGTGGCCGCGTAGTGGTCTAGAGGAACCGCGCAGGCCACTCACTGGCTTTTATAAGGAAGAAACCGTGCATGCGCGAGAATTTGAATGGGCCGCGCAGCCAGTTTAAAGGGACAGCGCAAGAAAAAGAATTAGAGGGAACATTGCTCGTAATAACTGAACTTGGCTGGAGAGTGGCTAAAATCACCCAGGATTCTCCTGCTCGAGTGACCCTCCTAGAAACGACACATTGGGTGAGAGCAAGATCCTGCTGCCGCCTCCACAGTCAAATAGCCGACTGTCTGCAGACTTGCAGCAGTTGGCAGGTGGAAGGAGGGGAGGAAGAAAAACAAGAGGGTTAATTCATAAATGCTCTTCTTTCTTTGTAGAGTGACCCCGATGTCATCGAGCCAGATACGGACGAGTGACGCCTATGTTTTATTTTACGAGCTTTCCTGTCCCTCCTCTCGGATATAACCGTCTCCGGACACGAGAGAACGGGGAAAAACAAAGCAGCATTTTTCAGTGATCATCTCTTGTGTCCTCAATCAACATCGTGGACCAAGGAGAAATCCCTGTCTAGGGCAAGGAGACCTCCCCCACCCCCACCCCCAGCAGGTGAAGCTCGACCAGTACCAGGACTGCGAGGGGGAATGGGGGAGGGCTCACACAAAGGGCTCTTTCTGAAATTCAGGGCTCACCAGCCCTGCAGCCATTGACAGTTTTTCCAAAGTTACACACACCAGCATCTGATGCAGAGCGAACCCAGCTCCGATCGACACCTTCCCGATGAAATATCGCCCGCATCAGCGAGCTGTTGGAGCTGACGATTCTGCACCAACACCGCTCTCCGCACACTGTCTTGGAGTATGTTTATTTTCAGTTGCAGAATTTTTCTTGCAAGTCTTTTGAAACATTAAAACCACAAATTGTTAGAGAGGGATAGAGACGGTTTGTTGCTGCTTCAGATCCAGAGTTCTAAACAAGGGAATCGGGGCTTAGGCAGATATTTAAACGTTTATTTATTTTTTTGGTTCTGTTGTAGTGATTTGCCTGAACGCCCTGCGGCACATCTGGTTAGAACCACCACAGTCCGAGGGGCAAGTATTCCTGGCCCCCGAACTGCTTTCTTGAACCGGGGGAATTGTTCCCTTTCACTTTCTCCGTGATGCCTGCAGTATTTTTTTTTTAAATTTACATTATATTTAAATAAAAAACAAAACTCACATTTAGTAAGTTGAAATGCAATTTCAGATTTAAGACAAATAACCAGCTCTTAACTTAGGTTAGGGATTACCTGGACTAGTGCACTGTTCATGTGGACTGACAGGAGTAACATTTACTTGCCCGAGTTCATCAGCTTTATCTCCAAGTCCTGTAGAGAATTGTCCCTGTGATCCCTGTTTGATGTTAAACTATTACACGGGGCTTGAAGATACCTTACAGCTAACGGACCGAGCGCCTTCACGGCGCAGAATCCTTCTTGATAACAAATGTGACTTTCAGGATCGTTTGATCTGAGACACACGAGATCACATGGAATCCGAGAGATTCGTTTCAGCTCAAAGGGGATTACACAGAATGTGATCTTCGAAGTGAGTCTGGAGCATTCCCCCCACCCCCACCCCCACCCCAGGCCATCCTGTGATTGGGTTTATTTTTATTTCTCGTGGGGTTGACATGTTCTTCTCTTCTCTGCGCCCGAGCTGTGATGTCTGATCAGTCACTCGGTGATTTCAGAAATCCACACACTGTCTATTGCACTTGCTGGCCTTCGCTGTGGGAGCCACTGACTCCTGTAATTTATAAGAACATAACAAAAATTAGGAGCAGGAGTCGACCATTCGGCCCCTCGAGCCTGCTCCGCCATTCAATAAGATCATTGCTGATCTTTGACCTCCAATCCATTTTCCCACCCGATCTCCATTCCCTTGATTCCAAAAATCTATCGCTCTCGGCCTTGAATATACTCAACGACTGAGTATCCACAGCCCTCTGGGGCAGAGAATTCCAAAGATTCACAACCCTCTGAGTGAAGAAATTCCTCCTCATCTCAGTCTTAAAAGGCTGGCCCCTTATCCTGAGACTGTGACCCCTGGTTCTAGACTCTCCAACCAGGGGAAACAACCTCTCAGCATCTACCCTGTCAATCCCCCTCAGAATCTTGTATGTTTCAAGGAGATCACCTCTCATTCTTCTAAACTCCAGAGAGTATAGGCCCAATCTACTCGATCTCCCCTTTAATTGAGGGGGGTTGGTAGAAGAGAAATGGGAACAGGAGGAGGTTCTACCTTGTTAGCCGCGAGAGTCTATCCCTTTCACCTCATTGCCTGTCTTTTCTCCACGCCCCTTAATTGCCCTCCATCCTAAATATGTCTCTCTGTACACCCGACCGATTCTGTAACTCTGCCCACTTGCTGCACATTCTCTTGCCGCTTGTGTGAGGACTTTTCCTGGATGTTCTATCCAGCCTAGCTCCAATCCTCCCTGCTCGTTCTGTATTCCCCCGTGAAATTGGTTTTTCCAGTGCAGTATAGCTACTGTCCTGACTGGTGACATTCTCCACTTTGTTTAGCTCTCCCCATACAAATTCTTGAAGCACCACCGTCCACCCTGGGAAAGGGGCCTATTAATCGCCAACTTGGCACCTGTAACAAACACACTGTGTCTGTCTATGACTTACCCCCCGCCCCAAAACGCACCATCCTACAGGGCTTTTTAATTATAAGATATCTTATTGAAGAAAAGACTCGCGTTTTAAACGTGTTCATTTTAAACTCTAAACTAATGCATGGAGACGTGATGACTGTTCTATTTTGATATGTCGTGGGTTTATGCATTTATCTTGTTTACCGTGTAAACAAGCACTGGATATATTTTATATTATGTACAGTGAGGAGTTGTACATAAGAAATTTTAACTAAATATATATCTATAGTATATAGAATAACCGCTGTGTGTATACATGCACAGTATAAATATATATATATATATAAACTTATGCCTTGGGATGACAGCCTGGTGAGTGGGTGCTAAGCAGCAGTCTTTGACCTTGGTACAATATGAAATCCTGTTTGGTGTATTGTGTAATTTAAACGAGGAATGTTGCTCTTAAAACGAGACGCTCTCTAGTTCCTGAGGAGGCTATGGGTTAGGCTGGTGTGCTCGCTGAGTTCCCAGGAGAGGGTCTTTTTTTTTGATTCGTTCATGGGATGTGGGCATTGCTGGTAAAGCCAGCATTTTCTTTTCTCGTTTTATTTATATTTAATCTCCCTCGCTCTGATCCCTTCCTACCCTAAGATGATGAAAGTTGATTTGTTTTGGACTTTTTCAGTCATGATTTGTGTGACTGGTCCCCAGCCTTGTATCTGATGCCCTGGGTTCTCTAGTGAGAAGATCATTGAGGGCAGAGAGGTGGGTAATGTCTCCTCCCAATCTCATGGTGCAGGTTTGATAATCAGGACAACTCACTGCTAGAAGTAAGCTAAAGCCAGCAGACCAAGGCAATCTGTTGTCCATTGCTGACCGGTTGACCTGCTTTGGCCACACATGTAACCCACCAAACCTGGCAGAGGAATTGTGACTGTCCTGGAATAGTCTGCATTGCAGGTGGCAATATTTTGGATCTCCATTGTTGGAAGGAGCCCAGGGAACATTTACAGACAGTGAGAACGTTTGTGTTTATAAAAAAAAATGGAGAGTGTTTAATTTCTCTTTATTAATTTAAATGATTTCACCATTATAAAAATCTAGGCTGACACTCCCAATGCAGTGCTGAGCTGCACGGTCAGAAGTGTCGTCTTTCAGATGAGACATTAAACCGAGGCCCCGTCTGCTCTCTCGGGTGGACATAAAATATCCCACGGCATTATTTCGAAGTAGAGCAGGAGAGTTATCCCCGGTGTCCTGGCCAATATTTATCCCTCAATCAACATCATTAAAACAGATTATCTGGTCATTATCACATTGCTGTTTGTGGGAGCTTGCTGTGCACAAATTAGCTGCCACGTTTCCTACATTACAACAGTGACTACACTTCAAAAGTAACTTCATTGGCTGTAAAGCGCTTTGGGACATCCTGTGGTTGTGCAAGGCGCTATAGAAATGCAAGTTTTACTTTTTTTCCCCGAACTCTCAATTGAAACTCCCCTCTCCTCCCGGAGGATTTCTGTGTCTCCACTTGAATCTTCCCCACATGCCAGAGCTCGGAACCGTGGCACATATGGAAACGTGGATACAAACCGGTGTCTGTAGTGCAGCAAGTTCCGGGGGAGGGAGGGGTGAGCAGAGGGGATCATCATGATGGTCACGCCATCCTGCTTGGTTAGAGCAGCTAGTGCTTGTCACCTGTTCAGGTTCTTGTGTTGTGACTCGGACTGTGGCAGAGTGCAGAAAAGGACAGGAAAGAAAGAGACCATAGCCGGTCCTTGGGGCACAGAATTGAAGCCGCAGAGATGCCAGGGAGCCTGTGAGCACACGAGTTACTCAATACTGTGAAACTGATGCAGGTGGTTCCTCACACCTGGCCCACACTCCTTACCCTTGGTATTACTTTCTTATACTGTTTTATTTACTTTTAACTGGAATGTTCTAGAAAAAATGTTTTTTTTAATCTGCACTTTGTTGTTGCTGTGGGTCCGGCCCTTGTTGCTGTCGGTAATGAGCTGCAGGAATAGTCAGTGGGTGTAATGCAGCACCGCGGGTCACTGAAGGGCGTGCGCATGTACTTTGTGTTTTTTTTAGACTACTTTTGAAAGAATAAAAACACTGTGAATATTAAGCTGATGTTTGCTGCCTTGTCCTTTCTTGGTTCAGATTGGAGTTGCCAACTCTGGTTGGCAGTATTCCTGGAGGTTTAATCACGTGATATTCTAACCACTTGACATCTGATCACATGACCTTGCCATTGTTATTGCAGCTCTCCCCTGTGTAGAGTCTGGTTTGGACTCTGCTTCTGTGTGAAGGTGACGACTCTGAACCAGGAGCCTCAGTCAGCGCCAATCTGTACTTGGACATTGCATGTCAAAATCGGGCAACACAGACGACCCGAGCCAACCCATGGGATCGCACACCGTGCTCTGTGTTTGGGCCGCTCTTCACGGGGCACAGTGTCCGAAACTCAACACATTTCTAAACCACTCCGAGCTCGGACTCCCCCATTCTGGGAGACTCATCTGCACCCCCCACCCCCACTCCAGGAGACCCCATCCGCACCCCCTCTTTGTGGGAGACCCCATCATTCCCCCCCCATTCCAAGAGACTCAGACCCCATCATTCCCCCCATTCCGGAAAACCCACCTGCCCCCGCCCCCATTCCGGGAGACACCATCCCTATCCCATTCCTCTTCTTCTTCCTCCTCCACTTCTGCTGCTGCTGCTTCTTCCTTGTCTTCCTCTTCTACTACTTCTTCTCCCTCTTCCTCTGCTTCTTTCTCCTTCTTCCTCCTCCTCCTCCTGTTCCTCCTCTGCTTCCTCTTCTTCCCTCTTCCTCTTCCTCTGCTTCTTCTTCCTCTGCTGCTGCTTCTTCCTCTTCCTTTTCTTCTTCATCCTCCGCTTCTTCTTCTGCTGCTTCTTCCTCTTCCTCCTCCTCTTCTTCGTCGTCTTCCTCTTCTTCCTCCTCCTCCCCCCTCTGCTTCTTCCTCTGCTGCTTCTTCCTCCTCTGCTTCTACCTCTTCTTCATCCTGTTCATCCTCTGCTTCTTCCTCTTCCTCCTCGTCATCTTACTCTTCTTCCTCCTCCTCCCTCTGCTTCTTCCTCTTCCTCCTCGTCATCTTACTCTTCTTCCTCCTCCTCCCTCTGCTTCTTCCTCTGCTGCTTCTTCCTCTTTCTCTTCCTCCTCCTCTTCCTTTTCTTCCTCTTCCTCTGCTGCGTCGTCTTCCTCCTCCTCCTCTGCTTCTTCCTCTTCTACTTCTTCCTCTTCTTCCTCTTCTACTCCCGCTTCTACTTCCGCTTCTTCCTCTTCCTCCTGTTCCTTCTTCTTCTTCTTCCTCTCCTTCTTCCTCCTCTTCTTTTTCTTCTTCCGCTGCTGCTTCCACTTCTTCCTCCTTCTTCTACTCCCTCCTTCTTCTACCTCCCTCCTTCTTCTACTTCCCTCCTTTTTTTTCTCTTTTTCCTCTGCTTCTTCTTCTTCCTCCTCTTCCTCTTCATGGTCTTCTTCTGCTGCTTCTTCCTGTTCTACTTCCTCTGCTTCTTCCTCTTCTTCTTCCTCTGCTGCTTCTTTCTGCTTCGTCTTCCTCCTCTTCCTCTGCTTCCTCCTCCTCCTTCCTGACGATGACTGTAGAGACCGTAGCTGTTGAGTACTGTAGGGCTCCACCTGATCTATCCAGGCATCTTCAGCAATCCGATGGTTTGGTCGATAATGCATCTGGCTGGAGTTGTAGCGCTCCTCTGCTTCGTTGGTTTGTCTCAACGGCATCATTAGCCAAGTCCACAGGGGATAGCCCTTGTCTCCAAGTAGCCATCTCTGAGGTTCATCTGGCGGCCTGAATAGCGGAGGCGCAGTATGAAAGAGTCGTGGCAGTTGCCAGGGTACTTGGCACAAACATGCAAAATCTCCTTCTTGTGGCCACACACCAGCTGAACGTTAAGGGAGTGAAAGCCCTTGCGGTTGACAAAAACTCCTGGACTGCGATGGGGTGCCCTAAGGGCCACATGTGTGCAGTCAATGACGCCCTGCACCCTTGGAAAGTCTGCCAGATGAGCTAATCCAAGCGCTCGCGCCCTCACACTTGCACGATCCCTGGTGAAATGGATGTGATTGTGCGCGAGGGCAAAGAGGGCATCGGTTACCTGCGTGATGCAAGTGTGTGTGGCCACCTGGGAGATGCCGCTGATGTCTGCTGCTGATCCCTGGAAGAAGCCTGAGGCAAAAAAGTGGAGTGCGGTGGTGACTTTGAGGACCATTGGTAAGGAGTGTCGACCTGGTGCTCTGGGCTCCAGGTCTTGCTGCAGCATTGCGCAGATATCAGTCACTACCTCTCACGAAAGACGGAGCCGCCTTTGGCACTGCTGCTCAGTCATGTTGAGGTAGCTGACCCTGTGTCTGTAGACCCTGTTTGGGGGGTATCTCCTGCGCCGACGACCTTCCATGCGCTGGCCCCTTCTGGCCTGTGCTGCCTCAGGTGGGTGAGCCGCAGCCTGTCGCTCCTGCTGGTGCTGTTGTTGTTGCTGGATCTGCTGTTGCCGCCTCTGCTGCTGGAGATCCTCTAATGCCAAGAAGGGAAGGAAAAAAAGGCCTCCCATGCTTCTGGTAGATGCTTCCATTGAGGAAGCGCTGAGTGAGGGTGGTGAGAGGGGCTTCCCAGGAGCTCACACTGGAGAAGTGTGTGAGGCTCCAACCTTCCACAGCTGTGCCTAAGCCTGGAACAAGTTGCCCCAAGCCTGAAACAACAAGGTCCTGCAACCTACAAATGATGTCTGATTAAATCTCTTCTTTCCTGATTGACCTGCAGCTGATAGTCAGCAATCCGATATTGTTCACGTCAGGTTTCATCAGTGGGGTTCCCACCAGGCGTGTTTAACGTGGGGAAAGGCTGAAAATAGCAAGGGCCCCTTAAAATGGCATTATAGATGCCAATTATTGGTGATTAAGGTGCCTGAAGGTGGGACTGATTCGGGTCGGACAGAAATGCCTGGGTGAAAATCGGACGGGGCGGGGAATCAGGCGGGGGGGGGGGGTCGCGAACCCCCATTGTGATTTCCGCCCCCCCCCGCCTGAAAGCCCACCTGACGGCTCCAGGAAAATCGCCCCCTAAGTGTCTGTAGCTATTTGACTGTGGCAGCATCACAGCTGAGCCTGACCTTGTTCTGACCTGTTTAGACTGCGGGACTGAAGCTGGAAAATCAGAGTCTGCCTCTGAAAGTTAGATGGGGAAAATGTAATGACACAGTCCTTGCAGAAACCCAACAGATGGCGCCATTCATCCCAAATAGAATCATAGAATGGTTACAGCACGGAGGAAGTCCATTCGGCCTGTCGAGCCCATGCCGACTCTCGGCTAGTCCCACTACCCCGCCCTTTCCCCATAACCCTGCAAATTTTTTTCCTTCAGATACTTATCCAACTCTCTTTTGAAAGATAAGATTGAGTCTGCCTCCACCACCCTTTCAGGCAGTGCATTCCAGATCTTAACCATTCGCTGCATTAAAAAAAAGTTTTTTTCTTACGTTGCCTTTGGTTCTTTTGCCAATCACCTTAAATCTGTGTCCTCTGGTTCTTGACCCTTCTGCCAATGGGAACAGTTTCTCTCTATCTACTCTGTCCAGTCCCCACAGGATTTTGAACGCCTCTATCAAATCTCCTCCATCTTCTCTGCTCCAAGGAGAACAACCCCAGCTTCTCCAGTCTATCCACATAACTGAAGTCCCTCATTCCTGGAATCATTCTTGTAAAACCTTTCTGCACCCTCTCTAAGGCCTTCACATCCTTCCTAAAGTGTGGTGCCCAGAATTGGACACCGTACTCCAGTTGGGGCCGAACCAGTGTTTTATACAGGTTCATCATAATTTCCACACTTTTGTACCTCTATACTTCTATTCATGAAGCCCAGGATCCCATAAGCCTTTTTAACCACTTTCTCAACCTGCCCTGCCACCTTCAGCGATTTGTGCACATATAACCCCAGGTCTCTCTGCTCGTGCACCCCCTTCAGGATTGTACTATTTAGTTTATATGTCCTCTCTTCATTCTTTCTACCAAAATGTATCACTTCACACTTTTCTGTGTTAAACTTTATCTGCCACATGTCCGCCCATTCCACCAGCCTGTCCATGTCTACCTGAAGTCTATCACTCTCCTCCTCACTGTTCACTATACTTCCAAGTTTTGTGTCATCTGCAAATTTTTAAAAACTTGGAAGTTCCCATTTACTCTTAAACAGAAACAGAAAATGTTGGAAATACACCTGGGTGAGGACCCTCAGTTTCTGAGCGTGAGGAGATTAACATTTCGGGTATAGACTCGTGCCAAGCTGTGTAATGTTAATCTGTTTTTTCTCCTTTCCGATGCTAATGGATCTGCTGTGTATTTCCAGCATTTTCTGTTTGTATTTCAGCACCCTGCATTCAGTATCCCCATTAGGGGAGAGTGAGCACACCTGAGCCCCGACTTTACACCCATCCCCAAACCCAACCTCACTCTCACCCCAGGTCCGTGTGTAGGAGGGAGGGCTTTAGATTCCTGAGGAATTGGAACCGTTTCTGGGGGAGGTGGGACCTCTACAAGACAGATGGGTTGCACCTCAACGGGAACGGGACCAATATCCTCCGGGGGGGGTGGGGTGGTTTGCTAGTGCTGTTGGGGAGGGTTTAAACTAGCTTGGCAGGGGGATGGGAACCTGAGGGTAGAATCAGAAGGGAAATAGATGATAGGGGTTCAGGTAAAGGGGTATCTAGGAAGGCAAAGAGAAAGGAGAAGGCAATAGTGCAGGACAATGACAGAAGTAATGATAACAGGAGGGGGCAGAGCGTACAAGCATAAGAGTGCACCAGAAAATAGAGTCAGAGTAAGGAAAAATGATAAGGTTAAATTAAAGGCTCTTTATCTGAATACACGCAGCATTCGTAACAAGATAGATGAGTTGACGACACAAATAGAATTAAATGGGTAGGATCTGATGGCCATTACAGAGACGTGGTTGCAAGGTGACCAAGGCTGGGAACTGAATATTCAGGGGTACTTGACATTTTGGAAGGATAGGCAGAAAGGAAAAGGAGGTGGGGTAGCTCTGTTAATAAAGGATGAGATCGCTGCAGTGGTGAGGAATGATATTGGCTCAGGAGCTCAAGATGTAGAATCAGTTTGGGTGGAGGTAAGAAATAGTAAGGGTAAGAAGTCACTGGTGGGAGTAGTCTATAGGCCTCCTAACAGTCGCCATACTGTAGAACAGAGTATAAATCAAGAAATAATGGGGGCTTGTAAGAAAGGTACTGCAATAATCATGGGCGATTTTAATCATCATATAGATTGGACAAATCAAATTGGCAAAGGTAGCCTTGAGGACGAATTCATAGTGTGTATTCAGGACAGTTTCTTAGAGCAATACATTGAGGAACCAACCAGGGAGCAGGCTATTTTAGATCTGGTAATGTGTAATGAGACAGGATTAATTAATGATCTCATAGTAAAGGATCCCCTAGGAAAGAGTGATCATAGCATGGTAGAATTTCAAATTCAGTTTGAGGGTGAGAAACTTGGGTCTGAAATTAGTGTCCTAAACTTAAATAAAGGCAATTACAAGGGTATGAGGACAGAGTTGGCTAAAGTGGACTGGGAAAATAGATTAAAGGGTAAGATGGTAGATCAGCAGTGGCAGACATTTAAGGAGATATTTCATAAATCTCAGCAAACGTATATTCCAGTGAGAAAGAAAGGCTCTATGAGAAGGATGCATCATCCATGGTTAACTAAGGAAGTTAAGGATGGTATCAAATTGAAAGAAAAGGCAAATGTTGTGAAGATTAGTGGTAGGCCAGAGGATTGGGAAATTTTTAGAAACCAGCAAAGGGTGACTAAAAAAATTATAAAGAGGGAGAAGATGTATGTAGAATGTAGAAAGTCCTACAAGAGAGGGGGCGGTACTGGACCTAATTCTAGGGAATGTAGCCGGGCAAGTGGTAGAAGTGTCAGTAGGAAAGCATTTTGGTGACAATGACCATAATTCAGTGAGATTTAAGGTAGTCATGAAAAAGGACAAAGATGGACCAGAAATAAAGGTTCTAAATTGGGGGAAGGCCGATTTTAATATGATAAAGCAGGATCTGGCCAAAGTGGATTGGGATCAGCTACTTGTAGGAAAATCCACATCAGAGCAGTGGGAGTCTTTCAGAAAGGAAATAGAGAGAGTACAATGCCAACAGGTTCCCGTAAAGGTCAAGGGTGGGACCAACAAGCCCAGGGAACCCTGGATGTCAAGGGATATACAAGAATGGATTAGGAAAAAAAGAGGCTTTTGGCAGATACAAAGGACTAAAAACAGTGGAAGCCCTAGAGGAGTATAGAAAGTGCAGGGGGGTATTTAAAAAGAAATTAGGAGAGCGAAGAGGGGGCATGAAAAAACACTGGCGGGCAAAGTAAAGGAAAATCCCAAGGTGTTTTATAAGTATATTAAGGGCAAGAGGATAACCAGGGAAAGAGTAGGGCCCATTAGGGACCAAAGTGGCAATCTGTGTGTAGAGCCGGAAGATGTGGGTGAGGTATTAAATGAATATTTTGCATCTGTGTTCATTATGGAGAAGGACGATGTAGGCATAGAAATCAGGCAGGGAGACTGTGATATACTTGAACAAATTAGTATTGAGAGGGAGGAGGTACTAGCGGTTTTAGCGGGCTTAAAAGTGGATAAATCCCCAGGCCCAGACGAGATGTATCCCAGGCTGCTGTGTGAGGCAAGGGAGGAGATTGCAGGGGCTCTGACACAAATTTTCAGAACCTCTCTGGCCACAGGGGAGGTGCCAGAGGACTGGAGGACAGCTAACATAGTACCATTATTCAAGAAGGGTAGTAGGGATAAACCAGGGAATTACAGGCCAGTGAGCCTAACATCAGTGGTAGGGAAATTATTGGAAACATTTCTGAGGGACAGAATTAGTCTCCACTTGGCAAGGCAAGGATTAATCAAGGATAGTCAGCATAGCTTTGTCAGGGGGAGATCATGTCTAACCAATTTGATTGAATTTTTCGAGGGGGTGACTAGGTGTGTGGATGAGGGTAGTGCAGTTGATGTAGTCTACATGGACTTCAGTAAGGCTTTTGACAAAGTCCAGCATGAGCGACTGGTCAAGAAGGTAAGAGCCCATGGGATCCAGAGCAATTTGGCATATTGGATCCAAAATTGGCTTAGTGGCAGAAGGCAGAGGGTGCTAGTCAAAGGTTGTTTTTGTGACTGGAAGCCTGTGTCCAGTAGTGTACCGCAGGGATCGGTGCTGGGTCCTTTGCTGTTTGTAGTGTATGTAGGATTCGCAAAATTGGATTTCATATTAATAAGGATCAATGGGCAGAAGAGGCCATGATTTTAAAGACTGTTTTAAAAGAAGCCCAGAAAAAGGGGCATACAAAATGGCCGCCGTATCATGTGACCAGCTTAGTGGGACACTTTAAAATGGTTCCTGCACAACCTCAGACAACTATGTGGATTGAACCCATAGCAAGTTCTGGAAGCTGTTTCTGAGAGGACAAAGCCAGACCCACAGGCATGCATATGGATTAGATGCAGATCCACTCAAGATCTGGCTGGAGACAGAGGCCATCTAAATGTTGACCCAGATGAAAGAGACAATAACTTATTCATGAGGACAACACCAAGGGCTCGGTAACAGGATTAGCACGAAATTAAAAACAGAGAGCCATTTCAAACCAGAGATGGGCCTGTTACCAGCCGCTTAAAATGATTTAAAATATAATAACTGCCCCGCTGTGCTCAAAGCCCACCAAAAGTTAAAACAAAGACTCACCTGATTTTGGGGGGGAAGTGAAGCCTCAGGAAGAAAGGTATAACTGAAGAGACTTTTCAGCAGTTGAGACGAGCAGAAGCACCGGGTTGGAAGCGACACTCGAGGCAAGCTGAACAAGCAGCTTGGAGGACACGGCAGTGGGACACGACTCGATAGGGGCAACGACCCCAGGGACAGCTTGGACGAGTTGAGACACAGGACCAGGACGCAGCACCGCGGAACGCAGCTTGAGGAGGAAGATACAGCTTGGGAGAAGACGTTGGAGGAAGCTTGAATCAACAAGCTCGGACAGTCACAAAGAGAGCGGAGAAAAAGGACAGTTTAAAATCGGACAGTCGTTGCAGCCCCAGCAGCCTCGTTTTCAAAACCTTGCACTTCCTAGTGGGATTGGTGAGCATGTTTCTGGCCCTTCACAATCAGATCTAGTTAGGTTTAATAAGGGGGTGGATTTAAGGGTACAATTAACATGAGTTGTCGTCCCTCGATGTTCCATGTGTTTCTTTATTTCATGATGATCTTTGTAGAGTATAAGATGCCTATATTTGCCTTAGTTAGTATAATGTCGTTATGATTTGTTTGTATTTGTTTTTCCCTCCCATGTACCGTGCTCTTGTCTTTGTTGCATTTGATTTGATATTTTTCCATTTACAATAAAATTTCATTTTTATTCATCAAACTTGGTCTACAAGAGTCTTCTCTGCATTGCAGTTCCTGCACCTAAGTCCAGATTATAGAATCTAAGGGGTGAGTGGGTCGAACCACTCAAAGTTTTACTGTGCAAGAGAGAGAGGCCTCTAGAGAGAGAAACCTCAGGGAAACCTCTCGAGGAAAACCCCTTACATGTACATTAATGATTTAGATATGAATGTAGGAGGTATGATCAGTAAGTTCGCAGATGACACAAAAATTGGTGGAGTGGTAAATAGCAAGGAGGGAAGCCTCAGGTTACAGGACGATATACACGGGTTGGTCAGATGGGCAGGACAGTGGCAAATGGAATTTAATCCTGAAAAGTGTGAGGTGATGCATTTTGGGAGGACTAACAAGGCAAGGGAATACACAATTATAGGATTCTAGGAAGGACAGAGGATCAGAGGGACCTTGGTGTGCATGTACATAGATTCCTGAAGGCAGCAGGACAGGTAGATAAGGTGGTTAAAAATGCATATGGGATACTTGCCTTCATTAGCGGAGTCATAGAATATAAGAGCAAGGAGGTTATGATGGAGCTGTACAAAGCACTAGTTAGGCCACAGCTGGAATACTGTGTGCAGTTCTGGTCGCCACACTATAGGAGGGATGTGATTTCTTGTAGAGGGTGCAGAGGAGATTCACCAGGATGTTACCTGGGCTGGAGTGCTTCAGCTATGAAGAGAGACTGGACAGGCTGGAGTTGTTTTCCTTAGAGCAGAGAAGGCTGAGGGGGGACCTGATTGAGGTGTACAAAATTATGAGGGGCATAGATAGCGTAGATAGAAAGGAACTTTTCCCCTTAGTAGAGGGGTCAATAACCAGGGGCATAGTTTCAAGGTAAGGGACAGGAGGTTTAGAGGGGATTTGAGGAAAAACTTTTTCACCCAGAGAGTGGTTGGAATCTGGAACTCACTGCCTGAAAGGGTGGTAGAGGCAGGAACCCTCACAACATTCAAGAAGCATTTAGATGAGAACTTGAAACGCCATAGTATACAAGGCTACGGACCAAGTGCTGGAAAATGGGAATAGAATGGATAGGGCTTGATGGCCGGCGTGGACACGATGGGCCGAAGGGCCTCTTTCTGTGCTGTATAAATCTATGACTATAGCTAAGATAGAGTATGAGAGTAAACTAGCAAATAATATAAAAACAGACAGTAAGAGCTTCTACAGGTATATAAAAAGGAAGAGAGCAGCTAAAGTAAACGTTGGTCCCTTAGAGGATGAGTCTGGGGAATTAATAATGGGAAACAGAGAATTGGCAGAGACTCTAAACAATTATTTTGGCTCGGTCTTCATGGTAGAAGACACTGAAAACATCCCAATAATAATAGATAATTAAGGGGCTATAGGGAGGGAGGAACTTAAAACAATCTCTATCACTAGAGAAAAAGTACTAGGCAAACTAATGGGACTAATGGCTGACAAGTCCCCTGGACCTGATGGCCTGCATCCTAGGGTTTTAAAAGAAGTGGCTGCAGAGATAGTGAATGCGTTGGTTGTAATCTACCAAAATTCCCTGGATTCTGGAGAGGTCCCAACGGATTGGAAAACCGCAAATGTAACTCCGCTGTTCAAGAGAGGAGGGAGACAGAAAGCAGGAAACTATAGGCCAGTTAGCCTAAGATCTGTCATTGGGAAAATGCTGGAATCCATTATTAAGGAGGTAATAGCAGGACATTTAGAAAATCATAAGACAATCAAGCAGAGTCAACATGGTTTTATGAAAGGGAAATCGTGTTTGACAAATTTGCTAGAGTTCTTTGAGGATGTAACAAACAGGGTGGATAAAGGGGAACCAGTAGATGTCGTGTATTTGGATTTCCAGAAGGCATTCGATAAGGTGCCACATAAAAGGTTACTGCACAAGATAAGAGCGCACAGAGTTGGGGGTAATATATTGGCATGGATAGGGGCTTGGTTAACTAACAGAAAACAGAGAGTAGGGATTAAATGGGTCATTTTCCGGTTGGCAAACAGTAACTAGTGGGGTGCCACAGGGAGCAGTGCTGGGGCCTCAGCTATTTACAATCTATATTAATGACTTGGATGAAGGGACCGAGTGTACTTCTATGTCTAGTGTAGGGTTCTCAAAATTCCCACATTCCCTGAAAGATATGGATAAAGGGACCCTGCATGGACAAGTTGCTAAAAGGGGGTACCCAAAATAGCTTCTGCAACCTCGTGACCAAAAGTACAGGATTTTAAAAGCAAAGCCCTGCAAACAGGCAGGCACCTTTTCATAGAAACATAGAAGATAGGAGCAGGAGTAGGCCATTCGGCCCTTCGAGCCTGCTCCGCCATTCAATGTGGTCATGGCTGATCATCCAAATTCAGTACCCTGTCCCTGCCTTTTCCCCATATCCCTTGATCCCTTCAGCCTCAAGAAACATACCCAACTCTTTCTTGAATATATTTAATGAACTGGCCTCCACCGCCCTCTGTGGCAGAGAATTCCACAGGTTCACCACTCTCTGGGTGAAGAAATTCCTCCTCATTTCAGTCCTAAATGGCTTACCCCTTATCCTTAGACTATGACCCCTGGTTCTGGGCTCCCCAGCCATCAGAAACATCCTTCCTGCATCTAGTCTGTCCAGACCTGACAGAATTTTATAGGTTTCGATGAGATCCCCTCTCAATCTTCTAAACTCCAGTGAGTATAAGCCCAATCGACACAATCTCTCCTCATACGTCATTCCTGCCATCCCAGGTATCAGCCCGGTGAATCTTCGCTGCACTCCCTCCATGGCAAGAACGTCCTTCCTCAGGTATGGTGACCAAAACTGCACACAATACTCAAGGTGCGGTCTCACCAAGGCCCTGTACAACTGTAGCAAGACATCCTTGTTCCTGTACTCGAACCCTCTTGCTACGAAGGCCAACATACCATTTGCCTTCTTAACCGCCTGCTGCACCTGCATGCTTACCTTCAGCGACTGGTGCACAAGAACACCCAGGTCTCTTTGCACGTCCCCTTCTCCCAATCTATTGCCATTCAAATAATAATCTGCCTTCCTGTTTTTGCCACCAAAGTGGATAACCTCACATTTATCCACATTATAGTGCATTTGCCATGTTTCTGCCCAATCACCCAACCTGTCCAAATCGTACTGGAGTTTCCCGACATCCTCCTCGCAGCTTACCCTCCCGCCCAGCTTTGTGTCGTCTGCGAATTTGGAGATATTACATCCAATTCCCTCGTCCAGATCATTAATATATATTGTGAACAGCTGGGGTCCTAGGACCGATCTTTGCAGTACCCCACTAGTCACTGCCTGCCACTCGGAAAACGACCCGTTTATTCCAACTCCTTGCTTTCTGTCCGCCAACCAGTTCTCTATCCAAGTCAATACCTTGCCCCCAATCCCATGTGCCTTAATTTTACACGCTAATCTCTTGTGTGGGACCTTATCGAAAGCCTTCTGAAAGTCCAAATACACCACATCCACTGGTTCTCCCTTATCTATTTTACCAGTTACATCCTCAAAAAATTCCAGTAATTAGTCAAGCATGATTTACCTTTTGTAAATCCATGTTGACTTTGTCCGATCCTGTCACTGCTTTCCAAGTGCTCTGCTATTACATCTTTTATAATAGACTCTAGCATTTTCCCCACTACCGATGTCAGGCTTACCGGTCTATAATTCCCCGCTTTTTCTCTACCACCTTTTTTGAATAGTGGGGTAACATTAGCTACCCTCCAATCCATAGGTACCGTTCCAGAGTCTATCGAGTTCTGGAAGATGATCAGTAATGCATCTACTATCTCCAGGGCCACTTCCTTAAGTACCCTGGGATGTAGACCATCAGGCCCTGGGGATTTATCGGCCTTCAGTCCCGTCAATTTCCCTAACACCATTTTCCGACAAATACTGATTTCTTTCAGTTCCTCGCTTTCATCAGACCCTATGTTCCCCGACATCTCTGGGAGGTTATTTGTGTCCTCCTTTGTGAAGACAGAACCAAAGTATGTATTTAATTGGTCTGCCATTTCTTTGTTCCCCATTATAAATTCCCTTGATTCTGACTGCAAGGGACCTATGCTTCACTTCACCAATCTTTTTCTCTTCACATATCTATAAAAGCTTTTACAATCAGTTTTTATGTTCCCTGCTAGCTTACTCTCATATTCTATTTTCCCTTTCTTAATTAATCCCTTTGTCCTCCTTTGTTGACTCCTAAACTGCTCCCAATCCTCAGGATTATTGCTTTTTCTAGCCAATTTATATGTCCTCTCCTTGGATCTTATGCTATCCCTAATTTCCCTTGTTAGCCACGGTTGAGTCACCTTTTTTGTTTTATTTTTACGCCAAACTGGGATGAACAAATTCTGTAGCTCATCCATTCGGTCTTTGAATGTTTGCCATTGCCTATCCACTGTCAACCCTTTGAGTCAAACCTGAAACGAAACTTAAGATGCATAAATCTGTGAAGAGACGTTGTGGAGCCAGACAGCTAAAGCAATCACAGAATATGCATTCATTCGCATTGAAACAGATCAAGTTAGAATGGGCCTAAATCGAGGCCATTAGGTTTCTGCATATTTAATCGGTAACAGCTCACAGGTAGCTGACAAGTCAGGAAACCCGATTAAGTTTCATAAATAACAAACAGCCAGGACATCGAAACCATTAAACATGGAGACAACCACTCCAGAAGTCGTTAAAGTAAATGGCTGTAATCATTTTAAACGAGCCCGCCAAAAGTTAGACAAAGGACTGACCTGATTTGGCACGCAGATAAGGAATGAAGAATCGGGTATAATTGTAGGCCCATCGGTAGTGATCGGTCTCTTGTCTCTTATCTCTCTTGACTCTTGCTCTGGCCTGCTGCCTCTCGTTCTCGTGCCCTGGTCTCGTGACGGGCTCTCTTCTCGCTCCCCGCGCCGCTCAACACCAAGGACGCCCATTACTACACCGAGGGCCCAACGCGGGAGGAGAACGAGACCTGAGTTTAAAACACACAGGACACTCAGGCCACAAACGGGCAGACGAGACGAGATGAGACGAAGAATATGGTAAACCGGTAAAGGCAGAGAAGGGCAGCAGAAAGACGCGTTGGGGGACAAACACCTAGTTATAAGCTGGCGTTTCGTGAATAAGTTGGCGTTACATGCATGGACAGTAAAACCCCGATTTAAGAATATGCTGGCGTTCAAAGAATGGGTAGCAAAATCAAGACAAACGGCCTAGTTATAAGCTGGCGTTTGTCACATGGACAGTAATAGCCCAGTTGAAGAATAAGCTGGTGTTCAAAGCTTGGGTAGGAAAATCATTAAATGGTAAAGACCGCCAACCGACCTCCAACCGCAACAATACCGTCGGCGACCGCCCGAAAAAGAAGAAGGCCCATCGTGACGAAGTACTCGACGAAGACGTTAACGGAGGAAAGGAGGGTGATTCGCATAAACAACTGCACCGCCGCGCCCTGTGACCACGTGGCGACGAGATACCCCAAAAGACAGAAAGAGCGAACCTCAAAACCCCACCATCTAAAGCAACAGGTTTCGAATTGGTGAGCATGAATTCCTGGCCCCTCATAGCTTAATCTAGTTAGGTATAGGGGGTGAGATAAGGATAAGGGGATTTTTAATGTATTTGTTTCCCTCGATGTGCCGTGTGTTCCCCATTCCCATATAAGTGTGTTACCTGTTTATGCCTGTAACTATACCAGTAATTCTCAGTAGTATTGTGTTTTATTCAGCCTTTTAATAAAATTCTGGTTTTCTTGCACCAAACCACTTGTCTACTCGATTTTCTGTATCGCCGCCTGTACCTAAGTCCGGTGTCTAGAATCCAGGGGGTGTGGGAGCGATTCGAACCGCTCAGAGACAGTCAGGGGCAGAACTGACTGGGCACACACCAAAACCCCCTACAGAAATGGTGACCGCGGCAGGACTCCGGCAACAGGGGTGCGATACAGTAGACAATGGTTCGGATGAGCAAACCATGATGGAGGAAAGGATTTCTAATTATGTGTTTAGTAAGGTGAATATCACGAAGAAGTGGATCACCAATCTGTTAAGGGCTGGGCATCCGGTAGATGCCGCAGCCAAGTGGACAGAAGGGAAGGAGCACAAGAAATCCCTAGAGAAGGCAGTCTGGCTGATGTGCTTTAAAAAGCAGGTCCAGCTTTTGGACAGGCTCGTTGCAGCACAGGCAGCCGAGTTAAAAGAGTCAGCCCTGGAGATCCAGGACAAGGCTCTAGCAGGGGAGATGTTACTGGTAGCATTGCAGGCCCTGAATCAGGAAAGGGTACATTTAATGGGAGAACATAAGGCCAAGTTGGAATACCTACAGTGCCAAGTCACCGAAGCCAAGGGTAATGAGTTGAGGTTGCGGGAAAAGAACGCCCGCCTGGCAAGACAAGTTAGAGAACAGGAGGAGAAAGTAAAAGAAGTAAAGGCAGCTTACAAGTTAGCGAGCGAACAGGGGTTTGAAGGTGCATATCATGGCCCCTGCAAGGAACAGATAGAAAATCTGAGCCTGGCCCTGAGGAAGGCAAAAGGCATGGTATGCCTCATAAGCCTGAAGGCAGGCCAGGCGGATTTTATGGGGAACGAGGGGAGAACGGTTCAAACATCACTGGTAGTGCCCAGGGATGACCCGGTTGAGGAACAGGAGGTCTCACGACCGCCACCCGTAGCGCCAGGTTTTAGCGAGGTCTGGTAGCAAGGGGGGGTGGAGTCAGGGGTGGGAGCGGAGGTGGAACAACCCCCGCCAGAGAGGCCGGAGCAGGGACCGATGTGCCCAGCCCGGCATCGGAGGTTCGGCCCACCCGTCAATGGCGACGACGAGAGACCCCTCCAAAACCAGTTCGTATTACCCTATAGCACCCAACAGCTTAGGGCTATGGTGAGCCATATCCCAAAGCTCTCCGAAAAAGGGGACCCCTCGATCCACTTCAGGGAAGTAGAGCAGGCAGTCAGCGTCAACGACTGCGATGGTGCTGAGCAGGCCAAAATGCTGCTATTCTCCCTGGAAAGTAGGCTCCTCCAATCCCTCTCTGACGAGTGTAAGAAGGGGCAGTGCGGGTATGAGGAGCTCAGGGATGAGGTTCTGGAGGCCATGGGGATGAATGAGGGAAGTCCTTTCTCCCGTGTGGAGAAGACCGTCCAGCTCACTGGGGAATCCCCACAGGCTTTTGCGGACAGGTTATGGCCGGTTTATAGGAGCGCCTGTCCTGGGGTACCTAATCGGGCATTCCTGAACGGGGATCCACTGGCCCATTGGCTCAGTTGCCTGGTGGCAAACAGATTGCCACAGGTCTGGGCCAAGGCGGAAGTCTGGTTCGACCCCAAGAATCCCCAGACCACCGAACTTATGGTGATCAGACAGTTGACCCTAGCCTATAAGAACGGTAGGGGGACCGATGCACACCCACCTAAGGGGACGGTGCATGAGGTAAAACCCGGACAGGGTAGGAAGGAGTGGCATCAGGAAGGGAATAACCTTTCTAGCATTAAGATGAATTGTTACGGATGTGGGAAGGACGGACACTGGAGGAAGGAGTGCAAAAACCCTTGGAAAGATAACAAGGGAAAGAATTCCACGGCCCCGGCCCAAAAGGCAGAGGCAGGAATCCCTCCCGCCGCGGTCGAGTCATTTTTGGACACCATGAGGTCCTTATTGACTGGCCACGGGAGAGTAGCAGCTGCTACCGGTGCTCTGACTCCATCAGCCCCATCCAACCCACAGCCATGACTAGAGCCAGCACAGCCTGTTTACCTGTGTTCCCTTCGGTACAATGAATGGAAGAGACCCCTCGTGGAGATGGAGGTAGAAAGGGTGAAGGGGACCTATCTGTTGGACATGGGGGCATCATGCACCGTAGTCCATTCAGCTAACCCCACCACCTCACCTCTATCTAACGGGGTCCCATACAGTCTGTCGGGATTCACAGGCAAGGAACAGGCTGTAATGATATCAGCAAATAGTGATGTTATTTGCCTGTTCGATTATGATGCCTTACCAACATGATTGCAGGTATTGATTACTTACGCCTGACCAGCAGAGGTCATGTGACCGAGACAAGCAAAGCAGTTTAGTTTCAGTTTCAGTTTCGTTCTTGATGCATCACTAGCATAATGGTGTCTCCTGAATGCTGTATAAAGAGTTGAACAGACTTTAGATTAAAACTCATTCTCTTTCATAAATGTCTCGTCATTGAACCCACAAAGAAATCAATACATGGTGTCAGAAGTGATTGAAAGAGATGAAGAGAAAAAATCTGAAGTTAAATCAGCTCTCCACAGATTAGCAAGCCAAAAGAGAACATCGTTACTTACCATTAGAGAATAGCTAACGAAGTGAAAAATGGAAGGTTTACTCCCACCGGCGATGCTTCAGTTAACAGGTAATGTGGCTGAAAATTGGAGGAGATTCAAACAACGTGTGGGGTTGTATTTAGCGGCAATTGGAGCTGATGAGAAAAGTAATAAAAGGAAATCGTCACTGTTCTTACATGTCGTGGGTGATGAAGCGCTGGAGGTGTATAATAACTTCACATTCGCTGTTGATGGAGACAAAATGAAGCTAGATAAAATAATGGAACAGTTTGAGGACTACTGGCAACCTATTGCATATGCATCGCGCTCAATGACAGATGCGGAGACGCGATATGCTCAAATAGAAAAGGAGCTGCTCAGCATCACATACGCCTGTGAAAGATTTCACCAGTTTGTGGCAGGACAAGCAATCAGTGTAGAGACTGACCATAAGCCCTTGATTGCATTGTTCCAAAAGCCACTAAATAGCTGTCCGCTTAGAATACAAAGAATGATGATCAGGCTGCAACGCTATACACTGAATGTTGCGTACACACCGGGTAAGCTGATGTATACAGCAGACACGTTGTCCAGAGCTGTAGACCCAAGTGAGCCCGCAAACACCACAATGGATGACAAAGTGAACGCCTACGTGGACATGA
The DNA here is from genome assembly GCF_052327205.1 of Somniosus microcephalus. Taxonomy (NCBI): domain Eukaryota; kingdom Metazoa; phylum Chordata; class Chondrichthyes; order Squaliformes; family Somniosidae; genus Somniosus; species Somniosus microcephalus. The sequence goes on from NC_141012.1 coordinate 2,256,770, forward strand.
TCACAAGTGCACTGCCCATAGCAGATGCAAAAATGGAGCTCATAAAGACTGAGACAAACAAAGATGAAACAATGAGACGACTGAGAAAAAGCATCTTGGATGGATGGCCCAACATGAAGCAAGACTGCTCACCTGATATAGCAGAGTACTGGAACTGCAGGGCGGAACTATCAGTGGTCGAAGACATCATCTACAAAGGAAGTAAAATAGTTATCCCAAAGAGTCTGAGAAGAGAGATGCTAAAAAAGATCCATGGAGGACATCTGGGAATCGAAAAGTGTAAGAAAAGAGCACGAGAGGTGATGTACTGACCACGAATCAACCAAGATGTGACAAATGAGGTGTCAAACTGCACAATATGCCTGAAATATCGAGCAAGCAATCCGGTAGAACCACTAAAGCCACACCCAGCACCAGACAGACCTTACCAGAAGGTAGGCGCTGACCTATTCGTATGTCAAGGGAAGGACTATCTTGTAGTCACAGACTATTACTCCCTGTATCCAGAGGTTTGTAGACTGCACACCACCACTGCAGATGCTGTGATAACATGTATGAAAGCCATATTCTCCAGACATGGCGTGGCAAGCGAGGTCTTCACAGACAATGGACCTCAGTTTTACAATGCAAGTTTCCGACACTTTGCCAAAGAGTGGGACTTTATCCACACAACGTCAAGTCCTCACTTTCCACAGTCCAATGGACTAGTGGAAAAATCGGTCCAGACAGTGAAAAGACTGATGTACAAGGCAAAAGACAGTGGAACTGACTTCTACCAGAGCATGCTTGTATACCGCACAACGCCGCTCGAGTGTGGTATGTCACCAGCCCAACTCCTGATGGGACGTCGGCTAAGGTCGAACCTACCCATCCCGGAGAACCTCCTGAAAACAAAAGAGGGGGAGAAAGTGAGGAAGTTCAAAGAACAACAGAAAGAAAAGCAAAAGTACTACTATGACAGAGGAACACAAAACCTACCTGAACTCCACACTGGTGACCAAGTAAGGTTCAAAGACAAAACAAACACATGGACTCAGAAGGGAACTGTCCTGAGTGAAGTTCAACCAAGATCATACACCATTCAGACAGATGAGGGTGCTGTTCTGAGAAGAAATCGTAGGGATCTTCTCATGGGACCAGCCACAGCAGGTCAAGAGACTGATACTGTTGAACAACCTGATCACACAGCTGAGAAACCATCATCTGAGGCAACAACTCAGATTCAAGGACAATCAATCAGAAAATCCTCAAGACACGTGAAGCCTCCTGAGAGACTCATTGAGCAAATTTAAGGACTATTGTTATAGAAGGAAGTAATGTTATCTTATTCTTTCTTCAAGTTCTAGTGTATTTACATATTTCATGTGAACACACAAAGCAAGGTTAAAAAACCTTGATCATGATAATGATAATGTAAGTTCATTAAGTGTTACAGTTAAAATGCAGATTAATACAAAGAAAACATGTTGTTGGTTAAAAGTAAAATACTTTTGTTTTAAGAAAAGGAGATTTAATGATATCAGCAAATAGTGATGTTATTTGCCTGTTCGATTATGATGCCTTACCAGCATGATTGCAGGTATTGATTACTTATGCCTGACCAGCAGAGGTCATGTGACCGAGATAAGCAAGGCAGTTTAGTTTTAGTTTCAGTTTCATTCCTGATGCATCACTAGCATAATGGTGTCTCCTGAATGCTGTATAAAGAGTTGAACAGACTTTAGATTAAAACTCATTCTCTTTCATAAATGTCTCGTCATTGAACCCACAAAGAAATCAATACACAGGCCGGCTCGTTTTCCATCCCACTCGCCATTCGGTTAGGACCACTCCACTCCAAGTGGACCTGTGTCCTGATGAAATGGGAAGTGGAGGGTGGAAGAGAGGTCCTGGGAGCTGACTTTATTGTAGGCCACGGGATCCTGGTGGATTTAAGGAATCATTGCCTATGGGGGGCAAGTACAGGAAAGGACGGCGAGGTAGTAGTTATCCCAGGGAAAGAAGGGAAGGGGACCCTGTGCACCATGAAGCCCAAAGAGGGTTATAACCTCGAGCTCATGGTCAGTAACACCCCGAAAGAGTTCCAGGCATTTGTGCGCGCCCACCTAGCCACATTTGCCACGCACAAACATGACTGCGGGAGGGTCAACGGGTTTGAGGTCAGCGTAGACGGGGACCCCATGGCCCGACCACAGAAACAGTACAACTTCCCCAGGGAAGCGGAGCCAGACATGGAAGCAGCCATGTCCTCCTTAGTGCAGCAGGGAGTCTTGAGACCGATAGCCACCCACGTATACTCTCCACTGTGGCCGGTTAGAAAGCCGGACAATTCCTGGAGGGCCACGGTGCTCAACAGCAACATCCCAGCCTGTGCACCCACGGTAGCAGCAGTTGCCGACCTGATAGGAAGTATCCCAACATCCGCGACCACGTTCACGGTGCTGGATATTTCCAACGGGTTTTGGTCCATCCCTTTAAGGAGGGAGGATCAGTACAAGTTTGCCTTTACGTTTAAAGGGCATCAGTACACGTGGAACTGTTTGCCCCAGAGCTTCCACAACAGCCCCAGCATCTTCCACCAGTGCATGGCGGACAGTTTAAAGGGTTTCAGCCAGCCCAGACAGTTGGTGCAGTACGTGGATGACCTGCTCCTCTTCACTGATTCGAGAGAGGAGCATGGCCCACTACTGGCCGAACTGCTGGAGCTGCTCAGGCAGGAGGGTTTTAAAGTAAACCCAAAGAAAGCGCAGATCGGCCAGCAGGAGGTGAAATTCCTGGGCCTGACCGTACGCGCTGGGGAAAGGGCCATAGATAAGGCTAGGAGAGAGGCGGTACAGGAGTTACCCATCCCCAACACAGTCGGGTGTGAGGTCATTTTTAGGGCTAACCGGGTACTGCAGAGACTTCATTGAAGACTAATGCAGCCACAGCAGCCCCTCTGCTCCGACTCCTACACAAGGGAGTGGAGTGGGTTTGGGATGAGGGCTGCCAGGCAGCATTTGTCAGGCTCAAGGAGGATCTGCAGACCGCACCAGCTCTAGTGGCCATAGATGGGGGGAAAGAGTTCTTCCTGGAGGTAGCAGCCAGCGGGGATAGCCTGAGTGCTGTGCTGCTCCAAGAGTGGCACGACAGGCTAAGGCCGGTAGTCTACTCCTCCAGGATACTCACGGATGTGGAGAGGAGCTACTCCAACTGTGAGCGGCACCTCCTGGCCACACATTGGGCTGTGAAAAGATCGCTGATCTTCACAGGCACCTCTCCCATCACCCTTCTCACCCATCACACACCCACCCAGATGCTCCTGGATGAGAGGATCAAGGATGGGACGGTGAGCAGTGCCCGCATTGCTCGCTGGACCCTGCTCCTCTCACAGATGGACCTTAAAGTGAAGGGTCTCCCTGGTATATCCTGGAACAGCCCACCGGTGCTCCATAGAAGGGGTTTGGGAAGTGAACATAGGTTTACGGGCCGGGATACATTCCACGGGCCGCGAGATCTATGTGGACGGCTCCAGCATGGTATCTGCTGGCGAGCGACTCACGGGGTGTGGAGTTTACGACCCAGCGGCAAACATTGCCCTGGCGATTAAGCTCCCCAGCACTGTCCGTGGTAGTGTACGTCGTTACACACTCCGAAATCTTCCCCACCCCGTACACGATTTGCTCGGATAGCATGTTTACATGCAATTCGTGTACGGAGTACCTGGCCATCTGGTCCCACCGCGGATACACCTCCGCCGACGGGAGCTCCCTCACAGTAAAACCCCTGCTGGAGAAAATCCTAGCAGCAGTGGGGGAGGAAGGGGAGGTCTTCATTCACAAGGTGAAGGCCCATTCCTCCACAGAACCCCGTAGTCAGGGTAACCAGCAGGCTGACATGCTGGCTAAGGAGGGTGCCTGCACAGGCATTTTCTGGGATCCATATGGGTCCAGACCCATGGCAACAGTCAGAGGTAGGGATGGGGCACAAGGGAGTGCAGGGGTAGCTTTAGCCCCGGACCTTAAGACGGTCCAAGCCCAAGACCCCGTCCGCAAGGCAGTCCTCAGCGCAGTGACTGAGGGGAAAAGGGTAGAGGGTCCTTACAGCGCAGCAGCCCTCTCCGTAAAAGAAGGCATGCTGTTCAGGGGGGAACAGTGGGTTGTGCCGCAGCAACACCGGAGGGAATTCCTTCAACTGGCCCATGAGGGTCCAGGAGCGGGGCATCCCGGGCCTGAGACCACCTGGCAGCGGGTGGAACAGGCGGGATGGTGGCCGGGACTCAGGGAAGCTGTCCACGAGTTCTGCGCCGGCTGTCTGGTGTGCGCTGCTAACAACCCTGACCCCCATAAAAGGAAGGTACCTATGGGACACATCAGGAGGGTAGAGGGACCATGGCAGTCGATACAGGTCGACTACATCGGGCCCTGACCCACCGCCCAGGGAGGCTATAAGTACTGCCTAGTCCTGGTGGATGTGTTCACCAAATGGGTAGAAGCCTTCCCCTGCAGAACAGCCACAGCTCTGGGTACGGCCAGGATCCTGGTCCGGGAAGTGTTCTCACGATGGGGACTACCGCAGTATGTGGAGTCCGACCTAGGGAGTCACTTTACCGGGCAGGTAATGCAGAATACCCTTATGCTGCTAGGCATCAAGGGGAAGTGGCATGTTGCCCACAACCCACAGTCATCAGGGATTGTGGAGAGGATGAATAGGACCTTAAAAGAGAGGTTAAGAAAGGAGACGGTGGATTCGCCTCAAAAATGGGCAGAGGTCCTACCGCTGGTCCTAATGGGGATCCGGGCCAGCCAGTCGAAAAGCACGGGGTACTCCCCGCATGAGCTGATGACTGGCAGGGTTATGCGGACCCCCACCCATGTACTAGCCCCGGTGCTCACCGAAGGTCAGCTCAGAGAGGTAAACCGGGACAGGTTCGCCCGAAACCTCTTCGAGCACCTTAAGCAGGTCCACGGGCAGGCGGCTGGGAACATGGGAAAGCAGCATCGGAGCAACCAATTGCTGCTAGAACCCCGAAAACACCACGAGTGGGAGGTAGGAGATCAGGTCATGGTGAGGAACTATGCTCGGGTAGGAAGTTTAGAACCACTATACATGGGGCCCTACAGCATTGTAGACAAGGCAAGCCCCATGGTATACGCCATTAAGATGCCTCGGCGCACCAAATGGTTCCATATTAATCAGTGCAAACTGTTTAAACCTGAGAAGAGGAAACCGTCAGTTGGGGTAAGGTCTGAGGATAGAGATCCTCAGCCTGCAGCGGGAACAAGTTCATAGACTGCACAGGCAGGCACTGTGGCTTGTTTAAGGGGAAGGGCCATCCCACCCACCAATTGGGACACTCCCCCACTCTTCTGGGATCCAGATGAGGAGGGACCCGAGGGCGAAGACCCTGCTCCTGACCCAGGTTTAGAGGAGGAGGGACCCGAGGGCGAAGACCCTGCCCCTGACCCAGGTTTAGAGGAGGAGGGACCCGAGGGCGAAGACCCCGCCCCGGACCCAGGTTTGGGACCTGGGGGCGGAGACTCTCAGCCTGCAGCAACAGGCTGCGAAGAGTTACCTGCCCCTAGCCCAGGTTCGGGAGAGGTGAAGCCTAAGGAAGAAGATCCCCGGCCAACGGCAGTGGTAAGCCCACAGACCGGGTGGTTCGGGTTAAAGGCCCACCAGCCAAGAAAACCCCACCCGCCAAAGTCCTCAGAAGGTCCCCACAGACGCCCCAGCCAAGGAAACCATGGTCAGCGGCTCCCCATTTTAAAGGGACAGCCTCCCAAGTCAGGGGTAAGTCCAAAGACAGAGGTCCCCAGCCAGCAGCCACAGGCTGGGAGGGACCGAAAGTACAGGACAGTGCGGCCACGCCAAAGGGAGCGGTGTGAGGCAGTCCAAACAGAGATTAGGCTGGCCGCACGGAGACGGGCGGCGGATGTATATAGTTTAGGTAATTCAAGTTTAGGTATTTTTAAGTTTGGGTGTTTAGCTTAAGTATTAAATAAGGTGATGGGTAGTTTCAAATAAGTAGTGATCTGTTAAGAGTGTATGTATTTGAGTCGAGGTTGCGAGACCCGACTATGCTTCACCCAAGCCAGAGAATCTCCTCGGGACCTGGCTATATGCTCTTGTATCTTTTGCAGAAAGATTTTCAGGATGAAGGGGCCGTAATCCTACTCGCCCTGATAGGACTGAGCATTGGAAAGCGAGGTGACGTGGAGAAATCCCACATCTATGGGTGCTCAGGAGAAAGAACACCTATAGTAACCGATGGAAGTGGCGAGCAGGACGTGGAGGAGATCGCCGTCTACGTCCACGAGGGAAAGTGGCCAGGGTGGCTGGGGTCCAATTCGTCTCAGTACTCCAGCCAGACCGGGTTCACGTACGGAGAGGCCTCCCTCCTGTGCCCCAGGGTACAGGTCGTTACCACAAGGGTCAGCGTCACCGTAGGGAAACGTGTATGTTTAACATGCAAGGGACACATTCCTTTGGATAGGTAGTGGTGGCTCAGAAAACTGAGCAAGGATATGAGAAACCCCGCGGTCAAGTGGGAACGGTTGGGGAACAATGCCCACCGGACGATTACAGGGACCCACGGGGGATTAAGTGTGTGCTGGGAACTGGATCAGGGGATTTATGTCTGTATGTGGGGGTCAGAGAAGGTCTGCCCCACAGGCATATCCATCATTTTCCACCGGCAGTGGCAAGACGCCGGGGAGGGGATGAAGTGGGATACCAGCCTGAAGGCATGCGTGGTCCCATACTCCCCGATCCCAGTCAATGCCACTGAGCTTGTGACCCGCCCCCGAAAGCCCCTGCCTACAACCCAGGCAGCAAGAACACACAGGGAGGGGTGCCCCGCCACCACCAAGGGACCAGGGAATGGGCTGGTACTAGTGCCTACGGATCAGGTGCTGTACCAGGGGGTACACTACGCGGTAGCCTCCGTGATTTTAAACCTCACCGAGGTACACTTACCGGAGTGGTGCCCCAAAGAGACAGAGCAGCTATACCAGGCCCTATTAAAGGAGATGTTCAGAAAATTTTATGAGTTCGATCTCGCCAATGTCGACAAAACCGAACTGTACACCACACACCATAAGTTTTTGGGTAATACGGGGAGACAAAGGGGAGCATGGAATTATGTTTTTACTGCGTTTAACACTGGGTCCTCTGTCATCAACAGTTTAGATGACATAGAATTACAGACCCAGATTAAACGGTTTAAAAACTCAGTTAAAGAAAATCCTAATGGATGAGAACAAAGTAGTGGGCTCAGTTACATGAGGACCAGGCCATGACGGTCCATTTAAAAGAAATTATAGCCGAGCTGGAGAAGCACGCAAAGACCGTAAATGCCCGCATAAGGGAGGACAGAAATGCTTCTGACCAGGCTGCGCAGAACGAGGTGTGCGTGCTGTACGGGGCGTGGTTGCTGGGCGAGGGCCGCAGTAATCTGGAGGATTTAAAACAGGGTTTAGTCCCCTCCTGGATCAGCAACAAGCACCTCGCAGCCCTCCATCCATTTGAGAATGCATTAAGCCCGTGCCAGCTCCGGCTAGCTTCTGAGGCCTACCCAGTCCCAGTGGATTGTGGACGATCCAACCACACCATCATGGGTATAGTAGTTAGGATGCCGGTCATGGGTAGGACAGCCCGACCTGCGCCGGTATACAGGGTAGAGAACATTGGAGTCATTCAAGGGGGTGCACACATCCGTTTCACAGCGGTCCCACCTTATGTCATAAAGTGGGAGCACGCTATGACAGGTACTGACCTCTTGGGGTGCCAGAGCCGGGGAGCACACATAATCCTGTGTCCCCAGCACTTGAACGCCTATTCAAAACCACAGTGCGGGTTCAGAGCTGCTGGCGCAAAACCTATAAATTGTACCATGGAGGCAATGGCACAAGGCCATGTTCCCCCACAGGTAGCATATATAGGAGGTGGGACATATTGTGTCACCACAGGAGCGCCCCACTACCAGCATGGACAGCATAGCTGGTGTCCGGTTAGTGACAGCAGTTTCTGCTTTAAACCCGAGGCAGAAGTTCAAGTGGCCCAGGAACGAACTGTCCCCATTCCTGAACCCTCCACTGTTCACCTCACTGTAAAGGAGAATTTTACCAATCAACAAAAGTATGTAGCGCATTTCGGCTACGAAATTCCCCCTCTCCCAGAACACCTTACCAAAATACTCAAAGCAGTTATAGTTTCACAGAAACATTTTTACACTCTGGAGCAGAAAACAGTAGAGATAGGGGCTAAGATATTGGACATTGTAGTTCCACCCTGGTGGGACATTTTCAATAATAGAGGTCCCTTCGTGGATTAGACTGGCTTCCACATTCTCGTGGTTTGCCAGTTGGGGATAGTGTTGTACCAAGTATGTACTCAGTGCAAGGGAAAAGGTCAAATACTCGAATTCTGAAACCAAAGGACCTGGAAGGAACATTATGTTAAGGTGGAGGGAGATACACCTGTTTGAATTTGTTGTTTGTATCATTGATTAAAGATTGTTTTTTTATGTTCTTTTATTTTTTTTTTAATAAAGATTTTCAACGTGTTGTTTGTAATAAAGATGATGTGTATCAAGTGGTGCAGGGGTGTTGGACCCCCTCCATGCTTGGATGTGTGTAAACGACTGTAATTATTCTATGTATGCTTATGTACACTACATTTTACAGAATGGGAAATGCATGTGTCGTGGGTATCTTAGATAGGTAATTGCAAGGGAAGATTGACTGTGGAGGGTCAGAAATTTTGCTCACCTTATCAGGATGATACTTAAAGCAAGTTTAGTATCAACAGGGGGGCGTGTAGTGTTCTCAAAATTCCCACATTCCCCGAAAGATATGGATAAAGGGACCCTGCATGGACAAGTTGCTAAAAGGGGGTACCCAAAATGGCTTCTGCAACCTCGCGACCAAAAGTACAGGATTTTAAAAGCAAGGCCCTGCAAACAGGCAGGCACCTTTTTCAAACCTGAAACGAAACTTAAGATGCATAAATCTGTGAAGAGACTTTGTGGAGCCAGACAGCTAAAGCAAACACAGAATATGCATTCATTTGCCTTCAAACAGATCAAGTTAGAATGGGCTTAAATCGAGGCCATTAGGTTTCTGCATATTTAATCGGTAACAGCTCACAGGTAGCTGACAAGTCAGGAAACCCGATTAAGTTTCATAAATAACAAACAGCCAGGACATCGAAACCATTAAACACGGAGACAACCACTCCAGAAGTCGTTAAAGTAAATGGCTGTAATCATTTTAAACGAGCCCACCAAAAGTTAGACAAAGGACTGACCTGATTTGGCGTGCAGACAAGGAATGAAGAATCGGGTATAGAGATAGAACAGGAGTAGGCCATTCGGCCCTTCGAGCCTGCTCCGCCATTCAATGAGATCATGGCTGATCTTCGTCTGAGATCATAGCTGATCTTACCAGTTCAGTACCCCGTCCCCGCCTTTTCTCCGTAACCCTTAATCCCCTTAGCCTTCAGAAATATATCCAATTCTCTCTTGAAAATATTTATTGAATTAGCCTTCACAGCCCTCTGTGGCAGGGAATTCCACAGGCTCACCACTCTTTGAGTGAAGAAATTCTTCCTCATCTCTGTTTTAAATGATTTGCCCGCTATTTTTAGACTGTGGCCTCTGGTTCTGTGCTCCCCTGCCATTGGAAACATTCTCTCTGAATTCAGCCTGTCCAGGCCTGCCATAATTTTATATGTTTCGATGAGATCCCCTCTCAATCTTCTAAACTCCAGTGAGTACAAGCCCAAACTATTCAATCTCTCCTCGTAGGTCATTCCCGCCATTCCAGGTATCAGCCTGGTGAATCGCCGCTGCACTCTTTCCATGGCAAGAACATCCTTCCGCAGATGGGGCGACCAAAACTGTACACAATACTCCAGATGCGGTCTCACCAGCACCTTGTACAGCTGTAGTAAGGTATCCCTATTCCTATACTCGAACCCCCTTGATATGAAGGCCAACATACCATTTGCCTTCTTAATCGCCTGTTGCACCTGCATGCTCTCCTTCAGTGACTGGTGCACAAGAACACCCAGGTCCCTCTGCACTTCCCCATCTCCCAATCTATTGCCATTTAGATAATAATCCACCCTCCTGTTTTTACCCCCAAAGTGGATGACCTCGCATTTATCCACATTATAGTGCATCTGCCACGTATCCGCCCATTCCCCCAACCTGTCCAAATCGCATTGTAGCCTCCTGACATCCTCATCAGAGCCCACCCCTCCTCCTAGTTTAGTGTCGTCAGCGAATTTGGAAATATTGCATCCAATTCCCTGATCCAGATCATTTATATATATTGTGAACAGCTGGGGTCCCAGGACAGATCCTTGCGGCACCCCGCTGGTCACTGCCTGCCACTCCGAAAACGAGCCGTTTATTCCAACTCTCTGTTTTCTATCCGCCAGCCAGTTCTCTATCCACGTTAATACTTTGCCCCCAATCCCATGAGCCTTAATTTTGCATGATAATCTTTTGTGTGGAACCTTATCGAAGGCTTTCTGGAAGTCAAGGTACACCACATCCACTGGCTCTCCCCCATCTATTTTACCAGTTACTTCCTCAAAAAATTCCAGCAGATTAGTCAAACACGATTTACCCTTTGTAAATCCATGTTGACTCTGTCCGATCCTTTCCCCATTTGTCAAGTGCTCCGCTATTTTATCCTTAATAATGGACTCTAGCATTTTGCCCACAACCGATGTAAGGCTTACTGGTCTATAATTCCCTGCTTTCTCTCTACCCCCCTTTTTAAATATTGGGGTAACATTAGCTACCCTCCAATCCACGGGTACTGTTCCCGAGTCAATGGAGTTCCGGAAGATGATCCTTAGAGCATCTGCTATCTCCAGGGCCACCTCCTTAAGTACCCTAGGATGTAGTTTATCAGGCCCCGGGGATTTGTCGGCCTTCAGTCCCCTCAACTTACCCAACACCATATCCCTAGAGATACTAATTTCTGTCAGCTCCTCCCTCTCATTAGTCCCTATGTTTGCCGATATTCCTGGGAGGTTATTTGTGTCCTCCTTTGTGAATACAGAACCAAAGTATGAGTTTAATTGGTCTGCCATTTCCTTATTCTCCATTATATATTCTCCCGAATCGGACTGCAAGGGACCGACTTGGTATTTTACCAGTCTTTTCCTCCTGATATACCGATAAAAGCTTTTGCAGTCTGTCTTTATGTTTGCTGCAAGTTTACTTTCGTATTCTATTTTCCCCTTCCTGATTAATCCCTTTGTCCTCTTTTGCTGTATCCTGTACTGCCCCCAATCTTCCGGTCTGGTGCTTTTTTTTGCCAGTTGATATGCCCTTTTTTTTTATTTTATGCTGTCCCTAATTTCCCTCGTTATCCACGGTTGAGTCACCTTTTTAGGTTTATTTTTATGCCAAACCGGTATAAACATGTTCTGGAATTCTTCCATTCTATCTTTGAATGCTTGCCATTGTCTCTCCACTGTCAATCCCCCCAGAAACACCACCCAATCAATCTTACCCAATTCCCGTCTCATACCCTCGTAATTCCCTTTATTTAAGTTCTGGACCTTAGTCTCTGATTCAATTTCCTCACTCTCCATCTCGACTGAGAGCTCGATCATATTATGATCGCTCTGACCCAAGGGGCCTCGTACAAGAAGATTGCTGATAAGTCCCTTCTCATTGCACAATACCCAGTCTAAAATGGCCTGATCTCGAGTCGGCTCCTCGACATATTGGTCCAGATAACCGTCCCGAAAACATTCCAGGAATTCCTCCTCCTCAGAATTTTTACTAATTTGGGTAGTCCAATCAATCTGTAAATTAAAGTCACCCATGATGACAGCTGTGCTCTTATCGCACGCTTCTCTAATTTCCCTTTTTATGCCTTCCCTCACCTCCATATTACTATTTGGAGGCCTATATATCACACCCACTAACGTTTTCCTCCCCTTGCTATTTCTCATTTCTACCCATACAGATTCCGTTTCATCCGAGTTAATATCCTTCCTTTCCATTGCATTAATCCCCTCCTTTACCAGCAATGCTACCCCACCTCCCCTACCTTTTTGCCGATCCTTCCTAAATATTGTATATCCCTGGATGTTAAGTTCCCAGCCTTGCCCACCCTGCAGCCACGTTTCTGTAATCCCAATCAAATCATACTTGTTTACCTCTATTTCCACAACTAATTCATCCACCTTGTTCCTAATGCTTCTAGCATTAAGATACAAAGCCTTCAGGCTTGCTTTTTTCACACTCTCATTATGAATTAGTTTGGCCCTTTGTGTTTCTCTCCTTTGCTTATTGCTTCTCACCTTTCTACCATCTATTTCTAACTTCATATGACTTCCCTCTTTTCCACTACCTAGGTTCCCATCCCCCTGCCAAATTAGTTTAAATCCTCCCGAACCGCCCTAGAAAATATTACCCCGAGGACATCGGCTCCCTCACAGTTCAGGTGTAGACCGTCCCCTTGGTACAGGTCACTCCTCCCCAAGAACTGGTTCCAATGCCTCAAGAATTTAAATCCCTCTCCCTTGCACCACTGCTCAAGCCACGTATTTAGCTTATCTATCTTACTCTCTCTAAACTTATTAGCTCGTGGCACTGGTAGCAATCCAGAGATTACTAACTTTGAGGTCCTACTTTTCAATTTAGCTCCTAACTCCCTAAATTCAGCTTGTAGGACCTCCTCCCTCTTTTTACCTACATCGTTGGTACCTACATGTACCACGACAACTGGCTGATCCCCCTCCCCCTTCAGAATGCTCTGCACCCGCTCCGAGACATCCTTGACCCTTGCACCAGGGAGGCAACATACCATCTTGGAGTCTCGGTCTCGGCCACAGAAACTCCTATCTATCCCCCTTACAATTGAATCCCCTATCACTATAGCCCTATCCCTCTTTTTCCCGCCCTTCTGTGCAGCAGAGCCAGTCATGGTGCCCTGAACCTGGCTGCTGGTGCCTTCCCCTGATAAGTCATCTCCCCCAACAGTACCCAAAACGGTAAACCTGTTTTGGAGGGAGATGACCGCAGGTGACTCCTGCACTACCTTCCTGCCTTTACCCTGCCTTTTGGTCACCCATTTACTGTCTGAGCTAGCCTTTACCTGCGGTGTGACCAACTCACTGAATGTGCTATCCACAACATCCTCAGCATCGCGTATGCTCCAGAGTGAGTCCATTCGTATAATTGTAGGCCCATCGGTAGTGATCGGTCTCTTGTCTCTTATCTCTCTTGACTCTTGCTCTGGCCTGCTGCCTCTCGTTCTCATGCCCTGGTCTCGTGACGGGCTCTCTTCTCGCTCCCCGCGCCGCTCAACACCAAGGACGCCCATTACTACACCGAGGGCTCAACGTGGGAGTAGAACGAGACCGGAGTTTAAAACACACAGGACACTCAGGCCACAAACGGGCAGACGAGACGAGACGAGACGAAGAATACAGTAAACCGGTAAAGGCAGAGAAGGGCAGCAGAAAGACACGTTGGGGGACAAACGCCTAGTTATAAGCTGGCGTTTGGTGAATAAGTTGGCGTTACATGCATGGACAGTAAAACCCCGATTTAAGAATATGCTGGCGTTCAAAGAATGGGTAGCAAAATCAAGACAAACAACCTAGTTATAAGCTGGCGTTTGTCACATGGACAGTAATAGCCCAGTTGAAGAATAAGCTGGTGTTCAAAGCTTGGGTAGGAAAATCATTAAATGGTAAAGACCGCCAACCAATCCCCAACCGCAACAATACCGTCGGCGACCACCCGAAGAAGAAGAAGGCCCATCGCGACGAAGACGTTAACGGAGGAAAGAAGGGTGATTCGCATAAACAACTCCACCGCCGCGCCCTGTGACCACGTGGCGACGAGATACCCCAAAGGACAGAAAGAGCGAACCTCAAAACCCCACCATCTAAAGCAACAGGTTTCGAATTGGTGAGCATGAATTCCTGGCTCCTCATAGCTTAATCTAGTTAGGTATAGGGGGTGGGATAAGGATAAGGGGATTTTTAATGTATTTGTTTCCCTCGATGTGCCGTGTGTTCCCCATTCCCATATAAGTGTATTAACTGTTTATGCCTGTAACTATACCAGTAATTCTCAGTAGTATTGTGTTTTATTCAGCCTTTTAATAAAATTCTGGTTTTCTTGCACCAAACCACTTGTTACTCGATTTTCTGTATCGCCGCCTGTACCTAAGTCCGGTGTCTAGAACCCAGGGGGTGTGGGAGCGATTCGAACCGCTCAGGGACAGTCAGGGGCAGAACTGACTGGGCACACACCAAAACCCCCTACACTATATCTAAGTTAGCATGCTGGTACAGCAAGTAATTAGGAAGGCTAATGGAATGTTGGCGAGGGGTATGAAGTATAAAAGTAGGGAAGTTTTGATGCAACTTTACAGGGCACTGGTGAGACCGCACCTGGAGTACTGTGTACAGTTTTGGTTTCCATATTTAAGGAAGGATATATTTGCATTGGAGGCAGTGCAGAGAAGGTTCACTAGGTTGATTCCTGGGATGAAGAGGCTGACGTAGGATGAAAGGTTGAGCCTATATTCATTGGAGTTTAGAAGAATGAGAGGTGATCTTATTGAAATATATAAGATACTGAGGGGGATTGACAGGGTGGATACTGAGAGGATGTTTACCCTAGTGATGGAATCTAGAACTCGGGGGCATAGTTTCAGAATAAGAGTTTGCCCATTTAAGACGGAGATGAGGAGGAATTTCTTCTCTCTGAGGGTCATGAATCTTTGGAATTCTCTACCCCAGAGAGTTGTGGAGGCGGAGTCAGTGAATATATTCAAGGCGGAGATAGACAGACATTTGAACTACAGGGGAGTCAAGGGGTATGGGGAGAGAGCGGGAAAGTGGTGTTGACGCCAAGATTGGATCAGCCATGATCTTATTGAATGGTGGAGCAGGCTCGAGGGGCCGACTGGCCGACTCCTGCTCCTATTTCTTATGTTTTTATGTTCTTATGTATAACAGACTGGTAGGGACATGGTCCCGGGAGCTGGCCATTCACAGAGATAGAGAGAGAGAGAGAGAAACAGAGAGACACAAATACAGAGCTAGAGAAAGAGAGAGAGATACAGAGCTAGCGAGAGAGACAGAGAGATACAGAGCTAGCGAGAAACCGGGAGAGAGACAGATCTACAGGGAAAAGACTTTACTGCAATGAATTCAGTGGACTATTTTGTAATTTAAGAATCATGTTATTTAATCAGAAACTTTGGAATTGCTTTCAATTCAAACATCTAATTTGGAATAACACGGGTACATTCAGAGGGAGGAATGTGCATGTGAAAGTATTTAACAATGAATAATCCTGATTATTTAGAGCAGATCAGAAATCTTTACTTTATTGGCTAATTTGGAGCTTTCGTTCCCAGGCGGGAGGATGGATTATCACACATACATGTTCAAACCTATGTGACATAGTACGGCCAGAGAACTCAAAATAGACAACAACATTTTCAATAAGAGTAAAAGAATAAAAAACAGCCCCAGGTTCTCAATGGTGTGAAATATCTCAACTGGGCCAATGTTCTCCTTAGATCAGAAGTTCTTTGGCTAGGAGTGATTGGGAAGGGTTTTGGTCCATTAGAAACAGAGCTGAATTAAGAATTCTTGGGGCTTTGGGCACAAGGATCATTCGTGGCACCCACCTCTGATCCCGTGGATATCGCACTCTCCAAGCCTGAGCTGGGCACTCTCCCAGGTATGAGAGGCAGCCCTGTGCTGGAGTGTGCGGAGCGGGCAGCGGGGTGGGGAGCAGGTCGGGAAGTGGGGAGCAGGGCAGGGGGGCAGGGCAGGAGCAGTGCATGGGGCGGTAGCTGGGATGGGGGGCGGGGTGGGTTCGGCCTGGCAGAAAACCGCACTCGACGTTTGTTAAATGGATAAATCCCTCAGTCAGCATTAACCCCCGGCGATCCCTCTCCTCCCCCTCCTCTCACTCCCTCTCCCCTCGCTCCCTCCCCTCCCTTCCTCTCCTCTCATTCCCTCCTCCTCCCTCGATCCCTCCCCTCCCTTCCTCTCCTCTCATTCCCTCCTCCTCCACCTCCCCACCCTCGCCTCACTTACCTCCCTCCCCTCCCTCCCTCTCCCTTCGCTCCTCTCCCCTCGCTCCCTTCCCCACCCCCTCCCCTCTCTTCCTCTCAGTCTGATTTTCTCTCAGTCGCGCTCTGCTAACTCCTATCACACTCGACTCAGATTAAAGTAAAACTTCAAGCTATTCAGAAAGGGAAAACGATAAATCTCGAGGTATTTGGCTGCAGTGTCACATGTGACTGGAATAGAGATCAAGAGAGGCAGCTGCTCGATTCAAAACCGCTTCTCAGAATCAAGAGCTCAGGAGTACCTGACACACACACTGCACAAACTTCAGACATGGGAATCTTTTTGTCATGGGCTAGAATCTTTTTGCAGTTTTCATCACTAAATGTGTTGAATTTGCAGTGTTTGAAGTGACGCCAACAGGGGAGCAGCTGATCCAGGATTTAATCTGTTTGAAAACTCGTGAGTACTGCAGGCTGATCCTAGAGCTTAGTAGAGGGAGAGAGAGGAGAGGAAGAGAAAGACAGAGATAGACAGAACAGAGAGGGAGGGAGAGAGGCAGAGGCAAGAGAGGGAAAGAAAAACAGAGCGGGAGAGAAAGATAGAGGCAGAATAGAGAGAAGGATGGAGAGAGAGAGAGACAGACAGAGACAGAACAGAGCGAGCGAGGGAGCAAGACAGATATAGAGAAGAGAGGGAGATAGAGAGAGACAGAGAGGGAGAGAGACAGATAGAGAGACAGAGACAGGGAAAGAGAGAGAGTAATGGAGACAGAGACAGTGAGAAAGACAAACAGACAGAGAGAGAGATGGAGATAGAGATATAGAAAGATGTGTGAAACTGGAGGGTACACAGAGAACAGAGAAAGGAAGAGGTGAGAGCAGGGGAAAGAAAAAAAAGGAAAACATACTGTATATAGCAAGTCAGACAAGTACAGAGTGAGACAATGAATATTTGTATATCGGGACAGAGGGGGAAATAAATCAAATCTATTGAGAGTCTTGAAGCTGAACTACAGTCTGAAATATTCTTATACTGGACACTCAGATGTCTCGCTGGGAAACTGAATCAATTTCCAGTAATACTCTTTAGTTCTTGATTTTTGTCGCCAGCGCAGGATTTCCTTAAACATGAGGGAGAAACCGGAGTTCACAGAAATCACTTTGGAAGACCCAAGGAGAGAAGAGAGTAAGGTAAGGCCAGGGCTTCAGACACAGGCTGACAATCTCAGCTGTTTAAAGCGAGGAGTCCATTAGTGGATTCATTTTAAAAATCACTCAATGTTTCGGGTCCTTCTTGGATTCGCCCACATTGCTCTCTCTGAAATCTTTTTGCCCCAATGTCCCTCCCCCTTCTGTTCCGAACTGGTTCTCCTTGCTGGGTCCGATTCCACGGGCACCAGGCTATTCAACATGGAAATTCATCACGGCCAAACCCATTGCTGTCCTGCCCTCAACATTCACACAGGTCACTGAACAGTGGTCAGGAGCAGAACCCTGGCTGATTCTTCCCCTCCATAACCCAATGACGTTGAGAAAGACAAATGATCAGACAGATTAAAGCACCCCTAATCATAGTTATATTACCCCAACCGTCAGCCCCCTGTCACCCCCACCCGTCACCCCCCCGTCACCCCCCTGTCACCCCCACCGTCACCCCCACCCGTCACCCCCCCGTCACCCCCTGTCACCCCCCCGTCACCCCCACCCGTCACCCCCCCCGTCACCCCCACCCGTCACCCCCACCGTCACCCCCACCGTCACCCCCCCGTCACCCCCACCCGTCACCCCCACCGTCACCCCCACCCGTCACCCCCCCGTCACCCCCACCCGTCACCCCCACCCGTCACCCCAACTGTCACCCCCCCGTCACCCCCACCCGTCACCCCAACTGTCACCCCCCCGTCACCCCAACTGTCACCCCCCCATCACCCCGACCGTCACCCCCACCCGTCACCCCCCCGTCACCCCCACCCGTCACCCCCCGTCACCCCCCCATCACCCCCAACTGTCACCCCCACCCGTCACCCCCGTCCGTCACCCCCGTCACCCCCCCGTCACCCCCAACTGTCACCCCCACCCGTCACCCCCCCCGTCACCCCCACCATCACCCCCCCGTCACCCCCACCCGTCACCCCCACCGTCACCCCCCCGTCACCCCCACCTGTCACCTCAACATCACTCCATCCATCACCCCCACCCACCCCAACCATCACCTTTACTATTAGCCCTACCAAAGAGATAGCACAGGGCACATAGAGACTAGAACTGAGCAAAACTTCAAAATGTAGGAAAATGAAACCAATTATATGCTTATTTTCAGACGGATTTTGTTAACCCAGCCTACCAGCCCGAGAGTGGAATGGAGGAGCAGGTGGTTCGAGGAACTGGAAACTACATGAAAACTAACCCGCGGAATGAATCAGGTATGAGCAACACTGAGCTCCTAACCCGGGTGGGGAAGGGACGTGGAGGGGGTGGAGTGTGGGCATGGAGGGGGTGAAGTGCAGGTGGTGAGGGGGTGGGGTGCAGGTGGTGAGGGGGTGGGGTGCAGGTGGTGAGGGGGTGAAGTGCAGGTGGTGAGGGGGTGAAGTGCAGGTGGTGAGGGGGTGGAGTGCAGGTGGTGAGGGGGTGGAGTGCAGGTGGCGAGGGGGTGGAGTGCAGGTGGTGAGGGGGTGGAGTGCAGGTGGTGAGGGGGTGGGGTGCAGGTGGTGAGGGGGTGGAGTGCAGGTGGTGAGGGGGTGGAGTGCAGGTGGTGAGGGGGTGGAGTGCAGGTGGTGAGGGGGTGGGGTGCAGGTGGTGAGGGGGTGGAGTGCAGGTGGTGAGGGGGTGGGGTGCAGGTGGTGGAGTGCAGGTGGTGAGGGGGTGGAGTGCAGGTGGCGAGGGGGTGGAGTGCAGGTGGTGAGGGGGCTGCATTTTACCTCCTTTCCAAGTTGTTTGTTGAGAGGGGGAGAAACCCAGCCTGAGGGCAAAGCTCGTGTCCATTGGGATCAGCTTCAGGGTCATAGAAACATAGAAGATAGGAGCAGGAGTAGGCCATTCGGCCCCTCGAGCCTGCTCCGCCATTCAATGAGATCATGGCTGATCATCCAAATTCAGTACCCTGTCCCTGCCTTCTCCCCATATCCCTTGATCCCTTTAGCCTTAAGAAATATATCTAACTCTTTCTTGAATATATTTAATGAACTGGCCTCAACTGCCCTGTGTGGCAGAGAATTCCACAGGTTCACCACTCTCTGGGTGAAGAAATTCCTCCTCATTTCAGTCCTAAATGGCTTACCCCTTATCCTTAGACTATGACCCCTGGTTCTGGACTCCCCGGCCATCAGAAACATCCTTTCTGCATCTAGTCTGTCCAGACCTGACAGAATTTTATAGGTTTCGATGAGATCCCCTCTCAATCTTCTAAACTCCAGTGAGTATAAGCCCAATCGACACAATCTCTCCTCGTACTTCATTCCTGCCATCCCAGGTATCAGCCTGGTGAATCTTCGCTGCACTCCTTCCATGGTAAGAACGTCCTTCCTCAGGTAAGGTGACCAAAACTGTACACAATACTCGAGCAAGGAGCAGCTCTGATTTACGGGATGTGTCTGTCACTATCGAGGGCAGGTGATGGAAGGAACATGCATGAGTGAAAGATACTTGAGGGGGTTGGAGATTATTATTTTAAAACACGGTACTTACTTAAACGATCTATAACTGATGGATCCTGTATTGCACTGACACGGGATCCTGAATCACAAGGCCCTGGAAATGCTGAACCTTGTCGAGTCCAGGCCTGGAGTTCTGGTGTTTTGGTTTGCAGCTGATAAAAATTAATTGAAAGCATTAATACCTAATATAAATATTATAGAATCATAGAACGATGCAGCACAGAAGGAGGCCATTCAGCTCATCGTGCCTGTGCCGGCTCTATGAAAGAGCTCTCCAATTAGTCCCACTCCCCGACTCTTTCCCCAGAGCTCTGCAAATTTTTCCCCTTCAAGTATTTATCCAATTCCCTTTTGAAAGTTACTATTGAGTTTGCTTCCACCGCCCTTTCAGGCAGCGTGTTCCAGATCACAACAACTCGCTGCGTAAAAAAAATATTTCCTCATGTCGCCTCTGGTTCTTTTACAATCACCTTAAATCTGTGTCCTCTGGTTACTGACCCTCCTGCCACTGGCAACAGTTTCTCCTTATTTACTCTATCAAAACCATTCATGATTTTGAACACCTCTATCAAATCTCCTCTTAACCTTCTCTGCTCTAAGGAGAACAACCCCAGCTTCTCCAGTCTATCCACATAACTGAAGTCCCTCATCCCTGGAACCATTCTAGTAATTCTCCCCTGCACCCTCTCCAAGACCTTGACATCCTTCCTAAAGTGCGTTGCCCAGAATTGAACACAATACTCCAGCTGAGGCCTAACCAATAATTTGTAAAGGTTTAACATAACTTCCTTTTGTATTCTAGTCCTCTATTAATAAAGCCAAGGATCCCATATGCTTTTTTAACAACATTCTCAACTTGTCTTGCCACCTTCAAAGATTTGTGTACATACACCCCCGATCTCTCTGTTCCTGCACCCCCTTTAAAATTGTACCATTTAGTTTATATTGCCTCTTCTCATTCTTCCTACCAAATGTGTCACTTCACACTTCTCTGCGTTAGATTGCGTCTGTGTCCTCGTGATGTCTGTTGCTATCTTCCTCATTGTTTACTACATTTCTGAGTTTTGTATCATCTGCTAACTTTGAAATGTAGCCCTGTATACCCAAGTCCAGACCATTTATATCAAAAAGAGCAGTGGTCCTAATACTGACCCCTCCAGTCTAAAAAACCATTCACCACTACTCGCTGCTTTCTGTCACTTAGCCAAGTTTGTATCTATGCTTCCATTCTTATGTTCTTATGTCCCTTTAATCCCACGGGCTTTAATTTTGCTAACATGTCTATTTATGTGATACTTTGTCAAATGCCTATTGAAAGTCCATATACACAACATTAACCGCATAACCATCATCAATTTGCCTTTAACAAATCCGTGCTGACTTTCATTTATTGGCCCATACTATTCCAAATGCCAATTTATTTTGTCCCGGATTATTGTTTCTAAAAGTTTCCCCACCATTGACGTTAGGCTGACTGGCCTATAGTTTATTCCCCTCCCCTTTTTTAAATTGGGGTGTTGTGGCGGAGCCACTAAGGGACTCCGATCAAATGTATATAATTCCCTTTAACAATATGTTAGCTACAGCCTGAGTCTGTATCTTTGTATATACTGTTTGCATGTACAGAGCGCGGTCCCTTTAAGAGCGCGGGCAAACGCGATGACGTCACGCCGTTCATCACGTGATCCCCCACCGGCAGGAAAAACGTGATGACGTCATGATGCCAGCCACGGGACCGCCCAAGCAGTCCTCGTGGAGCCTCCGAACTGACTAGACCTGTATTCGTAGTTCTCTTGCAACTGTTTGTTAAACTCAATTAGTTTTACATTAAACATCGTTTGTTTGATCGCCTGAGTCGACCTCAGTCGCTTGATAGGAACTAGACATTCCTACAGTATAACTGTGGTAAACCACGTTCACTATCGTATCACTGTTAGTAGTTAGCACTGTTCACCACTGTTCGTTATAACTGTATCACTGACCACTATTGTATCACGGTACGAGGTCGCCTCTTGCCACACTGCTATACCTGGGATGACCACTGCCGACTCCGCCTTGGCTCCACCCACCAGGCCAGGTATAAAGGTGAGCGACTGGCTGGTATTCCTCCTGCTTGGATCGGATCACCCACGAGAGTGGGCTCTGTTATTTAGTCAATAAAAACCTTTAGTCACCTTCGTAACTCTTCGCCTTTTATTGGAGGAATTGATAGGTATATCAATAACATTTACAATCCTGATTAATCCTGACTATAAATATTAATACCTAATATCGCCTCCACAGGAGGTGAGCATCACAGCTCTGGGCTCAGGGTCATTCAAATCCATTCAGCTAAATGGATCGCAGCTAAATAGGGAGTGGAATATGAACAGAGGGGTAAATTTAAAACAAATCTGCGGAAACATTATTTCAGTGAGCAAGTGGTCAATCTATGAAGCAGGCTCCCTAGGGAGACGGTGGAAGCAGTTAGCATTGATTTATTCAAATGCAAATTAGATAGATTTCTTTCAGAAAATAATATTTGGGGATTCAGGATGTGACGTGTGGTGAGTGCAGCGTGCTCGGGAAGAACAGGTGACTTTGGACCTATGGTTCCCAAAGCTCTCCATCACTGGGGGTTTTCCTTGTCTCGTGCCTGGGTCTGTTGAAGACTAATTGATAGAGATCGATTGCTGCGATTAGTCAACAACACCATTATCGTTGTATTGCGCGACTCCCAGGCTGGTAGAAGGCGAACCAGATGGACCTTGCTCTATTTTCGTCCAGTAATTTATATATTCCTAAGAGGGTGAATCCAGCACTACCAGCCTCTGCTACCCAAACCCCAACACATGAAACAGCATCTCACAGGAAACGACTATCTTAATTAAAGCTAAAATGTCTGTAATTCAGCTCCCCACAGTGGCCCCATAAGTAGATCCACTGCCGAGTGTGATGCTGAACGACACAGGCCAGAAGGGCCCAGGTACGACTCCTCCTCTGTGCTGATAGGTCACCTCAGGCAGGCAGTCACTGTCCAACAACAGGCACTGCGCTCCCAGGGTCCCTGTTCCTGATTATATCCGGTCACTCCTGCTGGACATTACATGTGTGGACAGGACCAGGCTCAGCTCTGTGAGCAATTACTGGTCAACACTTGGATAAGATTCGAGTGTCTGGCCCATGGAATGTATGCCAGGCCGATTCAGCACTGTCAGGAGAGGGGGAAGAGGGAGATAATCAAAACCAAGGTGTGGGCTGTGAGTTGGGAGTCAGGGAGCTGTAATTGAATTATATTTCTCCCTACTCCAGTGAATGGTTCCTGGGAAACGCTCGCTGGGAGAGCCGGCACATGCCCAGGGCCGGTGTGGCTCTTTGTCACAGTGACTGCTGTAATTCTGACCGTGACTATCGGAGGGAGTCTGATCACCTTCACTGTCCGTGAGTATCTGAATTTATTAAGGCAGGTGGCAGCAGTGCTGTGTTTAACCCGGGCTGCCCACACAGGCAGTGACTCCCACTGTTACCCCCAGTGTTCTGTGACTGCCTGCAGCCCAGTTGGGAGGGAAAGGGTTTCATCATGATGGACAAGGACCCTCTGTTATCACTTGCATGTGGTTTCAGTACGCTGAGCACCACACTCTGCTACGGAGGAATGCTGAGATATATTTGGATCATGAACATATTATCATTCGAAAAAGGACAGGAAAAGACCAACTGATCCATCCAGACTGTCCCATCCAAACACCATGTGCAGCATCACACCACCCCAGCCACTCAATCTCCTGCGAAGGGCAAAGAGAGAAAGTGATCAGGCACAAGCCTGGAAACTGTAGTAACATAGAAACATAGAAACATAGAGATAGGAACAGGAGTAGGCCATTCGGCCCTTCGAGCCTGCTCCGCCATTCAATGAGATCATGGCTGATCTTCATCTGAGATCTTAGCTGATCTTACCAGTTCAGTACCCCGTCCCCGCCTTTTCTCCGTAACCCTTAATCCCCTTAGCCTTCAGAAATATATCCAATTCTCTCTTGAAAATATTTATTGAATTAGCCTTCACAGCCCTCTGTGGCAGGGAATTCCACAGGCTCACCACTCTTTGAGTGAAGAAATTCTTCCTCATCTCTGTTTTAAATGATTTGCCCGCTATTTTTAGACTGTGGCCCCTGGTTCTGTGCTCCCCTGCCATTGGAAACATTCTCTCTGAATTCAGCCTGTCCAGGCCTGCCATAATTTTATATGTTTCGATGAGATCCCCTCTCAATCTTCTAAACTCCAGTGAGTACAAGCCCAAACTATTCAATCTCTCCTCGTAGGTCATTCCCGCCATTCCAGGTATCAGCCTGGTGAATCGCCGCTG
The DNA here is from genome assembly GCF_052327205.1 of Somniosus microcephalus. Lineage (NCBI taxonomy): Eukaryota > Metazoa > Chordata > Chondrichthyes > Squaliformes > Somniosidae > Somniosus > Somniosus microcephalus. The sequence continues at coordinate 2,280,823 of NC_141012.1, forward strand.
CACTCTTTCCATGGCAAGAACATCCTTCCGCAGATGGGGCGACCAAAACTGTACACAATACTCCAGATGCGGTCTCACCAGCACCTTGTACAGCTGTAGTAAGGTATCCCTATTCCTATACTCGAACCCCCTTGATATGAAGGCCAACATACCATTTGCCTTCTTAATCGCCTGTTGCACCTGCATGCTCTCCTTCAGTGACTGGTGCACAAGAACACCCAGGTCCCTCTGCACTTCCCCATCTCCCAATCTATTGCCATTTAGATAATAATCTACCCTCCTGTTTTTACCCCCAAAGTGGATAACCTCGCATTTATCCACATTATAGTGCATCTGCCACGTATCCGCCCATTCCCCCAACCTGTCCAAATCGCACTGTAGCCTCCTGACATCCTCATCAGAGCCCACCCCTCCTCCTAGTTTAGTGTCGTCAGCGAATTTGGAAATATTGCATCCAATTCCCTGATCCAGATCATTTATATATATTGTGAACAGCTGGGGTCCCAGGACAGATCCTTGCGGCACCCCGCTGGTCACTGCCTGCCACTCCGAAAACGAGCCGTTTATTCCAACTCTCTGTTTTCTATCCGCCAGCCAGTTCTCTATCCACGTTAATACTTTGCCCCCAATCCCATGAGCCTTAATTTTGCATGATAATCTTTTGTGTGGAACCTTATCGAAGGCTTTCTGGAAGTCAAGGTACACCACATCCACTGGCTCTCCCCCATCTATTTTACCAGTTACTTCCTCAAAAAATTCCAGCAGATTAGTCAAACACGATTTACCCTTTGTAAATCCATGTTGACTCTGTCCGATCCTTTCCCCATTTGTCAAGTGCTCCGCTATTTTATCCTTAATAATGGACTCTAGCATTTTGCCCACAACCGATGTAAGGCTTACTGGTCTATAATTCCCTGCTTTCTCTCTACCCCCCTTTTTAAATATTGGGGTAACATTAGCTACCCTCCAATCCACGGGTACTGTTCCCGAGTCAATGGAGTTCCGGAAGATGATCCTTAGAGCATCTGCTATCTCCAGGGCCACCTCCTTAAGTACCCTAGGATGTAGTTTATCAGGCCCCGGGGATTTGTCGGCCTTCAGTCCCCTCAACTTACCCAACACCATATCCCTAGAGATACTAATTTCTGTCAGCTCCTCCCTCTCATTAGTCCCTATGTTTGCCGATATTCCTGGGAGGTTATTTGTGTCCTCCTTTGTGAATACAGAACCAAAGTATGAGTTTAATTGGTCTGCCATTTCCTTATTCTCCATTATATATTCTCCCGAATCGGACTGCAAGGGACCGACTTGGGATTTTACCAGTCTTTTCCTCCTGATATACCGATAAAAGCTTTTGCAGTCTGTCTTTATGTTTGCTGCAAGTTTACTTTCGTATTCTATTTTCCCCTTCCTGATTAATCCCTTTGTCCTCTTTTGCTGTATCCTGTACTGCCCCCAATCTTCCGGTCTGGTGCTTTTTTTTGCCAGTTGATATGCCCTTTTTTTTGATTTTATGCTGTCCCTAATTTCCCTCGTTATCCACGGTTGAGCCACCTTTTTAGGTTTATTTTTATGCCAAACCGGTATAAACATGTTCTGGAATTCTTCCATTCTATCTTTGAATGCTTGCCATGTAACTGATAACAATGTGAAAATGACCAGATAATCTGTTTTTGTTATGTTGATTGAGGGATAAATATTGGCCAGGACACCAGGAGAACTCCCCTGCTCTTCTTTAAAATATTGCCATGGGATCTTTTATGTCCACCTGAGAGGGCAGATGGGGCCTCAGTTTAACGTCTCATCTAAAAGATGGCACCTCCGACAGTGCAGCACTCCCTCAGCACTGCACTGGAGTGTCAGTCTAGATTTTGTGCTTCAAGTCTCCAGAGTTGGGCTTGATCCCACGGCCGTCTGCCTCAGAGGCGAGAGTGCTATACACTGAGCCACAGCTGACACCTATTAGCCCAGATTCTATGAGGCTCAGGAACAATCCGTCAATGACACTCCTTTCCCTTCTGGTTTTCCTCCTCCTGCTTGCAGACACCTTGGTCTGGGACTGGGACTGAGCAGAGGGATCAGTCTAGCGCCCCCTATCCCCGCTCCCATCGACAGCTCGTCTCAGGGGTCCAGCACTCTGCGCCCTCGCACTGCCCTGGGTAACTCTCTGCGCCCTCGCATTGCCCTGTGTAACTCTCTGCGCCCTCGCACTGCCCTGTGTAACTCTCTGCACCCTCGCACTGCCCTGTGTAACTCTCTGCACCCTCGCACTGCCCTGTGTAACTCTCTGCACCCTCGCACTGCCCTGTGTAACTCTCTGCACCCTCGCACTGCCCTGTGTAACTCTCTGCACCCTCGCACTGCCCTGTGTAACTCTCTGCGCCCTCGCACTGCCCTGTGTAACTCTCTGCACCCTCGCACTGCCCTGTGTAACTCTCTGCACCCTCGCACTGCCCTGTGTAACTCTCTGCACCCTCGCGCTGCCCTGTGTAACTCTCTGCACCCCCGCATTGCCCTGTGTAACTCTCTGCGCCCTCGCATTGCCCTGTGTAACTCTCTGTACCCTCGCACTGCCGTGTAACTCTCTGCACCCTCGCACTGCCCTGTGTAACTCTCTGCACCCTCGCACTGCCCTGTGTAACTCTCTGCACCCTCGCACTGCCCTGTGTAACTCTCTGCACCCTCGCACTGCCCTGTGTAACTCTCTGCACCCTCGCACTGCCCTGTGTAACTCTCTGCACCCTCGCACTGCCCTGTGTAACTCTCTGCACCCTCGCACTGCCCTGAGTAACTCTCTGCACCCTCGCACTGCCCTGTGTAACTCTCTGTACCCTCGCACTGCCCTGTGTAACTCTCTGCACCCTCGCACTGCCCTGTGTAACTCTCTGCACCCTCGCACTGCCCTGTGTAACTCTCTGCACCCTCGCACTGCCCTGTGTAACTCTCTGCACCCTCGCACTGCCCCGTTGTAACTCTCTGCACCCTCGCACTGCCCTGTGTAACTCTCTGCACCCTAGCACTGCCCTGTGTAACTCTCTGCACCCTCGCACTGCCCTGTGTAACTCTCTGCACCCTCGCACTGCCCTGTGTAACTCTCTGTGCCCTCGCACTGCCCTGTGTAACTCTCTGCACCCTCGCACTGCCCTGTGTAACTCTCTGCACCCTCGCACTGCCTTGTGTAACTCTCTGCACCCTCGCACTGCCCTGTGTAACTCTCTGCACCCTCACACTGCCCTGTGTAACTCTCTGCGCCCTCGCACTGCCCTGTGTAACTCTCTGCACCCTCGCACTGCCCTGTGTAACTCTCTGCACCCTCGCACTGCCTTGTGTAACTCTCTGCACCCTCGCACTGCCCTGTGTAACTCTCTGCACCCTCGCACTGCCCTGTGTAACTCTCTGCACCCTCGCACTGCCCTGTGTAACTCTCTGCACCCTCGCACTGCCCTGTGTAACTCTCTGCACCCTCGCACTGCCCTGTGTAACTCTCTGCACCCTCTCACTGCCCTGTGTAACTCTCTGCACCCTCGCACTGCCCTGTGTAACTCTCTGCACCCTCTCACTGCCCTGTGTAACTCTCTGCACCCTCGCACTGCCCTGTGTAACTCTCTGCACCCTCGCACTGCCCTGTGTAACTCTCTGCACCCTCGCACTGCCCTGTGTAGCTCTCTGCACCCTCGCACTGCCCTGTGTAACTCTCTGCACCCTCGCACTGCCCTGTGTAACTCTCTGCACCCTCGCACTGCCTTGTGTAACTCTCTGCACCCTCGCACTGCCCTGTGTAACTCTCTGCACCCTCGCACTGCCCTGTGTAACTCTCTGCACCCTCCCACTGCCCTGTGTAACTCTCTGCACCCTCGCACTGCCCTGTGTAACTCTCTGCACCCTCACACTGCCCTGTGTAACTCTCTGCACCCTCGCACTGCCCTGTGTAACTCTCTGCACCCTCGCACTGCCCTGTGTAGCTCTCTGCACCCTCGCACTGCCCTGTGTAACTCTCTGCACCCTCGCACTGCCTTGTGTAACTCTCTGCACCCTCGCACTGCCCTGTGTAACTCTCTGCACCCTCGCACTGCCCTGTGTAACTCTCTGCACCCTCCCACTGCCCTGTGTAACTCTCTGCACCCTCGCACTGCCCTGTGTAACTCTCTGCACCCTCACACTGCCCTGTGTAACTCTCTGCACCCTCGCACTGCCCTGTGTAACTCTCTGCACCCTCGCACTGCCCTGTGTAGCTCTCTGCACCCTCGCACTGCCCTGTGTAACTCTCTGCACCCTCGCACTGCCCTGTGTAGCTCTCTGCACCCTCGCACTGCCCTGTGTAACTCTCTGCACCCTCGCACTGCCGTGTAACTCTCTGCACCCTCGCACTGCCCTGTGTAGCTCTCTGCACCCTCGCACTGCCCTGTGTAGCTCTCTGCACCCTCGCACTGCCCTGTGTAACTCTCTGCACCCTCGCACTGCCCTGTGTAACTCTCTGCACCCTCGCACTGCCCTGTGTAGCTCTCTGCACCCTCGCACTGCCCTGTGTAGCTCTCTGCACCCTCGCACTGCCCTGTGTAACTCTCTGCACCCTCGCACTGCCCTGTGTAACTCTCTGCACCCTCGCACTGCCCTGTGTAACTCTCTGCACCCTCGCACTGCCCTGTGTAACTCTCTGCACCCTCGCACTGCCCTGTGTAACTCTCTGTGCCCTCGCACTGCCCTGTGTAACTCTCTGCACCCTCACACTGCCCTGTGTAACTCTCTGCACCCTCGCACTGCCTTGTGTAACTCTCTGCACCCTCGCACTGCCCTGTGTAACTCTCTGCACCCTCGCACTGCCCTGTGTAACTCTCTGCACCCTCGCACTGCCCTGTGTAACTCTCTGCACCCTCGCACTGCCCTGTGTAACTCTCTGCACCCTCGCACTGCCTTGTGTAACTCTCTGCACCCTCGCACTGCCCTGTGTAACTCTCTGCACCCTCGCACTGCCCTGTGTAACTCTCTGCACCCTCACACTGCCCTGTGTAACTCTCTGCACCCTCGCACTGCCCTGTGTAGCTCTCTGCACCCTCGCACTGCCCTGTGTAACTCTCTGCACCCTCGCACTGCCCTGTGTAACTCTCTGCACCCTCGCACTGCCTTGTGTAACTCTCTGCACCCTCGCACTGCCCTGTGTAACTCTCTGCACCCTCGCACTGCCCTGTGTAACTCTCTGCACCCTCGCACTGCCCTGTGTAACTCTCTGCACCCTCGCACTGCCCTGTGTAACTCTCTGCACCCTCACACTGCCCTGTGTAACTCTCTGCACCCTCGCACTGCCCTGTGTAACTCTCTGCACCCTCGCACTGCCCTGTGTAACTCTCTGCACCCTCGCACTGCCCTGTGTAGCTCTCTGCACCCTCGCACTGCCCTGTGTAACTCTCTGCACCCTCGCACTGCCCTGTGTAACTCTCTGCACCCTCTCACTGCCCTGTGTAGCTCTCTGCACCCTCGCACTGCCCTGTGTAACTCTCTGCACCCTCGCACTGCCCTGTGTAACTCTCTGCACCCTCGCACTGCCCTGTGTAACTCTCTGCACCCTCGCACTGCCCTGTGTAGCTCTGTGTGAAGAGCCTGTTGCTATGGTCAATACACTTGGCATTGCCCTGATCCATCCAATGCTCTTCTTTCTCTCTTTAGAATTTGTTATTCAGGAATCATCAGCTAATCGATCTGGGGAAATGGTCACTGCCCAAAACGACGGTAACTGGACTTTTATCAGCCTCTTTACAGCCTCTCCCTCTGTCGCCACTTCCAGCTCTGAGAACAGGATCCTGGGCATGCCTGATGTTTCAGCAGCTACTGTACCATCCCGAACCTCAACACCATCGCCATGTGAGTGTTACAACCCTTGGACAATGTTCCATCACACTAACAGGCCATTCAGCCCGTCCAGTCTAATCCCACTCTCCTGATCACTCCCCGTACCCTTTAATGTCCCACTCTCCTGCTCGCTGCCCCTCCCTTTAATAATCCTCTTTTTCAAGCAATTATCTAATTCCCCTTTCAAGAAGTTTATGGACTTTGCTTCAACAACAGGTTGTGGTGGAAAATTCCACATTCCAACCACCCTCTGAGTAAAGAAACCTTCTGTAACTCCTGATTCTTTCTGAAATGATCTTATTTGTACCCTCTCATTACCATCTGGCCAACCAATGGAAACAGTCCATTGCCATTTACCTTATCATAACCCTTCATAATCCTGAAGACCTCTATCAGGTCGCCCCCTCATCCTTTTCAACTCAAGTGAAAAATCCAGAACTTCTTGAGTCTCTTTTTATAAGTGTAACTCCCTCATCCCTGATAACATCCCGCTGAATCTACACTGTACCATTTCCATTGCTTCTACATTCTTCATATAATGAGCTGCCCAACATTAAATGCAGCCTGACTAGTTCAACATTGCCTCCTTGGTTTTCTATTCTATGCCCCTAGATACAAACCAAGGATTTCATGTACCTTTTTATGGCCTTGTCCACTTGTGCTGCCACCTTTACTGACCTGTGTATCTGCTCACCCAGGTCCCTCTGCTATTCCACTTAAAATCATACCATTTAATGTGTATTTTCTTTCCACATTCTTACTTCCATAATGTACTTCACATTTCAAATTTTTTCTACAGTGAACTGCATCTGCCACCTATCTGCCCCTCCCGCTCATTTAGCTATGTCCTCAGTCTTTCACAGTCCTCAAGAGGGAAGGGTAAGGGAAACAAAGCAAGGGCTCCTTGGATGACGAGGGAGATAGAGGAGATGATGAAACAAAAAAAGATGTATGATGAATTCTTCAAGGGAGACCCAGACCAAATACAATAAGTTGAGAGGGGAAGCGAAGATGAAAATAAGATTGGCAAAGAGAGAATATGAGAGTAGAATTGTGGTTAACATAAAAGGGAATCCAAAAATCTTCTACCGGCATGTAAACAGTAAGCGGGTAGTAAGAGGCGGGGTGGGGCTATTAGAGACAAAGAAGGTGATATATGCTTAGAGGCGCAGGGCAAGGCTAGAATACTCAATGAGTACTTTGTATCGGTGTTTACTAAGGAGGTGGATGCTGACAAAATATCAGTAGAAGTGGAAAAGGTAGAAGCAATGGAAGGGGTGAAAATTGATAGACAGGATGTACTAGAAAGGCTGGGTATGCTTAGAGTGGATAAGTCGCCTGGTCTAGATGGCTTGCATCCCAGGTTGCTAAGGGAATTAGGAGAGGAGATAGCGGAAGGGCTTGCCATAATTTTCCAATCTTCCCTAGATGCGGGGGAGGTGCCTGAGGATTGGAAAGTTGCAAATGTGACACCATTGTTCAAGAAAGGGTGTAAGGACAATCCTAGTAACTACAGGCCGGTCAGTTTAACATCAGTGGTGGGTAAAGTTTTAGAAACAATAATGAAGGAAAAAATTAACGGGCACTTGGAGAGGTTTAAGCTAATTAAGGAGAGCCAACATGGATTTGTAAAAGGCAGCTCATGTTTGACTAATCTAATTGCATTTTTTGATGAAGTAAAAGGGAGGATTGATGAAGGGAATGCAATGTTGTCTACATGGATTTTCAGAAGGTGTTTGACAAAGTACCACATAGAAGGCTGGTTAACAAAATTGAGGCTCATGGAATAGGTGGGTCAGTGGCAGCTTAGATAAGGAATTGGCTTAAGGACAGAAAACAGCAAGTTGTGGTAAATAGCTGTTTTTCAGACTGGAGGATGGTAGACAGTGGTGTCCCCCAAGGGTCTGTGCTGGGACCACTGCTTTTTTTGATATATATAAATGACCTGAATATTGGAATACAGAGTAGAATTTCTAAATTTGCCGATGACACCAAACTTGGGGGAGTGGCAAACAGTGATGATACCAATCGACTGCAACAAGACATAGAAAGGGTAGCAGAATGGGCAGACAAGTGGCAGATGGAATTTAATACAGAGAAGTGTGAGGTGATGCATTTTGGCAGAAGGAATAGAGAGAGGCAATATACACTTAATGGCACAGTTTTAAAGAGTGTGCGGGGACAGAGGGACCTGGGAGTTAATGTGCATAGGTCCCTGAAGGTGGTGGGACGTATTGAGAGAGTGGTTAGCAAAGCATATGGGATCTTGGGCTTCATAAATAGAGGTATTGAGTACAAAAGTAGAGAGCTTTATAAAGCACTGGTTAGGCCACAGCTCGAGTATTGCATCCAGTTCTGGTCACCACACTTTAGGAAGGATGTGAAGGCACTTGAGAGGGTGCAGAGGAGATTTACCAGAATGGTTCCGGAGATGGGGGATCTTAGCTACAAGGACAGGTTGGAGCAGCTGGATTTGTTTTCATTAGTGCAAAGGAGGTGATTTGATAGAGGTGGACAAGATTATGACGGGTTTGGATAGGCTAGACGGGGAAAGGCTGTTCCCAATAGTTGATGGTACAAGGACTAGGGAACACAGAGTTAAGGTTTTGGGCAAGAGATACAGGGGGGATGCGAGGAAAAACATTTATACGCAGTGAGTGGTGATGACCTGGAACTCGCTGCCGACGGAAGTGGTGGAAGCGGAGACACTCAATGTTTTCAAGGGGAGACTGGATCGGCACTTGAGGGAAATAAACTTGCAGGGCTACGGGGATAGAGCGGGGGAATGGGACTGACTGGATTGCTCTACAGAGAGCTGGCACGGACTCGATGGGCCGAATGGTCTCCTTCTGTGCCGTTATGGCTCTATGACTAAAATTGCCAAACCTCCCAATTTGGTGTATCACCAAACTTTGAAATTGTTCCATCAATTTATAAGTGTATTTATGTATAATGTAATAAAAATAGCCCCAACACAGAGCTCATCATATTTTTCCAGTCCAAGAAGTTTCCTTTTAGCCCTACCCATGAAATATAAAAGATAATCAACCTGGTGAAAACCAGCAAACACTCCCGGGGCACGGGTTAGATACAGAGTAAAGCTCCCTCTACACTGTCCCATCAAACACTCCCAGGGCAGGTACAGCACGGGTTAGATACAGAGTAAAGCTCCCTCTACACTGTCCCATCAAACACTCCCAGGGCAGGTACAGCACGGGTTAGATACAGAGTAAAGCTCCCTCGACACTGTCCCATCAAACACTCCCAGGGCAGGTACAGCACGGGTTAGATACAGAGTAAAGCTCCCTCTACACTGTCCCATCAAACACTCCCAGGGCAGGTACAGCACGGGTTAGATACAGAGTAAAGCTCCCTCTACACTGTCCCATCAAACACTCCCAGGGCAGGTACAGCACGGGTTAGATACAGAGTAAAGCTCCCTCTACACTGTCCCATCAAACACTCCCAAGCCAGGTGCAGCACGGGCTAGATACAGAGTAAAGCTCCCTCTACACTGTCCCATCAAACACTCCCAGGGCAGGTACAGCACGGGTTAGATACAGAGTAAACCTCCCTCTACACTGTCCCATCAAACACTCCCAGGGCAGGTACAGCACGGGTTAGATACAGAGTAAAGCTCCCTCGACACTGTCCCATCAAACACTCCCAGGGCAGGTACAGCACGGGTTAGATACAGAGTAAAGCTCCCTCTACACTGTCCCATCAAACACTCCCAGGGCAGGTACAGCACGGGTTAGATACAGAGTAAAGCTCCCTCTACACTGTCCCATCAAACACTCCCAGGGCAGGTACAGCACGGGTTAGATACAGAGTAAAGCTCCCTCTACACTGTCCCATCAAACACTCCCAAGCCAGGTGCAGCACGGGCTAGATACAGAGTAAAGCTCCCTCTACACTGTCCCATCAAACACTCCCAGGGCAGGTACAGCACGGGTTAGATACAGAGTAAACCTCCCTCTACACTGTCCCATCAAACACTCCCAGGGCAGGTACAGCACGGGGTTAGATACAGAGTAAAGCTCCCTCTACACTGTCCCATCAAACACTCCCAGGGCAGGTACAGCACGGGGGTAGGTAGAGAGTAAAGCTCCCTCTACACTGTCCCATCAAACACTCCCAGGGCAGGTACGGCACGGGTTAGATACAGAGTAAAGCTCGCTCTACACTGTCCCATCAAACACTCCCAGGTCAGGTACAGCACGGGTTAGATACAGAGTAAAGCTCCCTCTACACTGTCCCATCAGACACTCCCAGGGCAGGTACAGCACGGGTTAGATAAAGAGTAAAGCTCCCTCTACACTGTCCCATCAAACACTCCCAGGGCAGGTACAGCACGGGTTAGATACAGAGTAAAGCTCCCTCTACACTGTCCCATCAAACACTCCCAGGGCAGGTACAACACGGGTTAGATACAGAGTAAAGCTCCCTCTACACTGTCCCATCAAACACTCCCAGGGCAGGTGCAGCATGGGTTAGATACAGAGTAAAGCTCCCTCTACACTGTCCCATCAAACACTCCCAGGGCAGGTACAGCACGGGTTAGATACAGAGTACAGCTCCCTCTACACTGTCCCATCAAACACTCCCAGGGCAGGTACAGCACGGGGTTAGATACAGAGTCAAGCTCGCTCTACACTGTCCCATCAAACACTCCCAGGTCAGGTACAGCACGGGTTAGATACAGAGTAAAGCTCCCTCTACACTGTCCCATCAGACACTCCCAGGGCAGGTACAGCACGGGTTAGATACAGAGTAAAGCTCCCTCTACACTGTCCCATCAAACACTCCCAGGGCAGGTACAGCACGGGTTAGATACAGAGTAAAGCTCCCTCTACACTGTCCCATCAAACACTCCCAGGGCAGGTGCAGCACGGGTTAGATACAGAGTAAAGCTCCCTCTACACTGTCCCATCAAACACTCCCAGGGCAGGTACAGCACGGGTTAGATACAGAGTAAAGCTCCCTCTACACTGTCCCATCAAACACTCCCAGGGCAGGTACAGCACAGGTTAGATACAGAGTAAAGCTCCCTCTACACTGTCCCATCAAACACTCCCAGGGCAGGTACAGCACGGGTTAGATACAGAGTAAAGCTCCCTCTACACTGTCTCATCAAACACTCCCAGGGCAGGTACAGCACGGGGTTAGATACAGAGTAAAGCTCCCTCTACACTGTCCCATCAAACACTCCCAGGGCAGGTACAGCACGGGTTAGATACAGAGTAAAGCTCCCTCTACACTGTCCCATCAAACACTCCCAGGGCAGGTACAGCACGGGTTAGATACAGAGTAAAGCTCCCTCTACACTGTCCCATCAAACACTCCCAGGGCAGGTGCAGCACGGGTTAGATACAGAGTAAAGCTCCCTCTACACTGTCCCATCAAACACTCCCAGGGCAGGTACAGCACGGGTTAGATACAGAGTAAAGCTCCCTCTACACTGTCCCATCAAACACTCCCAGGGCAGGTACAGCACAGGTTAGATACAGAGTAAAGCTCCCTCTACACTGTCCCATCAAACACTCCCAGGGCAGGTACAGCACGGGTTAGATACAGAGTAAAGCTCCCTCTACACTGTCTCATCAAACACTCCCAGGGCAGGTACAGCATGGGGTTAGATACAGAGTAAAGCTCCCTCTACACTGTCCCATCAAACACTCCCAGGGCAGGTACAGCACGGGTTAGATACAGAGTAAAGCTCCCTCTACACTGTCCCATCAAACACTCCCAGGGCAGGTACAGCACGGGTTAGATAGAGAGTAAAGCTCCCTCTACACTGTCCCATCAAACACTCCCAGGGCAGGTACAGCACAGGTTAGAGAGAGAGTAAAGCTCCCTCTACACTGTCCCATCAAACACTCCCAGGGCAGGTACAGCACAGGTTAGAGAGAGAGGGGACGACTCCATCAGCCTGGCTGGACTCGTAATCAAACCACAGGAAGGAAAGGACGGGGTCTGAAGGACGGCAGACCCCAGTACACTGCGAGGTAAGAAACTGGAGCAGAGAATCCCATTGTGATGCGATTTTCCCAAGTTGCTTGATCCCGGTGCTGCCTGTGGGTGTGAGATGGAAACCACTATCATTGGTGTTGATGCTCACTCTCAGCCAGAGCAGCAGGCTAGGGCTCGAGGGGTTAATCGCCAGCTGCACTGACTCTTGTTTCCTCTGGTTACAGTGTGCGGTGGGATTTTCCGAAACCCTGAGGGCTCGTTTTCCACCCCCCGTTACCCAGCGCAATACCCAGCAAACCTGGTGTGTGTTTGGTGGATTGTGGCGGAGCCAGGCCATGTGATCCAGTTTAAAGTGGACTCGCTGAGCATCGAGGGGCAATCACCGTGCCACTTTGACCGGCTGGATCTTCATGAGGAGGCGCGGAACGGGCTTCACTCCCACCAGATAGCGAGGTCGGCAGTCTGACAGGGGAAAAACAAGACTGCACTTAAAAAATAAACTCTCTGTCGATTGTCGGTGAAATGGGGCTAATTTTAACCAATCCCACGGGTGGAACGCCGGCTTTACACCCCACCCTATATTTCTTTCCACTGACTTCAATAGAGAGTAAAATCGGACAGGACGTAAAACCGGCGTTGCTCCCGATCCCGTCTGGTTAAAATGACCCCCAATATCTCAGTAATTCTCTCCGGCTACCTCCTGATTCGACTTCCTCTCCATGTTGTTTGGTATTTTATTTAAAGGGTAAATAAATGTAGAGTTGGGAATCTTATTTCCCCCTCCCTCTGGTTTTCTTGCCTTCTCTCGAGTAAATGCGTGTGTGAGCTGACCTGTTGCTCACATGCAGTTTCAGACAATTGCTTGCAAACACACAGCTTCATGTTTATTAAAAAATACTTCACTCCTCCCCCACATTGTCTGGGCAAATGAGTTTTAATGCACCTCTGGCCCCCTGCTCCTCGCTGCAGTAACCGAGGACTCCCCATTTCCTGTGGTCTATTGGAGCTCCGCGTAAACATGTTCCCTCTGGTGGTGACGGAGGGCATTTTTAAATATTAAAATGTTTCTGTGCATTTGGGCCTGGACTCAGCTGCCTTGTCCAGGAAAGTAGACGAGCCATTTATCCGGAGAGCTCGGGCAGGGGAATGATCAGATTGTGGGTTGGCCATGTGCCAGTGGGCTGGGCATTGTGATAAGAGTGAGGTCAGTGCCTTGGCCTCTCACTCAGCCCTGGTGAGTGGAGCAGGAGGCACCTCAACTAGGAAGTAAGTATATTAACAATAACTATCTTCATAAAGTATTGCTTTTCACTGCATTTATAAATGAGCAGGAGGTTACGGGTCATCGGTCGATTGGGATCAATAACACCATCGATTGGAAATCAGATCTCAGGATAAACATAAGCCAGTTGGTGCGGGGGTTGTGGCTATTCCGAGTTCCATTCTTACACTTTCTGGTTCCCTCTCGACAGGTTGTGCGGCAATGTTGCGCCTCCTACTGTCAATACCAACACCAGCAGGCTTAAAGTCTCTTTCATGTCGGACACAAGTGTTGGGGGACGGGGTTTCACTGCACGATACTGGACGATCGCATCAAGTGACAGTAAGTGGAATTAAGATCTGTTCCAGACGGTTCGGGTGGATGTGGGCAATCCTGAGGGTGGGGGGTAACTTTCACCTTCAGCGTCTGGGCAATAATCTGAGGGAGCAGATGGCCCGCCTGTTGTAGAACTGCCTATCATTCCATTGAAAGCAATGGGATCAAAATCGCGATCTGCTCCGCCAGATTACTGCCCAGGGGGTGAAGGTGAGAATCCTCCCCCCTCCCCAATATTTGAAGGGTGGGAAATCCTGGCCAACATTCCTCCCTCCAGCAACACTACATACACCAATCACTCCTGTCTGCGAGCTCTTGCTGAGCACAGAATGGCTGCTGCATTTACCACAGAGCAATAGTCACTGCACTTCAAAGTAAATTAATGGGGGTCATTTTGACTTTGTGCGATATTGAAGTCAATGGATATAAAAATGGGGAGAGATGTGAAAGAAGCTGCTCATGTCCGTTTTACACCATCGAACAGAGTCAAACGACCCCCATTATATACTGAACACAGTGAGACCATTCCAAGAGACTGAGGCCTAGAAATTCAGCTTGGGCAGTATCTGATCGGCCGCCCGTTATACGCAGTGCTTGATATTCAGCTCGGGCAGTAACTGATCGGCCGCCCGTTATACGCAGTGCTTGATATTCAGCTCGGGCAGTATCTGATCGGCCGCTCGTTATACGCAGTGCTTGATATTCAGCTCGGGCAGTATCTCATTGGCCGCTCGTTATACGCAGTGCTTGATATTCAGCCCGGGCAGTATCTGATCGGCCGCCCGTTATACGCAGTGCTTGATATTCAGCTCAGGCAGTATCTCATTGGCCGCCCGTTATACGCAGTGCTTGATATTCAGCTCGGGCAGTATCTGATCATCCGCCCGTTATACGCAGTGCTTGATATTCAGCTCGGTCAGTATCTCATTGGCCGCCCGTTATACGCAGTGCTTGATATTCAGCTCGGTCAGTATCTGATCGGCCGCTCGTTATACGCAGTGCTTGATATTCAGCTCGGGCAGTATCTGATCGGCCGCTCGTTATACGCAGTGCTTGATATTCAGCCCGGGCAGTATCTGATCGGCCGCCCGTTATACGCAGTGCTTGATATTCAGCTCGGGCAGTATCTGATCGGCCGCTCGTTATACGCAGTGCTTGATATTCAGCTCGGGCAGTATCTGATCGGCCGCTCGTTATACGCAGTGCTTGATATTCAGCCCGGGCAGTATCTGATCGGCCGCCCGTTATACGCAGTGCTTGATATTCAGCTCGGGCAGTATCTGATCGGCCGCCCGTTATACGCAGTGCTTGATATTCAGCTCGGGCAGTATCTGATCGGCCGCCCGTTATACGCAGTGCTTGATATTCAGCTCGGGCAGTATCTGATCGGCCGCCCGTTATACGCAGTGCTTGATATTCAGCTCGGGCAGTATCTCATTGGCCGCTCGTTATACGCAGTGCTTGATATTCAGCTCGGGCAGTATCTGATCGGCCGCCCGTTATACGCAGTGCTTGATATTCAGCTCGGGCAGTGTCTGATCGGCCGCCCGTTATACGCAGTGCTTGATATTCAGCTCGGGCAGTATCTGATCATCCGCCCGTTATACGCAGTGCTTGATATTCAGCTCGGGCAGTATCTGATCATCCGCCCGTTATACGCAGTGCTTGATATTCAGCTCGGGCAGTATCTGATCGGCCGCTCGTTATACGCAGTGCTTGATATTCAGCTCGGGCAGTATCTCATTGGCCGCTCGTTATACGCAGTGCTTGATATTCAGCTCGGGCAGTATCTGATCGGCCGCCCGTTATACGCAGTGCTTGATATTCAGCTCGGTCAGTATCTGATCGGCCGCCCGTTATACGCAGTGCTTGATATTCAGCTCGGGCAGTATCTGATCGGCCGCTCGTTATACGCAGTGCTTGATATTCAGCTCGGGCAGTATCTGATCGGCCGCTCGTTATACGCAGTGCTTGATATTCAGCTCGGGCAGTATCTGATCGGCCGCTCGTTATACGCAGTGCTTGATATTCAGCTCGGGCAGTATCTGATCGGCCGCCCTTTATACGCAGTGCTTGATATTCAGCTCGGGCAGTATCTGATCATCTGCCCGTTATACACAGTGCTTGATATTCAGCTCAGGCAGTATCTGATCGGCCGCTCGTTATACGCAGTGCTTGATATTCAGCTCGGGCAGTATCTGATCGGCCGCCCGTTATACGCAGTGCTTGATATTCAGCTCGGGCAGTATCTGATCGGCCGCCCGTTATACGCAGTGCTTGATATTCAGCTCGGGCAGTATCTGATCGGCCGCTCGTTATACGCAGTGCTTGATATTCAGCTCGGGCAGTATCTGATCATCCGCCCGTTATACGCAGTGCTTGATATTCAGCTCGGGCAGTATCTGATCATCCGCCCGTTATACGCAGTGCTTGATATTCAGCTCGGGCAGTATCTGATCATCCGCCCGTTATACGCAGTGCTTGATATTCAGCTCGGGCAGTATCTGATCGGCCGCTCGTTATACGCAGTGCTTGATATTCAGCTCGGGCAGTATCTCATTGGCCGCTCGTTATACGCAGTGCTTGATATTCAGCTCGGGCAGTATCTGATCGGCCGCCCGTTATACGCAGTGCTTGATATTCAGCTCGGTCAGTATCTGATCGGCCGCCCGTTATACGCAGTGCTTGATATTCAGCTCGGGCAGTATCTGATCGGCCGCTCGTTATACGCAGTGCTTGATATTCAGCTCGGGCAGTATCTGATCGGCCGCTCGTTATACGCAGTGCTTGATATTCAGCTCGGGCAGTATCTGATCGGCCGCTCGTTATACGCAGTGCTTGATATTCAGCTCGGGCAGTATCTGATCGGCCGCCCTTTATACGCAGTGCTTGATATTCAGCTCGGGCAGTATCTGATCATCTGCCCGTTATACACAGTGCTTGATATTCAGCTCAGGCAGTATCTGATCGGCCGCTCGTTATACGCAGTGCTTGATATTCAGCTCGGGCAGTATCTGATCGGCCGCCCGTTATACGCAGTGCTTGATATTCAGCTCGGGCAGTATCTGATCGGCCGCCCGTTATACGCAGTGCTTGATATTCAGCTCGGGCAGTATCTGATCGGCCGCTCGTTATACGCAGTGCTTGATATTCAGCTCGGGCAGTATCTGATCATCCGCCCGTTATACGCAGTGCTTGATATTCAGCTCGGGCAGTATCTGATCATCCGCCCGTTATACGCAGTGCTTGATATTCAGCTCGGGCAGTATCTGATCATCCGCCCGTTATACGCAGTGCTTGATATTCACAATGTCAGGCACTGAGTATAATGGGCAGCCGATCCGATACCGCCCGTTTTACACCTCCGTCCGAGATGAATTTCTAGACCTTAAGGTGTTATATAAATGTGAGTCTTTCTTTTGTTCTCCTGCACCCTCATTCTCACTCTTGCCTCTGTAGCATCGATCGGGCTTCAATCCCACGGACTTTTACAATTTCTCCCCTCACCTCCCCAAGGTTTCGAGCTCTGCTGAGGTCCAATTCTACAGGTATCGGGTACCTCCCCCAAAGGCAGTTCTTCACATATGGGCCTAAGTGAGTTAGCAGGACATTCAACCATGAGAGGCATCACACTCCAGCCTGATCCTGTCCTTACTGATGTCCATACCTCAGGAAGGGTCATTGGTTAACAATCAGGAGTGGAACTCCTGCCTGATTTTAACCCCCGCCTACCCAGAGGCACTGAGGTCGGGATCAGTTAACAGAACAGACTAAGGATTGATTCTGAGATCTTCTGACCTGGAAGATTCAGCCTTTACCCAGTGAACTACTGGAGAAGCTGAGGTTGTTTTCTTTAGAGCAGAGTAGGTTAAGGGGAGATTTGATAGAGGTGTTCAAAATCATGAGGGGTTTTGATAGAGTAAATAAGGAGAAACTGTTTCCACTGGCAGGAGGGTCGGTAACCAGAGGACACAAATTTAAGATAATTGGCAAAACAACCAGGGGGAAATGAGAATTTTTTTGGGAATGTGCTGCCTGAAAGGGCGGTGGAAACAGATTCAATAGTAATTTTCAAAAGGAAATTGGATAAATACTTGAAGGGGAAACATTTTCAGGGCTACGGGGAAAGAGTGATGGAGTGGGACTAACTGGAGAGCTCATTCAAAGAGCCGGCACAGGCATGATGGGCCGAATATCCTCCTTCTGTGCTGTAAGATTCGATGATTCTATGACGAGTTCTTCCTCATTATTTACCCTTCTGTACCAGCAGTCTCTCTTGCACAACCAGGATGTCTTTGATCCATTCTCTCTCTATGGTCAAACCACCCTTGCACAATGACACTAACCATGGCCATCACTGCAAAGCCAGGCACTGCCCTTCAGGGAGAGGGTGGAGTGATAATCAGACAGCTGCTCGTCCCAGCTGATCATTGCTCATCCCCAGACTGCTCATCCCCAGACTGCTCATCCCCAGACTGCTCATCCCCAGACTGCTCATCCTCAGACTGCTCATCCCCAGACTGCTCATCCCCAGACTGCTCATCCCCAGACTGCTCATCCCCAGACGGCTCATCCCCAGACTGCTCATCCCCAGACTGCTCATCCCCAGACTGCTCATCCTCAGACTGCTCATCCTCAGACTGCTCATCCCCAGACTGCTCATCCCCAGACTGCTCATCCCCAGACTGCTCATCCCCAGACTGCTCATCCCCAGACTGCTCATCCCCAGACTGCTCATCCCCAGACTGCTCATCCCCAGACTGCTCATCCCCAGACTGCTCATCCTCAGACTGCTCATCCCCAGACTGCTCATCCCCAGACTGCTCATCCTCAGACTGCTCATCCTCAGACTGCTCATCCCCAGACTGCTCATCCCCAGACTGCTCATCCCCAGACTGCTCATCCCCAGACTGCTCATCCCCAGACTGCTCATCCCCAGACTGCTCATCCCCAGACTGCTCATCCTCAGACTGCTCATCCCCAGACTGCTCATCCTCAGGCTGCTCATCCCCAGACTGCTCATCCCCAGACTGCTCATCCCCAGACTGCTCATCCCCAGACTGCTCATCCTCAGACTGCTCATCCCCAGACTGCTCATCCCCAGACTGCTCATCCCCAGATTGCTCATCCCCAGACTGCTCATCCTCAGACTGCTCATCCCCAGACTGCTCATCCTCAGACTGCTCATCCTCAGACTGCTCATCATCAGACTGCTCTTCCCCAGACTGATCATCCCCAGACTGATCATTCCCAGACTGCTCATCCCCAGACTGCTCATCCCCAGACTGCTCATCCTCAGACTGCTCATCCCCAGACTGCTCATCCCCAGACTGCTCATCCCCAGACTGCTCATCCCCAGACTGATCATTCCCAGACTGCTCATCCTCAGACTGATCATCCCAGACTGCTCTTCCCCAGACTGCTCATCCCCAGACTGCTCATCCCCAGACTGCTCTTCCCCAGACTGCTCATCCCCAGACTGATCATTCCCAGACTGCTCATCCCCAGACTGCTCATCCCCAGACTGCTCTTCCCCAGACTGCTCATCCCCAGACTGATCATTCCCAGACTGCTCATCCCCAGACTGCTCATCCCCAGACTGCTCATCCCCAGACTGCTCTTCCCCAGACTGCTCATCCCCAGACTGATCATTCCCAGACTGCTCATCCCCAGACTGCTCATACCCAGACTGCTCATCCCCAGACTGCTCTTCCCCAGACTGCTCATCCCCAGACTGATCATTCCCAGACTGCTCATCCCCAGACTGCTCATCCCCAGACTGCTCATCCCCAGACTGCTCATCCCCAGACTGATCATCCTCAGACTGCTCATCCCCAGACTGCTCATCCTCAGACTGCTCATCCCCAGACTGCTCATCCCCAGACTGCTCATCCCCAGACTGCTCATCCCCAGACTGCTGGTCCCCAGACTGCTCATCCCCAGACTGCTCATCCCCAGACTGCTCTTCCCCAGACTGCTCATCCCCAGACTGCTCATCCCCAGACTGCTCATCCTCAGACTGATCATTCCCAGACTGCTCATCCCCAGACTGCTCATCCCAGACTGCTCATCCCCAGACTGCTCTTCCCCAGACTGCTCATCCCCAGACTGCTCATCCCCAGACTGCTCATCCTCAGACTGATCATTCCCAGACTGCTCATCCCCAGACTGCTCATCCCCAGACTGCTCATCCCCAGACTGCTCATCCCAGACTGCTCATCCTCAGACTGCTCATGCCCAGACTGCTCATCCTCAGACTGATCATTCCCAGACTGCTCATCCCCAGACTGCTCATCCCCAGACTGCTCATCCCCAGACTGCTCATCCCCAGACTGCTCATCCCCAGATTGCTCATCCCCAGACTGCTCATCCCAGACTGCTCATCCCCAGACTGCTCATCCCCAGACTGCTCATCCCCAGACTGCTCATCCCCAGACTGCTCATCCTCAGACTGCTCATCCCCAGACTGCTCATCCCCAGACTGCTCATCCCCAGACTGCTCATCCCCAGACTGATCATTCCCAGACTGCTCATCCTCAGACTGATCATCCCAGACTGCTCTTCCCCAGACTGCTCATCCCCAGACTGCTCATCCCCAGACTGCTCTTCCCCAGACTGCTCATCCCCAGACTGATCATTCCCAGACTGCTCATCCCCAGACTGCTCATCCCCAGACTGCTCTTCCCCAGACTGCTCATCCCCAGACTGATCATTCCCAGACTGCTCATCCCCAGACTGCTCATCCCCAGACTGCTCTTCCCCAGACTGCTCATCCCCAGACTGATCATTCCCAGACTGCTCATCCCCAGACTGCTCATCCCCAGACTGCTCATCCCCAGACTGCTCTTCCCCAGACTGCTCATCCCCAGACTGATCATTCCCAGACTGCTCATCCCCAGACTGCTCATCCCCAGACTGCTCATCCCCAGACTGCTCATCCCCAGACTGCTCATCCTCAGACTGCTCATCCTCAGACTGCTCATCCCCAGACTGCTCATCCTCAGACTGCTCATCCCCAGACTGCTCATCCCCAGACTGCTCATCCCCAGACTGCTCATCCCCAGACTGCTCATCCCCAGACTGCTCTTCCCCAGACTGCTCATCCCCAGACTGCTCATCCTCAGACTGATCATTCCCAGACTGCTCATCCCCAGACTGCTCATCCCAGACTGCTCATCCCCAGACTGCTCTTCCCCAGACTGCTCATCCCCAGACTGCTCATCCCCAGACTGCACATCCTCAGACTGATCATTCCCAGACTGCTCATCCCCAGACTGCTCATCCCCAGACTGCTCATCCCCAGACTGCTCATCCCAGACTGCTCATCCTCAGACTGCTCATCCTCAGACTGCTCATTCCCAGACTGCTCATCCCCAGACTGCTCATCCCCAGACTGCTCATCCCCAGACTGTTCATCCCCAGACTGCTCATCCTCAGACTGCTCATCCCCAGACTGCTCATCCTCAGACTGCTCATCCCCAGACTGCTCATCCTCAGACTGCTCATCCCCAGACTGCTCATCCTCAGACTGCTCATCCCCAGACTGCTCATCCTCAGACTGCTCATCCCCAGACTGCTCATCCTCAGACTGCTCATCCCCAGACTGCTCATCCCCAGACTGATCATCCCCCGACTGCTCATCCCCAGACTGCTCATCCTCAGACTGCTCATCCCCAGACTGCTCATCCCCACACTGCTCATCCCCAGACTGCTCATCCCCAGACTGATCATCCCAGACTGATCATCCCCAGACTGCTCATCCTCAGACTGATCATCCCAGACTGCTCATCCCCAGACTGCTCATCCCCAGACTGCTCATCCCCAGACTGCTCATCCCCAGACTGCTCATCCCCAGACTGATCATCCCAGACTGATCATCCCCAGACTGCTCATCCTCAGACTGATCATCCCAGACTGCTCATCCTCAGACTGCTCATCCCCAGACTGCTCATCCCCAGACTGCTCATCCTCAGACTGATCATCCCAGACTGATCATCCCCAGACTGCTCATCCTCAGACTGCTCATCCCAGACTGCTCATCCCCAGACTGCTCTTCCCCAGACTGCTCATCCCCAGACTGCTCATCCTCAGACTGATCATTCCCAGACTGCTCATCCCCAGACTGCTCATCCCCAGACTGCTCATCCCCAGACTGCTCATCCCAGACTGCTCATCCTCAGACTGCTCATCCCCAGACTGCTCATCCTCAGACTGATCATTCCCAGACTGCTCATCCCCAGACTGCTCATCCCCAGACTGCTCATCCCCAGACTGTTCATCCCCAGACTGCTCATCCCCAGACTGCTCATCCTCAGACTGCTCATCCCCAGACTGCTCATCCTCAGACGGCTCATCCCCAGACTGCTCATCCTCAGACTGCTCATCCCCAGACTGCTCATCCTCAGACTGCTCATCCCCAGACTGCTCATCCCCAGACTGATCATCCCCAGACTGCTCATCCCCAGACTGCTCATCCTCAGACTGCTCATCCCCAGACTGCTCATCCCCAGACTGATCATCCCAGACTGATCATCCCCAGACTGCTCATCCTCAGACTGATCATCCCAGACTGCTCATCCCCAGACTGCTCATCCCCAGACTGCTCATCCTCAGACTGCTCATCCCCAGACTGCTCATCCCCAGACTGCTCATCCTCAGACTGATCATCCCCAGACTGCTCATCCCCAGACTGATCATCCCAGACTGCTCATCCTCAGACTGATCATCCCCAGACTGCTCATCCTCAGACTGATCATCCCAGACTGCTCATCCTCAGACTGATCATCCCAGACTGCTCATCCCCAGACTGCTCATCCCCAGACTGCTCATCCCCAGACTGCTCATCCCCAGACTGCTCATCCCCAGACTGCTCATCCTCAGACTGCTCATCCCAGACTGCTCATCCCCAGACTGCTCATCCCCAGACTGCTCATCCCCAGACTGCTCATCCCCAGACTGCTCATCCTCAGACTGCTCATCCCCAGACTGCTCAGCCCCAGACTGCTCATCCCCAGACTGCTCATCCTCAGACTGCTCATCCTCAGACTGCTCATCCTCAGACTGCTCATCCTCAGACTGCTCTTCCCCAGACTGATCATCCCCAGACTGATCATTCCCAGACTGCTCATCCCAGACTGCTCATCCTCAGACTGCTCATCCCCAGGCTGCTCATCCCCAGACTGCTCATCCCCAGACTGCTCATCCCCAGACTGATCATTCCCAGACTGCTCATCCTCAGACTGATCATCCCCAGACTGATCATCCCAGACTGATCATCCCCAGACTGCTCATCCTCAGACTGATCATCCCAGACTGCTCATCCCCAGACTGCTCATCCCCAGACTGCTCATCCCCAGACTGATCATTCCCAGACTGCTCATCCCCAGACTGCTCATCCCCAGACTGCTCATCCCCAGACTGATCATCCCAGACTGATCATCCCCAGACTGCTCATCCTCAGACTGATCATCCCAGACTGCTCATCCTCAGACTGCTCATCCCCAGACTGCTCATCCCCAGACTGCTCATCCTCAGACTGATCATCCCAGACTGATCATCCCCAGACTGCTCATCCTCAGACTGCTCATCCCAGACTGCTCATCCCCAGACTGCTCTTCCCCAGACTGCTCATCCCCAGACTGATCATTCCCAGACTGCTCATCCCCAGACTGCTCATTCCCAGACTGCTCATCCCCAGACTGCTCATCCCAGACTGCTCATCCTCAGACTGCTCATCCCCAGACTGCTCATCCTCAGACTGATCATTCCCAGACTGCTCATCCCCAGACTGCTCATCCTCAGACTGCTCATCCCCAGACTGCTCATCCCCAGACTGATCATCCCCAGACTGCTCATCCCCAGACTGCTCATCCTCAGACTGCTCATCCCCAGACTGCTCATCCCCAGACTGCTCATCCCCAGACTGCTCATCCCCAGACTGCTCATCCTCAGACTGCTCATCCCCAGACTGCTCATCCCCAGACTGATCATCCCCAGACTGCTCATCCTCAGACTGATCATCCCAGACTGCTCATCCCCAGACTGCTCATCCCCAGACTGCTCATCCTCAGACTGCTCATCCCCAGACTGCTCATCCCCAGACTGCTCATCCTCAGACTGATCATCCCCAGACTGCTCATCCTCAGACTGATCATCCCAGACTGCTCATCCTCAGACTGATCATCCCAGACTGCTCATCCCCAGACTGCTCATCCCCAGACTGCTCATCCCCAGACTGCTCATCCCCAGACTGCTCATCCCCAGACTGCTCATCCTCAGACTGCTCATCCCCAGACTGCTCATCCTCAGACTGCTCATCCCCAGACTGCTCATCCCCAGACTGCTCATCCCCAGACTGCTCATCCCCAGACTGCTCATCCCCAGACTGCTCATCCTCAGACTGCTCATCCCCAGACTGCTCATCCCCAGACTGCTCATCCCCAGACTGCTCATCCTCAGACTGCTCATCCTCAGACTGCTCATCCTCAGACTGCTCATCCTCAGACTGCTCTTCCCCAGACTGATCATCCCCAGACTGATCATTCCCAGACTGCTCATCCCCAGACTGCTCATCCTCAGACTGC
Source organism: Somniosus microcephalus (assembly GCF_052327205.1). Lineage (NCBI taxonomy): Eukaryota > Metazoa > Chordata > Chondrichthyes > Squaliformes > Somniosidae > Somniosus > Somniosus microcephalus. Next base: position 2,304,820 of record NC_141012.1, read on the forward strand.
TCATCCCCAGGCTGCTCATCCCCAGACTGCTCATCCCCAGACTGATCATTCCCAGACTGCTCATCCTCAGACTGATCATCCCAGACTGCTCTTCCCCAGACTGCTCATCCCCAGACTGCTCATCCCCAGACTGCTCATCCCCAGACTGCTCTTCCCCAGACTGCTCATCCCCAGACTGATCATTCCCAGACTGCTCATCCCCAGACTGCTCATCCCCAGACTGCTCTTCCCCAGACTGCTCATCCCCAGACTGATCATCCTCAGACTGCTCATCCCCAGACTGCTCATCCTCAGACTGCTCATCCCCAGACTGCTCATCCCCAGACTGATCATCCCCAGACTGCTCATCCCCAGACTGCTCATCCTCAGACTGCTCATCCCCAGACTGCTCATCCCCAGACTGATCATCCCAGACTGATCATCCCCAGACTGCTCATCCTCAGACTGATCATCCCAGACTGATCATCCCCAGACTGCTCATCCCCAGACTGCTCATCCCCAGACTGCTCATCCTCAGACTGCTCATCCCCAGACTGCTCATCCCCAGACTGCTCATCCTCAGACTGATCATCCCCAGACTGCTCATCCTCAGACTGATCATCCCAGACTGCTCATCCTCAGACTGATCATCCCAGACTGCTCATCCCCAGACTGCTCATCCCCAGACTGCTCATCCCCAGACTGCTCATCCCCAGACTGCTCATCCCCAGACTGCTCATCCTCAGACTGCTCATCCCCAGACTGCTCATCCTCAGACTGCTCATCCCCAGACTGCTCATCCCCAGACTGCTCATCCCCAGACTGCTCATCCCCAGACTGCTCATCCCCAGACTGCTCATCCTCAGACTGCTCATCCCCAGACTGCTCATCCCCAGACTGCTCATCCCCAGACTGCTCATCCTCAGACTGCTCATCCTCAGACTGCTCATCCTCAGACTGCTCATCCTCAGACTGCTCTTCCCCAGACTGATCATCCCCAGACTGATCATTCCCAGACTGCTCATCCCCAGACTGCTCATCCTCAGACTGCTCATCCCCAGGCTGCTCATCCCCAGACTGCTCATCCCCAGACTGCTCATCCCCAGACTGATCATTCCCAGACTGCTCATCCTCAGACTGATCATCCCAGACTGCTCATCCCCAGACTGCTCATCCCCAGACTGCTCATCCCCAGACTGCTCTTCCCCAGACTGCTCATCCCCAGACTGCTCATCCCCAGACTGCTCATCCTCAGACTGCTCATCCCCAGACTGCTCATCCTCAGACTGCTCATCCCCAGACTGCTCATCCTCAGACTGCTCATCCCCAGACTGCTCATCCTCAGACTGCTCATCCCCAGACTGCTCATCCCCAGACTGATCATCCCCAGACTGCTCATCCCCAGACTGCTCATCCCCAGACTGCTCATCCCAGACTGCTCATCCTCAGACTGCTCATCCCCAGACTGCTCATCCTCAGACTGATCATTCCCAGACTGCTCATCCCCAGACTGCTCATCCCCAGACTGCTCATCCCCAGACTGTTCATCCCCAGACTGCTCATCCTCAGACTGCTCATCCCCAGACTGCTCATCCTCAGACTGCTCATCCCCAGACTGCTCATCCTCAGACTGCTCATCCCCAGACTGCTCATCCTCAGACTGCTCATCCCCAGACTGCTCATCCTCAGACTGCTCATCCCCAGACTGCTCATCCCCAGACTGATCATCCCCAGACTGCTCATCCCCAGACTGCTCATCCTCAGACTGCTCATCCCCAGACTGCTCATCCCCAGACTGCTCATCCCCAGACTGATCATCCCAGACTGATCATCCCCAGACTGCTCATCCTCAGACTGATCATCCCAGACTGCTCATCCCCAGACTGCTCATCCCCAGACTGCTCATCCTCAGACTGCTCATCCCCAGACTGCTCATCCCCAGACTGCTCATCCTCAGACTGATCATCCCCAGACTGCTCATCCTCAGACTGATCATCCCAGACTGCTCATCCTCAGACTGATCATCCCAGACTGCTCATCCCCAGACTGCTCATCCCCAGACTGCTCATCCCCAGACTGATCATTCCCAGACTGCTCATCCCCAGACTGATCATCCTCAGACTGCTCATCCCCAGACTGCTCATCCCCAGACTGCTCATCCCCAGACTGCTCATCCCCAGACTGCTCATCCCAGACTGCTCATCCCCAGACTGCTCATCCCAGACTGCTGTTCCCCAGACTGCTCATCCCCAGACTGATCATCCCCAGACTGCTCATCCTCAGACTGATCATCCCAGACTGCTCATCCCCAGACTGCTCATCCCCAGACTGCTCATCCCCAGACTGCTCATCCCCAGACTGCTCATCCCCAGACTGATCATCCCAGACTGCTCATCCCCAGACTGCTCATCCCAGACTGCTGTTCCCCAGACTGCTCATCCCCAGACTGCTCATCCCCAGACTGATCATCCTCAGACTGCTCATCCCCAGACTGCTCATCCTCAGACTGCTCATCCCCAGACTGCTCATCCCCAGACTGCTCATCCCCAGACTGCTCATCCCCAGACTGCTCATCCCCAGACTGCTCTTCCCCAGACTGATCATCCCCAGACTGCTCATCCCCAGACTGCTCATCCCCAGACTGCTCATCCCCAGACTGATCATCCCCAGACTGCTCATCCTCAGACTGATCATCCCAGACTGCTCATCCCCAGACTGCTCATCCCCAGACTGCTCATCCCCAGACTGCTCATCCCCAGACTGCTCATCCCCAGACTGCTCATCCCCAGACTGCTCATCCCCAGACTGTTCCAGAGCTGTGGGGCTGCCTTCTGGGATCTCCTGCTGTTCCAGCCGGATGTTGGGGTTCGGGGCACTGTCGAGTACAACAGATGTGATGATGTGAAGTGTCGCTCTGTACCTGATGCAATCGTTATTTCTCTGCTCTTTTAAGAAGGTTAACATAACAATGAAGGGAGGGTGCAATTCCGCAGTTTAACTGGGAATGTTCCCAGTTTTTAAGGAAGTGTCTCTGTTTGTTTTGGTCTCGGGAGCGGAGTGATTTTTCCATATGGAATGTGCGCCCTGCTGTGTCAGTAAATTTGTGGTAACAGTTCCATGAAAGAGGTAATGAACTCATGGAGACAAATCCAACCTCAGATAAAGCTGAACTCCTAACCCATGCTGTACCTGCCCTGGGAGTGTTTGATGGGACAGTGTAGAATCATGTAATCATAGAATGGTTACAGCACAGAAGGAGGCCATTCGGCCTGTCGAGCCCGTGCCGGCTCTCTGCAAGAGCACTTCAGCTAGTCCCACTCCCCCGCCCTTTCCCCGTAGCCTTGCAAATTTTTTTCCTTCAGGTACTTATCCAATTCCCTTTTGAAAGCCATGAATGAATCGGCCTCCACCACCCTCTCAGGCAGTGCATTCCAGAGCCTAACCACACTCTACGTAAAAAAGTTTTTCCTGATGTTGGCTTTGGTTCTTTCGCTAATGTAGAGGGAGCCCTAGGAGTGTTTGATGGGACAGTGTAGAGGGAGCTTCACTCTGTATCTAACCCGTGCTGTACCTGCCCTGGGAGTGTTTGATGGGACAGTGTAGAGGGAGCTTTACCCTGTATCTAACCCGTGCTGTACATGCCCTGGGAGTGTTTGATGGGACAGTGTAGAGGGAGCTTTACTCTGTATCTAACCTGTGCTGTACATGCCCTGGGAGTGATTGATGGGACAGTGTAGAGGGAGCTTTATTCTGTATCTAACCCGTGCTGTACCTGCCCTGGGAGTGTTTGATGGGACAGTGTAGAGGGAGCTTTACTCTGTATCTAACCCGTGCTGTACCTGCCCTGGGAGTGTTTGATGGGACAGTGTAGATGGAGCTTTACTCTGTATCTAACCCGTGCTGTACCTGCCCTGGGAGTGTTTGATGGGACAGTGTAGAGGGAGCTTTACTCTGTATCTAACCCGTGCTGTACCTGCCCTGGGAGTGTTTGATGGGACGGTGTAGACGGAGCTTTACTCTGTATCTAACCCGTGCTGTACCTGCCCTGGGAGTGTTTGATGGGACGGTGTAGAGGAAGCTTTACTCTGTATCTAACCCGTGCTGTACCTGCCCTGGGAGTGTTTGATGGGACAGTGTAGAGGGAGCTTTACTCTGTATCTAACCCGTGCTGTACCTGCCCTGGGAGTGTTTGATGGGACAGTGCAGAGGGAGCTTTACTCTGTATCTAACCCATGCTGTACCTGCCCTGGGAGTGTTTGATGGGACGGTGTAGAGGGAGTTTTACTCTGTTTCTAACCCCTGCTGTACCTGCCCTGGGAGTGTTGGATGGGACAGTGTAGAGGGAGCTTTACTCTGTATCTAACCCCTGCTGTACCTGCCCTGGGAGTGTTTGATGGGACAGTGTAGAGGGAGCTTTACTCTGTATCTAACCCCTGCTGTACCTGCCCTGGGAGTGTTTGATGGGACAGTGTAGAGGGAGCTTTACTCTGTATCTAACCCATGCTGTACCTGCCCTGGGAGTGTTTGATGGGACAGTGTAGAGGGAGCTTTACTCTGTATCTAACCCGTGCTGTACCTGCCCTGGGAGTGTTTGATGGGACAGTGTAGAGGGAGCTTTACTCTGTATCTAACCCGTGCTGTACCTGCCCTGGGAGTGTTTGATGGGACAGTGTAGAGGGAGCTTTACTCTGTATCTAACCCCGTGCTGTACCTGCTCTGGGAGTGTTTGATGGGACAGTGCAGAGGGAGCTTTACTCTGTATCTAACCCGTGCTGTACCTGCCCTGGGAGTGTTTGATGGGACAGTGCAGAGGGAGCTTTACTCTGTATCTAACCCATGCTGTACCTGCCCTGGGAGTGTTTGATGGGGCAGTGTAGAGGGAGCTTTACTCTGTATCTAACCCGTGCTGTACCTGCCCTGGGGGTGTTTGATGGGACAGTGTAGAGGGAGCTTCACTCTGTATCTAACCCGTGCTGTACCTGCCCTGGGAGTGTTTGATGGGACAGTGTAGAGGGAGCTTTACTCTGTATCTAACCCCGTGCTGTACCTGCCTTGGGAGTGTTTGATGGGACAGTGTAGAGGGAGCTTTACTCTGTATCTAACCCGTGCTGTACCTGCCCTGGGAGTGTTTGATGGGACAGTGTAGCGGGAGCTTCACTCTGTATCTAACCCGTGCTGTACCTGCCCTGGGAGTGTTTGATGGGACAGTGTAGAGGGAGCTTCACTCTGTATCTAACCCGTGCTGTACCTGCCCTGGGAGTGTTTGATGGGACAGTGTAGAGGCAGCTTCCCTCTGTATCTAACCCGTGCTGTACCTGCCCTGGGAGTGTTTGATGGGACAGTGTAGAGGGAGCTTTCCTCTGTATCTAACCCGTGCTGTACCTGCCCTGGGAGTGTTTGATGTGACAGGGTAGAGGGAGCTTTACTCTGTTTCTAACCCGTGCTGTACCTGCCCCGGGAGGGTATGATGGGACAGTGTAGAGGGAGCTTTACTCTGTATCTAACCCGTGCTGTACCTGCCCTGGGAGTGTTTGATGGGACAGTGTCAAGGGAGCTTTACTCTGTATCTAACCCGTGCTGTACCTGCCTGGGAGTGTTTGATGGGACAGTGTAGAGGGAGCTTTACTCTGTATCTAACCCGTGCTGTACCTGCCCTGGGAGTGTTTGATGGGACAGTGTAGATGGAGCTTTACTCTGTATCTAACCCGTGCTGTACCTGCCCTGGGAGTGTTTGATGGGACAGTGTAGAGGGAGCTTTACTCTGTATCTAACCCGTGCTGTACCTGCCCTGGGAGTGTTTGATGGGACGGTGTAGACGGAGCTTTACTCTGTATCTAACCCGTGCTGTACCTGCCCTGGGGTGTTTGATGGGACAGTGCAGAGAGAGATTTACTCTGTATCTAACCCATGCTGTACCTGCCCTGGGAGTGTTTGATGGGACGGTGTAGAGGGAGTTTTACTCTGTTTCTAACCCCTGCTGTACCTGCCCTGGGAGTGTTGGATGGGACAGTGTAGAGGGAGCTTTACTCTGTATCTAACCCCTGCTGTACCTGCCCTGGGAGTGTTTGATGGGACAGTGTAGAGGGAGCTTTACTCTGTATCTAACCCGTGCTGTACCTGCCCTGGGAGTGTTTGATGGGACAGTGTAGAGGGAGCTTTACTCTGTATCTAACCCGTGCTGTACCTGTCCTGGGGGTGTTTGATGGGACAGTGTAGAGGGAGCTTTACTCTGTATCTAACCCGTGCTGTACCTGTCCTGGGAGTGTTTGATGGGACATTGTAGAGGGAGCTTTACTCTGTATCTAACCCGTGCTGTACCTGCCCTGGGAGTGTTTGATGGGACAGTGTAGAGGGAGCTTTACTCTGTATCTAACCCGTGCTGTACCTGCCCTGGGAGTGTTTGATGGGACAGTGTAGAGGGAGCTTTACTCTGTATCTAACCCGTGCTGTACCTGCCCTGGGAGTGTTTGATGGGGACAGTGTAGAGGGAGCTTTACTCTGTATCTAACCCGTGCTGTACCTGCCCTGGCAGTGTTTGACGGGACAGTGTAGAGGGAGCTTTACTCTGTATCTAACCCGTGCTGTACCTGCCCTGGGAGTGTTTGACGGGACAGTGTAGAGGGAGCTTTACTCTGTGTCTAACCCGTGCTGTACCTGCCCTGGGAGTGTTTGACGGGACAGTGTAGAGGGAGTTTTACTCTGTATCTAACCCGTGCTGTGCCTGCCCTGGGAGTGTTTGATGGGACAGTGTAGAGGGAGCTTTACTCTGTATCTAACCCGTGCTGCACCTGCCCTGGGAGTGTTTGATGGGACAGTGTAGAGGGAGCTTTACTCTGTATCTAACCAGTGCTGTACCTGCCCTGGGAGTGTTTGATGGGACAGTGTAGAGGGAGCTTTACTCTGTATCTAACACGTGCTGTACCTGCCCTGGGATTGTTTGATGGGACAGTGTAGAGGGAGCTTTACTCTGTATCTAACCCGTGCTGTACCTGCCCTGGGAGTGTTTGATGGGACAGTGTAGAGGGAGCTTTACTCTGTATCTAACCCGTGCTGTACCTGCCCTGGGAGTGTTTGATGGGACAGTGTAGAGGGAGCTTTACTCTGTATCTAACCCGTGCTGTACCTGCCCTGGGAGTGTTTGATGGGACAGTGTAGAGGGAGCTTTACTCTGTATCTAACCCGTGCTGTACCTGTCCTGGGGGTGTTTGATGGGACAGTGTAGAGGGAGCTTTACTCTGTATCTAACCCGTGCTGTACCTGTCCTGGGAGTGTTTGATGGGACAGTGTAGAGGGAGCTTTACTCTGTATCTAACCCGTGCTGTACCTGCCCTGGGAGTGTTTGATGGGACAGTGTCGAGGGAGCTTTACTCTGTATCTAACCCGTGCTGTACCTGCCCTGGGAGTGTTTGATGGGACAGTGTAGATGGAGCTTTACTCTGTATCTAACCCGTGCTGTACCTGCCCTGGGAGTGTTTGATGGGACAGTGTAGAGGGAGCTTTACTCTGTATCTAACCCGTGCTGTACCTGCCCTGGGAGTGTTTGATGGGACGGTGTAGACGGAGCTTTACTCTGTATCTAACCCGTGCTGTACCTGCCCTGGGGTGTTTGATGGGACAGTGCAGAGAGAGATTTACTCTGTATCTAACCCATGCTGTACCTGCCCTGGGAGTGTTTGATGGGACGGTGTAGAGGGAGTTTTACTCTGTTTCTAACCCCTGCTGTACCTGCCCTGGGAGTGTTGGATGGGACAGTGTAGAGGGAGCTTTACTCTGTATCTAACCCCTGCTGTACCTGCCCTGGGAGTGTTTGATGGGACAGTGTAGAGGGAGCTTTACTCTGTATCTAACCCGTGCTGTACCTGCCCTGGGAGTGTTTGATGGGACAGTGTAGAGGGAGCTTTACTCTGTATCTAACCCGTGCTGTACCTGTCCTGGGGGTGTTTGATGGGACAGTGTAGAGGGAGCTTTACTCTGTATCTAACCCGTGCTGTACCTGTCCTGGGAGTGTTTGATGGGACATTGTAGAGGGAGCTTTACTCTGTATCTAACCCGTGCTGTACCTGCCCTGGGAGTGTTTGATGGGACAGTGTAGAGGGAGCTTTACTCTGTATCTAACCCGTGCTGTACCTGCCCTGGGAGTGTTTGATGGGACAGTGTAGAGGGAGCTTTACTCTGTATCTAACCCGTGCTGTACCTGCCCTGGGAGTGTTTGATGGGGACAGTGTAGAGGGAGCTTTACTCTGTATCTAACCCGTGCTGTACCTGCCCTGGCAGTGTTTGACGGGACAGTGTAGAGGGAGCTTTACTCTGTATCTAACCCGTGCTGTACCTGCCCTGGGAGTGTTTGACGGGACAGTGTAGAGGGAGCTTTACTCTGTGTCTAACCCGTGCTGTACCTGCCCTGGGAGTGTTTGACGGGACAGTGTAGAGGGAGTTTTACTCTGTATCTAACCCGTGCTGTGCCTGCCCTGGGAGTGTTTGATGGGACAGTGTAGAGGGAGCTTTACTCTGTATCTAACCCGTGCTGCACCTGCCCTGGGAGTGTTTGATGGGACAGTGTAGAGGGAGCTTTACTCTGTATCTAACCAGTGCTGTACCTGCCCTGGGAGTGTTTGATGGGACAGTGTAGAGGGAGCTTTACTCTGTATCTAACACGTGCTGTACCTGCCCTGGGATTGTTTGATGGGACAGTGTAGAGGGAGCTTTACTCTGTATCTAACCCGTGCTGTACCTGCCCTGGGAGTGTTTGATGGGACAGTGTAGAGGGAGCTTTACTCTGTATCTAACCCGTGCTGTACCTGCCCTGGGAGTGTTTGATGGGACAGTGTAGAGGGAGCTTTACTCTGTATCTAACCCGTGCTGTACCTGCCCTGGGAGTGTTTGATGGGACAGTGTAGAGGGAGCTTTACTCTGTATCTAACCCGTGCTGTACCTGTCCTGGGGGTGTTTGATGGGACAGTGTAGAGGGAGCTTTACTCTGTATCTAACCCGTGCTGTACCTGTCCTGGGAGTGTTTGATGGGACAGTGTAGAGGGAGCTTTACTCTGTATCTAACCCGTGCTGTACCTGCCCTGGGAGTGTTTGATGGGACAGTGTCGAGGGAGCTTTACTCTGTATCTAACCCGTGCTGTACCTGCCCTGGGAGTGTTTGATGGGGACAGTGTAGAGGGAGCTTTACTCTGTATCTAACCCGTGCTGTACCTGCCCTGGGAGTGTTTGACGGGACAGTGTAGAGGGAGCTTTACTCTGTATCTAACCCGTGCTGTACCTGCCCTGGGAGTGTTTAATTTAGAAAGCCAAATGATGGGCCACAGCACTGAGAGTGAAAGTGAATGTGGTAAATCAATTGTGGTGGGTCACCAAGATTGAGGTTTAAAAGCCAGATATTGTAGGAGGAGGAATGAGGGAGGTGAGGAGTTTCAGTGCTGAGGTCCTGAGTTGGAGCACGACATAGGTCTTCATTTCAATCAGGCAAGGAAGCGAGGAGGAAGAAGTGTGTGTTGGACGAGGTATTTGGAACTTCGGAGGAACAAGAGAGCAGAGTTGGCAAGGAATCGCCTAAAGTAATATTGATGATATAGACGAGAACTCTTGACACAGAAAGAGATTGGAGACAGGCTGCTGCGCGAAACAAAAACAGAAAATACTTGAACCACTCAGCAGGTCAAAGACAACATCTGTGGAGAGAAGTACAGTTAACATTTCAGACACTGCCCTTCTGCAGTTATTTCCTGTATCTTGTCTGGGGTGCGAGAGACCACGGTCTAGAAATTTGGGTGCTAAACGGCCTCCTGAGCCTCCAATATGACGGGCAGGAAGCACAAGCTCATTATGAGCCAGGAATGCACCACCCAGCATATTGGTAAAGGCCAAAAAATTGGCGTGCAGGATCCCAATGCCTGTGCGAGGCCCCCACTGCAAGATTGGTTTGCTGTGAGGTAGTCAGCGCATTTGGGAAAACCAGGTGTACATGCGGCCTAACAGGAGGTCCTTAAAGGGACAGCTACAGGCTGCAACCAACAAGGCAATTGTTTAAATATACTCACCTAATATGGAGTCAGAATGAGCAGGAGTCCCGACCCCACATTTAACTCCCCTCCCGATCGCCGCCACTCCCACCCCCTGATCGCTGCTGCTCCCATCTGCCCCGGCTCCTTCCCGACCTGGTCGCCCCCTTTTCCAGTCGCCCCCTTTTTCCAGTAACCCCCCTTTCCCGGTCGCCCCCTATTCCTCACTTACCGGAGAGCTGATGAGACATCTGCAGCATCCCCCCGATCTCCGCTGCCTGTTGTTCTCTGCAGCTCGCCGGCTCCATGAAAACATGGCCCGAAGCCCAATATCGGGGGCCATTCAAGCACAGGAAATGTTCCAGAAATGGGTACACCCGAATCTTTAGTTATTCTGATGCACCGGTCAATGTGGTCTGGGTAATGCAGTTCCAGGCATGGAGTTTTTAACAGTCATTTTCAACAAAAGAAAGACTTGCATTTCTATAGCGCCTTTCACGACCTCAGGACGTCCCAAAGCACTTTACAGCCAATTAAGTACTTTTTGAAGTGGAGTAACTGTTGTAATGTAGGAAATGCGGCAGCTAATTTGTACACATCAAGATCCCACAAACAGCAATGCGATAATGACCAGATAATCTGTTTTAGTGATGTTGGTTGAGGGATATAAAATACCTAAGGTGGAGTTTCCTAAATTATATTTTAAATGAGATTGCGAGGAGCCAGTGGGTTAAAGTCTTGGTTATGGTCTTGGAATTTCTATGTGTTTACATGTGGTTTCAATTTACAGAGGCTGCACATTCCCGGAATGCCTGGGCTCCATATTCAGGGATAAGGGGCCAGGTTGGTAACCCAGCTGATCATCAGTTCATCAGCAGCCTCAGCTCTCCCTGAAGTCCACCATTAATAACAGGCCCCGGGATGAGTTATTGCGTAAAAAGAGATGGACTGTGCTATTCTTAAAGGAATGGTCCACACATTTCTGGGCTTGTTTACGGATGTAGCATTTCACAACATGTCAGAAACCAGATTGTTTTGAGTGTCACTGTTACACTGCATTTGTAGGGACCTGGCAACTGTAGGAGGAAGGATAGATAGTGGCTGTGAGAGTGCCACAGTGTGATGGTCCTCAGGACAAATTAGTATCGTCACCAGGCCAGGCAGGTTATCGCAGGCCAGGCGGGTTATCGCAGGCCAGGCGGGTTATCGCAGGCCAGACGGGTTATCGCAGGCCAGGCGGGTTATCGCAGGCCAGGTGGGTTATCGCAGGCCAGACGGGTTATCGCAGGCCAGGCGGGTTATCGCAGGCCAGGCGGGTTATCGCAGGCCAGACGGGTTATCGCAGGCCAGACGGGTTATCGCAGACCAGAAGGGTTATCGCAGGCCAGACGGGTTATCGCAGGCCAGGCGGGTTATCGCAGGCCAGACCGGTTATCGCAGACCAGAAGGGTTATCGCAGGCCAGGCGGGTTATCGCAGGCCAGAAGGGTTATCGCAGGCCAGACGGGTTATCGCAGGCCAGGCGGGTTATCGCAGGCCAGACCGGTTATCGCAGGCCAGACGGGTTATCGCAGGCCAGACGGGTTATCGCAAGCCAGGCGGGTTATCGCAGGCCAGGCGGGTTATCGCAGGCCAGGCGGGTTATCGCAGGCCAGACCGGTTATCGCAGACCAGAAGGGTTATCGCAGGCCAGGCGGGTTATCGCAGGCCAGGCGGGTTATCGCAGGCCAGACGGGTTATCGCAGGCCAGACGGGTTATCGTAGACCAGGCGGGTTATCGCAGGCCAGGCGGGTTATCGCAGGCCAGACCGGTTATCGCTGGCCAGGCGGGTTATCGCAGGCCAGGCGGGTTATCGCAGACCAGACGGGTTATCGCAGGCCAGACCGGTTATCGCAGACCAGACGGGTTATCGCAGGCCAGGCGGGTTATCGCAGGCCAGACGGGTTATCGCAGGCCAGACGGGTTATCGCAGGCCAGACGGGTTATCGCAGCCCAGACGGGTTATCGCAGGCCAGACGGGTTATCGCAGGCCAGACGGGTTATCGCAGGCCAGACGGGTTATCGCAGGCCAGGCGGGTTATCGCAGGCCAGACCGGTTATCGCAGGCCAGACGGGTTATCGCAGGCCAGACGGGTTATCGCAAGCCAGGCGGGTTATCGCAGGCCAGGCGGGTTATCGCAGGCCAGGCGGGTTATCGCAGGCCAGACCGGTTATCGCAGACCAGAAGGGTTATCGCAGGCCAGGCGGGTTATCGCAGGCCAGAAGGGTTATCGCAGGCCAGACGGGTTATCGCAGGCCAGACGGGTTATCGTAGACCAGGCGGGTTATCGCAGGCCAGGCGGGTTATCGCAGGCCAGACCGGTTATCGCTGGCCAGGCGGGTTATCGCAGGCCAGGCGGGTTATCGCAGACCAGACGGGTTATCGCAGGCCAGACCGGTTATCGCAGACCAGACGGGTTATCGCAGGCCAGGCGGGTTATCGCAGGCCAGACGGGTTATCGCAGGCCAGACGGGTTATCGCAGGCCAGACGGGTTATCGCAGCCCAGACGGGTTATCGCAGGCCAGACGGGTTATCGCAGGCCAGACGGGTTATCGCAGGCCAGACGGGTTATCGCAGGCCAGACGGGTTATCGCAGGCCAGGCGGGTTATCGCAGGCCAGGCGGGTTATCGCAGGCCAGGCGGGTTATCGCAGGCCAGACGGGTTATCGCAGGCCAGACGGGTTATCGTAGACCAGGCGGGTTATCGCAGGCCAGACGGGTTATCGTAGACCAGGCGGGTTATCGCAGGCCAGACGGGTTATCGCAGGCCAGGCGGGTTATCGCAGGCCAGACGGGTTATCGTAGACCAGGCGGGTTATCGCAGGCCAGACGGGTTATCGCAGGCCAGACGGGTTATCGCAGGCCAGACGGGTTATCGCAGGCCAGACGGGTTATCGCAGGCCAGACGGGTTATCGCAGACCAGAAGGGTTATCGCAGGCCAGACGGGTTATCGCAGGCCAGACGGGTTATCGTAGACCAGGCGGGTTATCGCAGGCCAGGCGGGTTATCGCAGGCCAGACCGGTTATCGCTGGCCAGGCGGGTTATCGCAGGCCAGGCGGGTTATCGCAGGCCAGGCGGGTTATCGCAGACCAGACGGGTTATCGCAGGCCAGACCGGTTATCGCAGACCAGACGGGTTATCGCAGGCCAGGCGGGTTATCGCAGGCCAGGCGGGTTATCGCAGGCCAGACGGGTTATCGCAGGCCAGGCGGGTTATCACTTTGTTTGCAATTTGTATGACCTGTGGAATATGGCTTGCATCCCATGAGGAAGTGCTTGTTAACTGAAGATTGCTGATGGAATATACCCTCTTCTCTCAGAGAGCTGTGCCTGGGATGAGTTTCTGTGCGATGATGGCCGCTGTCTTTTTGCCAGTTTTACCTGCAACAACTTTTATGATTGTTTGGACAAGACCGATGAGGTGAACTGCGCTCATCACCATCATGGTAAATATCTCTCCCCTCACTCACTGCAGGGAGCGGGGAAACACCCAGTCTGGTATAATGTGTCACAGGGGAGAGTGTAGATATCCAAACATTGCTGTCAGGCACACATCGATCACCAGATCCACTTTAAAATACTTTGAACATCCTGCAGGAAAATGTCAAGTCTGTTTCCAGCATGATTGGTACAGGATTAGGCACAGTGTGTATCATCATGGAACATACAACTGGGTGCTTATTCAGCAGGGTAAGGGTCACTCGCTGTAACTGTACAGAGTCACTGTTTATTCAGGGTAAGGGTCACTCACTGTGTAACTGTACAGAGTCGCTGTTTATTCAGGGTAAGGGTCACTCACTGTGTAACTGTACAGAGTCACTGTTTATTCAGGGTAAGGGTCACTCACTGTGTAACTGTACAGAGTCACTGTTTATTCAGGGTAAGGGTCACTCACTGTGTAACTACAGAAACTAGCAAAAAATATAAAAACAGATAGCAAGAGTTTCTACAGTTATATAAAAAGAAAAAGGGTGGCTAAAGTGAATGTTGGTCCCTTAGAAGACGAGACCGGGAAATTAGTGGTGGGGAACATGGAGATGGCAAAAACACTGAACAAATATTTTGTATCAGTCTTTACAGTAGAGGACACTAAAAATATCCCAACACTGGACAAACAGGAGGCTATGGGGGGGGGAGGAGCTAAACACGATTAAAATCACTAAGGAAGTGGTACTCGGTAAGATAATGGGACTAAAGGCGGATAAATCCCCTGGACCTGATGCTTACATCCTAGGGCCTTGAGAGAAGTAGCGGTAGGGATTGCGGATGCATTGGTGGTAATTTTCCAAAACTCCCTGGATTCAGGAAAGATCCCAGCAGATTGGAAAACTGCTAATGTAATGCCCTTATTTAAAAAGGGAGGTAGACAAAAGGCTGGAAACTATAGACCAGTTAGCCTAACATCTGTGGTTGGTAAAATGTTGGAGTCCATTATTAAGGAAGCAGTAACAGGACATTTGGATAAGCATAATTTAATCGGACAGAGTCAGCATGGTTTTATGAAGGGGAAGTCATGTTTGACAAATTTGCTCGAATTCTTTGAGGATGTAACAAACAGGGTGGATAAAGGGGAACCAGTGGATGTGGTGTATTTGGACTTCCAAAAGGCATTTGACAAGGTGCCACACAAAAGATTATTGCACAAGATAAAAAATCACGGGATTGGGGGTAATATACTGGCATGGGTGGAAGATTGGCTATCTAACAGAAAACAGAGAGTTGGGATAAATGGTTCATTCTCGGGTTGGCAATCAGTAACTAGTGGTGTTCCGCAGGGGTCAGTGCTGGGACCCCAACTCTTTACAATCTATATTAACGATTTGGAGGAAGGGACCAAGTGCAACATATCCAAGTTTGCCGACGATACAAAGATGGGAGGGAAAGCAGTGAGGAGGAGGACATAAAAAACCTGCAAAAGGACATAGACAGGCTAAGTGAGTGGGCAGAAATTTGGCAGATGAAATATAATGTTGGAAAGTGTGAGGTTATGCACTTTGGCAGAAAAAATCAAAGAGCAAGTTATTATCTAAATGGAGAGAAACTGCAAAGTGCTGCAGTACAAAGGGATCTGGGGGTCCTGGTGCATGAAACACAGAAGGTTAGTATGTAGGTACTGCAGGTGATCAGGAAGGCCAATGGAATCTTGGTTTTTATTGCAAGGGGGTTGGAGTATAAAAGCAGGGAAGTCTTGCTTCAGTTATACAGGGTACTGGTGAGGCCACACCTGGAATACTGCATACAGTTTTGGTTTCCATATTTAAGAAAGGACATACTTGCTCTCGAGGCAGTTCAGAGAAGGTTCACTCGGTTGATTCCGGAGATGAGGGGGTTGACTTATGAGGAAAGGTTGAGTAGGTTGGGCCTCTACTCATGGGAATTCAGAAGAATGAGAGGTGATCTTATCGAAACATATAAGATTGTGAGGGGTCTTGATCGGGTGGATGCGGTGAGGATGTTTCCACTGATGGGCGAGACTAGAACTAGGGGGCATAATCTTAGAATAAGGGGCTGCCCTTTCAAAACTGAGATGAGGAGAAACTTCTTCACTCAGAGGGTAGTAAATCTATGGAATTTGCTACCTCAGAGCTGTGGTAGCTGCAACATTAAATAAATTTAAAACGGAGATAGACAGTTTCCTAGTTGATAAGGGAATTAGGGGTTACGGGGAGCAGGCAGGGAAGTGGATGTGAGTCTAGGTTCAGATCAGCCATGATCCTACTGAATGGCGGAGCAGGCCTGAGGGGCCGTATGGCCTACTCCTGCTCCTACTTCTTATGTTCTTATGTTCTTATGGTTTTCCATCCAGAATGGATCCTCGATCCCAGCGGAAGGCTCCATTTCAGGAGTGCCATCACATACCAGCTCTTCCTGATGGACTGGCACAAAAAGGTACCTTTGCCACTTTGGTGCCCCCGGTGTGGAGCTGCACCCACTGGTAAACTTCCCCCCACCAGCCACCTGCTGTTCCTTTTGAGTGGACAATCATGGGCTGGTGATGCGCGACCTCCCGATACGTGCTCATGGTGGGTACAGCTCCACACTGGGAGTGCTGCAATGGAACGTTTCCCTTGAAATTGTCAGTCTCATTCACAGACCACAAGGACATCTTGTGTGGGAAATGGGAATGTCAGACTGGTCCAGAAGGGGATACTCCTGATCGTAAGGCTGAAGGTTAGCGCAGAGTAAGTGAAAAATCAACTACCTGCTCAAAACAGAACAAAGATTGAAGGACTGTGATGGTTTAAAGACTCACCGCCATCATTGATTTTGTTGATTGATTTTTTTCCAAATGGAGTTTTTCTTTATCTAAATCCCTGGTGACAGATTCCAGGGGTGCTGTGAATCGACAACTTATTCCCGTTGTTCCCGTTGCTTTGTTTAGATTGCGGTGGACTTCTGACCGCTCTGGAAGGATCTCTGGCCACTCCCAAACACTCCGAGCAGTATCCACACAGGCAGGTAGGTAAACTGGGCACAGCATTAATAAAATCCCATCCCCTTTACTGATCCTTCACCTCTGCCAGTCCCAGCCTGACTACTATCCACCAGCCCCAGACTGACCTTTGTAGCACCTCACAATTCCAGACCGAGGCCCAGCGGTCGACATCTTTCTCCAGTTTTATCCACTCCTCTCCTGGGGTTGGTCCAATGGGCACCAGTCCCGATGGCACCTCACCTAAAGTAACCATTCTTCATCTGTAAGAGAGAAAGATTTGCACCCATCAGTGTGGTCTAGGCAATGCAGTTCCAGAAATGGAGATTTTAACAGTCATTTTGAAAGAAAGAAAGACTTGACTTTATATAGCGCCTTTCATGGCCTCAGGATGTCCCAAAGTGCTTTACAGCCAATTAAATACATTTTTGAAATGTAGTTACAATTGTACTGTGGGAATCGCAGCAGCCAATTTGCGCGCAGGAAGATCCCACACACAGCAATGATATAATGACCAGAAAATCTGCTTCAGCAATATTGGTTAGGGCACCTGGGAGCACTCCCCTGCTCTTCTTCGAATAATGTTACGAGATCTTTTATGTCCACCTGAAAAGCAGAAGGGGCCTTGGTTAACATCTTAACCAAAAAACGGCACCTTGACAGTGCAGCACTCCCTCAGTACTGCACTGGGAGTGTCCGCCTGGCTTCTGTGCTCAAGTCTCTGGAATGGGACCTGAATCCATGACCTTCTGACTCAGAGGCGAGAGTGCTGCCCCCTGAGCCATGGCTGACACCTATTAACTTATATGGCAAGCGTTGGAAAGCTATTTGACGACTATAATGCCTGAGATTAACCAGCAGAGCACAGATTGGGGACTGAATCTGGGCTCTTGTGGTCCGTGTAGCTGAGAGACAAATTGTCCTCGACAACTGAGCATCAAAGGAGCAAGCAGGAGGTGTGAGACACAAACAAACTCTGTACAGCAGAACGAGACGATTTGTAACATGGGCTGTACCACTGTAAGAAACTCCAGATGCTCATGTGCATTTGATTAATGCACATTGTTCAGTCTGGTGTGTGTGTGGTCAGGGTAGCGGCTCCATTACTAATAAATTCTGATATATGACTAGATGGAAAGATAAAAATACTTTGCTCCACTTCTGCTCTGTGCCCGTCTGTCTCGCTGTTTCTCTCCAGTTATCCATCTATCTGTGTCTGTCTGTCTAGCAATTTCCCGCCTTAAGCTTCTCCCCTTCTCTCCTGAAGGCACTGATTCTTATTGGGGCATAGTTCCAAGGGTGCACACCAGAACCAAGTGGCTATTCTATGTGAGCCTAGGCTGTGAGAGTTGACAGGCTATTCTACCATGGGAGGCATGACAACTGAGCCCCCATCGCAACTTCACCCGATGTTAACACAGGAACATTTTCCAGCTGGAAGTGCTAGATACTAATGAGGAGAAAGAATGTGTATGTTTCTCCCCTCGCCATCCCAGAGATACTGAGACCAACTGTACTGCTCCAACCAAGATCAGCTATTTCAGCACAGACCAGCGATTGAACTTGGCTCGGTGGTAGCACTCTCACTTCTGAGTCAGAAGCTCCACTACAGAGACTTGAACGCATAATCAAGGCTGGCACTTCAGCGCTGCACTGTCGGAGGTGCCGTCTTTCAGATGAGGCGTTAAACCGGACCCTGTCTGCCCTCTCAGGTGGATGTAAAAGATCCCAATGGCACTATTTTGAAGAAGAGAAGGGGAGTTCCCTTGCAGTCCTGGCCAATATTTATCCTTCAACCAACAGTTTAATTGGTCATTGATCTCATTGCTGTTTGCAGGAGCTTGCTGTGTGCAAATTGGCTGCTGCGTTTCCTACATTACAACAGTAACTATACTTCAAAAATATTGTAAAGCACTTTGGGATGTCCTGAGATGTGAAAGGTGCTATATAAATGCAAGATCTTCCTGATGTGTATGCATCTACCCACAGAGCCATGGCAATCCATGCATCTACAGTCCACACTATCTGCTCCTCTCTTTGTCTAGCTGTCTATTTATCTCTTTCCCAATGTAAGTAGTAATTAGAATTGTCTCAATGAAGGACTCTCGATAAGTTGATGGTATAATCTTACACAGACTGTGATCTTCGGTAATTCCTGTGCTCTGTTGTTATGTAGGTGTGTGTGTGGCACATCTCAATCCCTCAGGGTCACGTAGTCCAGTTGTTGTTCCACAACTTCAGCCTGGAGTCCGCGGCAGACTGTCGCTATGACTTTGTGGAGGTGCATGACCGAGCCAGTAGCAGTCCCAGCAGCCTCATGGGCAGGTAATGTGTACAAAATACCCACAGTGTGGAATTAACAGGCGCAGTGCAGTATAACAGTGACCTTTCACCTCTGGGACCCAGATTTAAACCTCCCACCTGCGGAAGGTCTGTTCCCTCACATGGCGAATGGGGTGACCACGAGCGAGCTGGCACACAGCGTCATGCGGGGGAGAGGAAGGGTTTGAGTTGCGCGCTGCTCCAGTCCTGGCCTGAGCCATGTTGAGTAGAGGCTGCCGTGTCTTACAGCCCTGGGGACAGGAGGAATAGTCAGAGGGGAGAGTGACACCTCGGTGGTCCCAGGAGCCTCCTGACGGCCAGTTACAAGGGGACGGGGGCAGCACGTGTGCCTGAACTCTCAGCTGCATCAGACCAGGTGGGAAAAGAAATGGGAGTAAAAAGCACAAAGTAAAGCTGCTCCTTTTCTTTTAAAGATTCTGTGGGGACTCGCTCCCCCCGACTCTGACGTCCCCCCGACACGAGATGCTGGTTCTTTTTGTGGCTGATGAGGGCGAATCAGACGTGGGATTCTTTGCCACCTACCGATCAGTCAACAGAAGCGAGAGTAAGAAACGGCGCTCAAACAAGCCTCACGGAATTGTATTTATTAATCAATTCTGTTTAAGGTTTCTGATTTGCTTTGGTTTCTTCCTGTGCTGTGCAACCTCGAGAAAGGAAACGAGTGACCAAGCTTCTCTCGGGACCATCAGTGTACAAATGATGGAGTGGATGAGAGGGGTTTGCTCTCACCCTCAATTACCCTTCGTACTATACAGGCTAATGCCCTGGAGTGCTCACTTGGCACATCAATGCCAATTTGTGCAGAATTTGAAACATATAAAATTCTGACAGGGCTAGATAGACTGGATACAGGGAGGATGTTTCCCCTGGCTGGGGGGTCTAGAACAAGGGGTCACAGTCTCAGGATATGGGGTAGGACATTTAGGACTGAGACGGGGAGAAATTTCTTCACTCAAGAGGGTGATGAACCTGTGGAATTCTCTACCACAGAAGGCTGTGGAGGCCAAGTCACTGAATATATTTAAGAAGGAGATTAGATAGATTTCTAGACACAAAAGACATCAAGGGGTATGGGGAGAGAGCAGGAATATGGTATTAGAATCATAGAATCATACAAAGTTACAGCACGGAAGGAGGCCATTTCAGCCGATCGTGTCCGCGCCGGCCAACAAAGAGTTATCCAGCCTAATCCCACTTCTCAGCCCTTGGTCCGTAGCCCTGCAGGTTAGAGCATCCCAAGTGCACATCCAAGTACTTTTTAAATGTGGTTAGGGTTCCTGCCTCTACCACCCTTTCAGGCAGTGAGTTCCAGACCCCCACAACCCTCTGGGTGAAGAAATTTCCCCTCAAATCCCCTCTAAACCTTCCACCAATTATTTTAAATCTGTGCCCCCTGGTTTTTGACCCCTCTGCTAAGGGAAATAGGTCCTTTCTATCCACTTTATCTATGCCCCTCATAATTTTATACACCTCAATAAGATCTCCCCTCAGCCTCCTCTGTTCCAAGGAAAACAGACCCAGCCTATCCAGTCTTTCCTCATAGCTAAGATTCTCTACTCCCGGCAACATCCTTGTAAATCTCCTCTGTACCCTCTCTAGTGCAATCACAACTTTCCTGTAACGTGGTGACCAGAACTGCACGCAGTACTCTAGCTGAGGCCCAACTAGTGTATTTTTACAGTTGATGCCACGACTAATAAAGGCAAGCATTCCGTATGCCTTCTTAGCCACCTTATCTACCTGGCCTGCTACCTTCAGGGATCTGTGGACATGCACTCCAAGGTCCCTTTGTTCCTCTACACTACTCAGTGTCCTACCATTTAATGTGTATTCCTTTTCCTTCTTAGCCCTCCCCAAATGCATTGCCTCACACTTCTCTGGATTGAATTCCATTTGCCACTGTTCTGCCCACCTGACCAATTTATTGATATCTTCCTGCAGTCTATAGCTTCCTTCTTCAGTATCAACCACACAGCCGATTTTAGTATCATCTGCAAACTTCTTAATCATACCCCCTATATTCAAGTCTAGATCATTGATATATACCACAAAAAGCAAGGGACCCAGTACTGAGCCCTGCAGAACCCCACTGGAAACAGCCTTCCAGTCACAAAAACACCCATCAACCATTACCCTCTGCTTCCTGCCTCCGAGCCAGTTTTGAATCCAACTTGACACTTTGCCCTGGATCCCATGGGCTTTTAACTTTGTGACCAGTCTGCCATGTGGAACCTTATCAAAAGCCTTGCTGAAGTCCATATACACTACATCAAACACACTACCCTAATCTACCCTCCTTGTTACCTCCTCAAAAAATTCAATCACATTTGTCAGACACGACCTTCCCTTAACAAATCCGTGCTGACTATCCTTGATTAATCCGTGTCTTTCTAAATGAAGATTTATCCTGTCCTTCAGAATTCTTTCCAATAATTTCCCACCACCGAGGTTAGGCTGACCGACCTGTAATTACTCGGTCTATCCTTTTCTCCCTTTTTAAGCAAGAGTACCACATTAACTGTCCTCCAGTCCTCCGGCGCCACACCTGAAGCCAGAGAGGATCGAAAAATGATGGTCAAGGCTCTGCTATTTCCTCTTTTGCTTCGCTTAATAGCCTGGGATACATTTCATCCAGGCCTGGGGATTTATCCACTTTTAAAGCTGCTAAACCCCTTAATACTTCCTCTCTCACTATGTATTGAGATAGAGGATCAGCCATGATCATATTGAATGGTGGAGCAGGCTCGAAGGGCCGAATGGCCTACTCCTGTTCCTATTTTTCTATGTTTCTATGTCATTTCTTTTTCAATTTAAATTATTAATATCTGTTCTCCGATGTGAGAGAGACTCTGTTGTAAATTGCATTCATGAGGGTGAAGTTGTGAGCTACATGTACCAGCGGAGATCAAAGAATGGTGTGAGGGACCATGAGCTTAAGCTCTATGCCCTGCCATTACACAGTATTATCCCCAGGTGGAAAAAGAGATGAAAAATTCTTAATGTGATTTGAACACTGCTGTGTTATACCATTATTTCCAGGCTATCCTGCTTCAGTTTTAAACTTTTGACCTCCCTTTGTTTTTCCATCAATCCCGCTTCTCCAAAAAAGGAAAGTGAGAAAGAAAAGAAAAAAACCTTTCATTTACTTAGCGCCTTTCACCACCTCAGGACATCCCAAAACGCTTCACAGCCAATGAAGTATTTTTGAAGTGTTGTAATGTAGGTTGGACAGGTGACCTGGCCCCAGTAACCTCGGGCAGTGAGCTGCACTGACTCTTTTTTCTGCACTCACTAGAAAGGTCCTGTACTTCAGCTGGGTGCATCTACCAAACAAGTGGTGATACCAGGAATATACCACCTGATGGCTCGTGGGTGTTAACCCCGGTGATATGGCTCCAATGTTCAAGGATTCAGAGGAGCAAAACTACAAAATGAAAATTCAACTCCCCTTTCCTTTGAATCAACCCTGTGTGGTGTATCCTAAACCCTTGTCAGGGTTGGTGATTTGTTATCACTTAAGTCTGCTCAAATCCGACATTTTCCCTGCCTCTATGACTTTTTACCCACATTTGTGATATTTGGGGAGCAAATTAGGCTGCATAAAGTAAGTCTAGAAGTTCACAGGAGGTCAGACTGTGTTAAGTCAGCCACCCTGATCATTCTTCCTTGTTTTTTCTTTCTCTCAGCGACGTGCAGCCCTCATGAGTTCAGCTGTATAAATGGGCAGTGTGAAGCAATGCAGTGGGTGTGTGATGGCTGGAACGACTGCTCGGATGGGAGTGATGAGATGAACTGCAGTGGTGTCATGCACCTGCCTTATGGTATGAACCTGCGAATGGAGTTAAATGGAAACAGCTACCTATAGGAACATAGGAATTGCTAGATGAAAATAGAGCATGGTCCATCTAGTTCGCCTTCTACCAGCCTGGGAGTCGCATGATACAACAATAATGGAGTCGTTGACTAATCAATCAATCAATCTCCATCAATGAGTCTGCAACAGACCCAGACAGAAGGCGAGGAAAACCCCAATGGTGGAGATCTTTGGGAGCCACAGGTCCAAAGTCACCTGTTCCTCCCGAGCACGCTACACTCACCACACATCACATCTCCAATTACTCATATAATGAATCCCAAAATATTATTTTCTGAAAAAAATCTATCTAATTTGCATTTGAATGAATCAATATTAACTGTTTCCACCATCTCCCTAGGGAGCCTGTTCCATAGATTGACCACTCACTCACAGAAATATGTTTCCGCAGATTAGTTTTAAATTTACTCCCCTTCCAGCGCAGGCCGTGTCCTCTGGTTCTGTACTTATTACTGTAACTCATTAGATAAAAGTATGGAGAAAGCAAGTAGTTTATGTTCTAAACTCATGCTAAATGGAAGTGGGCTGAGAATACTGACGAACCTGAAAAAGAGTGAGGGACATCCATCCCATCAGGCAGGCTGATCACAAACACAGGGCCCAAAGACCAAAGGTCATGGTTGTAATTGACTGCATGTTAATTTTCCACAGTGCTACACCAGTAAACCAAGCACAGACCACAGGGTGAACCTGGTATCTTTCTGGTCAATGCTCAGTACCACACTCAGCGGGACATGTACCCACCGAGCCATGGGGGGGGAGGGTGGACACAGGGATTTGTGGAGCTGCCCCATGACCTGGGAAACTCAGATTTATTCAGAATATGTCATGAATATTTTGCACTTTTTTCCCAGAAACCGATTGTGAGAAGATTGAGGTGGAGATGTGTCAAGGCCTCAGTTATAATGAGACTTCGTTCCCCAATATCTGGCTCGGAATTCCAGATCAGCGAAGTGCTATTTCTACCCTGAAGGACTACAAGGTGAGAGGGCACAGCTATGCCCACCATACCTGCTGATCTCACAGCTCGCTGCTGATGCCGAATTCTCAGTGTACGACACTGGCGTGTCATGGAGTGTCAGCAGTGTGCTGTTCTCTATTTGTCTCACTGGTTTAACTTCTGTAAATATATTTAGTTAGTTAATTTTAAACCTGAGTCCAACTCAGTTGTGCTGTGCTAATAATATCATCTCCCAGAGCACTTTGGAGAGAAATGAAATGCACTGGGCACTAGCAATCGAGGATTGTGTTGAGTCCTAAAGGGCACAAGGTCTTTGGAGGGGCAAAAAAAGCTACAGGCCTTCCAGTTTGTAGGGGATAAGATCTACTTATGAGAAATGCAACAAGAGGAACTAACTCATTAAATATCCTGAAATTAAATCACACTGTGAGCAGTGAGCTGTGAGGGATGTCTGTCCCGTCACACACCTAGTAACAGAAGCTCAAGTGTTACACCAACTTGCAGTTTTATTACCTTAAGTAAATATGGAATGTGGAAAGAGTATTCTGTCCATCTATCCCACTCCTTCCACATGCCATGGATACACCAGCCCTGACTCCACTCCAATCATTTATTCTCCTGTGGGAAAATCTGCATCAATACTCTCTGATACCCAAAGGCAATCAAGAAAATCTCCAAAATATTCTTCCAACTTCACACTGCTACTATTACACCCTAGAGACTGCTGCCCTTCACAGACAACACCTACCCCTCCCTCAGTGTAGGGAAGCCCCTCCATCAATGTCGGAAAGCCCCTCCCTCAGTGTAGGGAAGCACCACCCCAGTGTAAGGAAGCCCCGCCCTCAGTGTATGGCAGCCCTGCCCCAGTGTGGGGAAGCCCCTCCCCCAGTGTAGGGAAGCCCCTCCCCCAGTGTAGGGAAGCGCCACCCCAGTGTAGGGAAGCCCCGCCCTCAGTGTAGGGAAGCCCTGCCCCAGTGTGGGGAGCCCTGCCCCAGTGTGGGGAGCCCCTCCCCCAGTGAAGGGAAGCCCCGCCCTCAGTGAAGGGAAGCCCCTCCCCCAGTGTAGGGAAGCCCCTCCCCCAGTGTAGGGAAGCCCCTTCCCCAGTGCAGGGAAGCAGCTCGGTTTCAGCATTACTGGAGCATCTCGCCCCCTTGAGGAACACAGGATAAGACCTACAAGTCAGGATTAAAGCAAGGTTTAAAAGAGTAAATGAGATGAACCAAGGATTAGTTAGGTGACACCAAGCTTGGGTTGTAGATTGCAGGGGGAAGGGGAGACTGAGGGACCTGTGGAGTTCCACAGTTTTGAGGTGTTTGTAAAGAAAGACTTGAATTTATATAGTGCCTTTCACGGCCACCGGACATCCCAAAGCGCTTTACAGCCAATGAAGTGTTGTCACTGTTGTAATGTGGGAAACACGGCAGCCAATTTGCACACAGCAATGATAACGATCAGAATATCTGTTTTAGTGATGTTGATTGAGGGATAAATATTGGTCAGGACACTGGGGATAACTCCCCTGCTCTTCTTTGAAATAGTGCCTTGGAATCTTTTACGTCCACCTGAGGGGGCAGACGGGACCTCGGTTTAATGGCTCATCCGAAAGACGGCACCTCCGACAGTGCAGCGCTCCCTCAGTACTGCACTGGGAGTGTCAGCCTGGATTTTGTGCTCAAGCCTCTTGAACCCACAACTTTCTGACTCAGAGGCGAGAGTGTTACCAACTGAGCCACAGCTGACACTAAGTTGAGTAGGAAAGTGGGATTATTCTAGGGGGCTCAGACCAAATAACCTGTGCTGAGGATTTGAGGAGATGGTGAGATCCTGCTCCCAATCTGATATTTATCCAAATCCTTTCTGAGGGTGGGAAACGACATAGCCCCAGAAACATTTTCATGGAGTCTGTTACTGACAGTCCTGTTACCAGGAATCCTTTCCACTCTTGTCAACTTTCTGCTGGATGGTTGGGTGTTTGATCCAGTCTAACAAGGTCCCAGTGCGAATGATTCTGACCAGTTCTAACACTTTGGTACCTGGATGTCCCGGAACTAACAGTCTATCCTTTCATTCCGACAGCTCCTGACCGGGTTGGTTTGCTATGAGAATCTTCGCCTGCTGACCTGCAGCATCTTTGTGCCCAAGTGCACGCGAGACGGTGGGGTCGTGCCACCCTGCCAGTCCCTCTGCCTGTCTGCTGAGAAACGGTGCCAGCACTCACTCGAGTCCCTGGGCATAATGTGGCCTTTCAACTGTAACCTTTTCCCAGACTCTGATGACCCAATTGAATGCATGAGGCCATAGTCAGAGAGGTAACTCTCCAACCCAATTCATACCTACAGCTACCACTCACCTTAACAACAGAAACAGAAATTGTTATAATTGCAACTCCCATAACACCAGCGTCTGGGAGACCGCCTGACCGATCCTCAATAAAACGCTAATTTCGCATTTCTTAGTTAAAGCGAAGACCTTAGAATTTTTATAAGTTCCCACCATGTGGAGTTTTATTTTTCCTTCGACAAGAGCAAGGCTGTGATGCTGGAACTCAGATTTAAAGACACATCATGCCTCTCGGTTGGCCTCACACCTGGGGACAGACCTATGCAAGATCAGAATGTCACAGCCGCCACAATGGGAACATTCGCGTTGCAGGAGTTGTTTTTTTTGAAGCAGTGCAAACTATGGCTACGGGCCTTTCCAGAAACCATTTTAATTTATCTTAAACATGGGCATATTTTGCGGTTATGACGACACAATAGGTTTGCAGGCTCCGGATAAATGAGATCTCTGTTGCTATAGCCTGCTGATGCCTCGCTGGGTGGAGCTGACTCAATGGGGGGTAATTTTACCTTAGTTCACTCGGCAGGAAACCGACAGGATCGGGTGGAGCACTGGTTTTACAACCCCGCCCGACTATAAAGTTGGGCGGTCTGTAAAACCAGTGTTGCACCTGATCCCATCAGTCTCCCGGGGGGCGGGTTCGGTTAAAATGACGCCCGATGTGTGACTCAGGAACTTGAAAGCAATTGCCCCAAAGTTCAGTGGATGAATGCACTGCCCACTGCAGCACTGAGCCACACAGAGCAGCAAATTCTTGGGTTTGATGCCCAGCCTTTGCAGAGTTAGCTAATCTCTGCTAGGGCAGCTATTGCTATTCTCAGATTGACTTTAGTATCCTTGGACTGGGAGGGGAAAGGAATCAGCCAGGGCCCCTGCTCCTGATCGCTACCCAGTGACTGCTACGGGGTCAAGCAAGACTGTGTCATCGCACCAACGCTCTTCTCGATCTTCCTTGCTGCAATGCTCCATCTCACCCTCAGTAAGCTCCCCATTGGAGTGGAGCTAATTTACAGAACAAACGGGAAACTGTTCAACCTCCGTCGCCTCCAGTCCAGAGCCAGCATTGAAGCTTTGACCACGCTCGATCAGCTCCGATGGACGGGTCACATTGTCCGCATGCCCGATACGAGACTCCCAAAACAAGCACTCTACTCGGAGCTCCGACACGGCAAGAGAGCCCCAGGTGGGCAGAGGAAACGCTTCAAGGACACCCTCAAAGCCTCCTTGAAAAAGTGTAACATCACCACCGACACCTGGGAATCCCTGGCCCAAGACCGCATAAAGTGGAGGAGAAGCATCCGGGAAGGCGCCAAACACCTCGAGTCTCTTCGCCGGGAGCAAGCGGAAGCCAAGCGCAGGCAGCGCAAGGAGCACACGTCAACCCAAGCACCCCACCCACCCGCTCCTTCAACCACCGTCTGCCCCACCTGTGACAGAGACTGTAGGTCCCGCATTGGACTCATCAGTCACCCGAGAACTCATTTTTAATGTGGAAGCAAGTCATCCTCGGTTCCCGAGGGACTGCCTAAGAAGAAGAAGAAGCTACTAGAAAGTATGCTGGTGGCTGCTTGGTGAGGACTGGATTTGGCTGGGCTGGGCTGACACTCACTGTTGAGGGTCACACATGAACAGCGACGACTTGAGTGAGGTACTCAAGAAATCAGTGCCTTCAGAAGAGGGGGAAGAAAATTGGGGGAAATGGTAAAGAAAGATAGCAGGACAAACACATCTAAACACTACATTCAGTGCAGATTATCTGTATCTTGTATAACTTTACAACAACTAATTTCATTTAGATACAGAAATAAATAAAACAGGAATATGTTCACTGAAATAAATCTATCTTTTTTAGTGGGGTCCAGTCTGTCAGGATGTTACTACCCTTACTTTCTCACTCGACCTGGCTGCATTTAGAATTTTAACCTTCATCCCTTGCACTGTGTAAGAAGCAGAATAAAATAATTTAAATAGAAAGTACTTGCATTTATGTACTGTCTTATTACACCCTCGGAGACGCTTCACGTACAATGAATTACGTAATGTAGTTTGAATGAACAGTTAGTCTGTTTCTCGTGGTGTTGGTTAAGGGAGGAATGTTGGCCCCAGGACACCAAGAGAACTCCCTGATCTTCAAATAATACATTGAACGTTCATGTGAGCCACTGGGGACAGGGAGCCGGGATACTGGTTTAGCATTATCTGCACTGCTGACAATGCAGCACTCCCTCCGTGTTGGATTGTGGTGCCCGTTTAGGTTATGTTGTCAAGTCCTGGAGTGGGACTGAATGTTTAGACAACAGTGGGTATAGAATTTGTAGAACACCATTGAACATCTGTTTTACTGAACATTTATTATCCTCAGAAATCTTTCTTTGAAAAGAGAACTGACTTTGTGAGAATCGCTTTGTCTTTACTCGGTCTGTTCCCAGTCCCTGTGACTTTTCTCATCCTGCTGTTCCTGGATCGGCCTCTGAGCGCACCAACCATTTCCTCCTGGAGTCAGACAGAGCCTATGAGTCGGAGAGCTTTCTCATTCCCTTTGAACTGAGCTGGGCGGTGGGGCCGTCTGATCAGGAGACTGAGGGGCTGCACAGAGCCACACTAACGCGGGCTGCTGGTATCAAAAAGCTGTCACCACCACTCTCACAGTTTCGCTTCTTGCAGAAGTAGAAAATATTTCACGTTTATGGTGAGTTATTTAATGTATTTTTAAAATGGGTGTCTCTTAGTTTTCCAAGGGAATGAAGGAATGGAACTTTAAACCTTACTAACAATCCGAGCACTTCCTGTACACGCTCCAGCTGTTAGAGACAGAGCCCCAGATGTTGGCTATGGGTCGGGTTCAAAATATTTTTCTGTGGATGTACAGACTGAGTTACAGAGAGAATTACAGACTCAGCCTGCAGCCTGAGAGGTTTTAATTGTTCCTTAAATGAACTCCCATCCTGTAATTCTATTTTATTTCACAGTAACCAGAGAGTTGGGAGTGTGGAGCAAATTTAAAACATGGACTCTCGTTTCATTGAACAGATAAGGGGATTTAAAGGGGGACTGGCTGCATAAAGAATGTTTGGAAAACAACTTTAGTTTCTGGAGTAAAGAAAAAGCTGAGCAGGATGATGTCAGTGTGTGTGACAGGATGGGCTGTCTGGGTGTGATGTACCTCACTGTATTGTGTTTGTAAAGAGATGAATAAAAACTCTTCTGAACCTCCAGTTCTGGCAGTTGGACGTTTGCTGATTGTTCTGAGGCCAGTTTGGATTTATAATAACAGAAATGAGATTGCTTCGGTCACAAGACTTTGTAAACACTACAGGGGAGTAAAGGGGAGTGAAACTCAGAGCCCAGCCTGCACTTCTTTTAATTAAAGGGGCATGGTTTTCAGGAAATATTGTTTGACAATCTATTAAATACGCAATGCAATGGTGTAAATCAGGACAAAACGTATTACTGCATCGCTTGGCATGACACACAGCTCTTCCAACCCCCAGGGGTCTAACAAACACTTTCTCATACAGAGTGGGTCCCTCTTCCACTGAATGGGCAGCAGACCACCTCCAAAGGGCAGGTCCTGGGTCCACTGTGTGCGGGAAGGGGACAGTCAGTGTGAGCTGTCAATGGGGCATCATTGCAGCTGTAAACACAATGAAGGAACCACAAGGGATTTGCAGCCAAGGAGACAGCTGTGTCACCAACATCTGGATTACAGAGACAGACCTCGAGTCAGCTTCAAACCAGCGAGATCCGATCAAGAGGCTGAGCCAGCGACTGTGAGCACCATAAATTCACAAGAAGCCTCCCAACCTGCAGCAGACACTCGATCTCCTGGTTACATTTCCTGTCTCGTGTCCTGGGGCAGCGGGTGAGCAAATTGTTTTGATGCCAAAACTTTTTTTCATGTTGACAGTTTGAGTGGCATCCTGTGGGATGAGACAAAGGTCATTACCGCTTTAATCAGATGGCACTGCAAATACATTGGCTCACACCATAGGATTTTACTGTATTTTTGATTTTTCTCTTTAGATTCCCGACCCCCTACCCTGCCCATCCTGCCCTCCGACAGCGCAACAGAATTATCTCTTTCCAAAGAGTTGTCAAGAACAATCTGCCCCCTCTCTCCCAAGACATTGAATACATCCTTCCTGGGGTCTGACAAAGGGTCATCGACCTGAAATGTTAACTCTGTTTCTCTCTCCACAGATACTGTCTGACCTGCTGAGTATTTCCAGCATTTTCTGTTTTTACATCCTTCCTGGGGTTGGGATCCATTGGCTCCAAGTGTAAGCCTGAAGGTTATTCTTCACTGACGTCCTCTGACCTCTAGCTCGGGCAGTATAAAGGAGGATTTACTCTGTACAGTTACCCCCACACCCCGTCAACCCAAAACCCCGTCAACCCAAAACCCCATCACCCCCACGGCCCATCACCCCCACACCCCGTCAACCCAAAACCCCATCACCCCAACACCCCGTCAACCCCACGGCCCATCACCCCAACACCCCGTCAACCCAAAACCCCATCACCCCCACGGCCCATCACCCCCACACCCCGTCAACCCAAAACCCCATCACCCCCACGGCCCATCACCCCAACACCCCGTCAACCCAAAACCCCATCAACCCAAAACCCCATCACCCCCACGGCCCATCACCCCAACACCCCGTCAACCCAAAACCCCATCACCCCCACGGCCCATCACCCCAACACCCCGTCAACCCAAAACCCCATCACCCCAACACCCCGTCAACCCCACGGCCCATCACCCCAACACCCCATCACCCCCACACCCCATCAACCCCACGGCCCATCACCCCAACACCCCGTCAACCCAAAACCCCATCAACCCCACGGCCCATCACCCCAACACCCCATCAACCCAAAACCCCATCACCCCCACGGCCTATCACCCCCACACCCCATCAACCCAAAACCCCATCACCCCCACGGCCCATCACCCCAACACCCCATCAACCCAAAACCCCATCACCCCCACGGCCCATCACCCCAACACCCCATCAACCCAAAACCCCATCAACCCAAAACCCCATCACCCCCAACACCCCATCAACCCAAAACCCCATCACCCCCACGGCCCATCACCCCAACACCCCATCAACCCAAAACCCCATCACCCCCACGGCCCATCACCCCCACACCCCGTCAACCCAAAACCCCACCCCCCCCCCGGCCCATCACCCCAACACCCCGTCAACCCAAAACCCCATCACCCCCACGGCCCATCACCCCAACACCCCATCAACCCAAAACCCCATCACCCCCACGGCCCATCACCCCCACACCCCGTCAACCCAAAACCCCATCACCCCCACGGCCCATCACCCCAACACCCCGTCAACCCAAAACCCCATCACCCCCACGGCCCATCACCCCAACACCCCGTCAACCCAAAACCCCATCACCCCCACGGCCCATCACCCCAACACCCCGTCAACCCAAAACCCCATCACCCACACGGCCCATCACCCCCACACCCCATCAACCCAAAACCCCATCACCCCCACGGCCCATCACCCCCACACCCCATCAACCCAAAACCCCATCACCCCCACGGCCCATCACCCCCACACCCCATCAACCCAAAACCCCATCACCCCCACGGCCCATCACCCCAACACCCCATCAACCCAAAACCCCATCACCCCCACGGCCCATCACCCCCACACCCCATCAACCCAAAACCCCATCACCCCCACGGCCCATCACCCCAACACCCCATCAACCCAAAACCCCATCACCCCCACGGCCCATCACCCCAACACCCCATCAACCCAAAATCCCATCACCCCCACGGCCCATCACCCCAACACCCCGTCAACCCAAAACCCCATCACCCCCACGGCCCATCACCCCAACACCCCATCAACCCAAAACCCCATCACCCCCACGGCCCATCACCCCCACACCCCGTCAACCCAAAACCCCATCACCCCCACGGCCCATCACCCCAACACCCCGTCAACCCAAAACCCCATCACCCCCACGGCCCATCACCCCAACACCCCATCAACCCAAAACCCCATCACCCCCACGGCCCATCACCCCAACACCCCGTCAACCCAAAACCCCATCACCCCCACGGCCCATCACCCCAACACCCCATCAACCCAAAACCCCATCACCCCCACGGCCCATCACCCCCACACCCCGTCAACCCAAAACCCCATCACCCCCACGGCCCATCACCCCAACACCCCGTCAACCCAAAACCCCATCACCCACACGGCCCATCACCCCAACACCCCATCAACCCAAAACCCCATCACCCCCACGGCCCATCACCCCCACACCCCATCAACCCAAAACCCCATCACCCCCACGGCCCATCACCCCCACGGCCCATCAACCCAAAACCCCATCACCCCCACGGCCCATCACCCCCACACCCCGTCAACCCAAAACCCAGTCACCCCCACGGCCCATCACCCCAACACCCCGTCAACCCAAAACCCCATCACCCCCACGGCCCATCACCCCAACACCCCGTCAACCCAAAACCCCATCACCCCCACGGCCCATCACCCCCACACCCCATCACCCCAAAACCCCATCACCCCCACGGCCCATCACCCCAACACCCCATCAACCCAAAACCCCATCACCCCCACGGCCCATCACCCCCACACCCCATCACCCCAAAACCCCATCACCCCCACGGCCCATCACCCCAACACCCCATCAACCCAAAACCCCATCACCCCCACGGCCCATCACCCCAACACCCCATCAACCCAAAACCCCATCACCCCCACGGCCCATCACCCCCACACCCCATCACCCCAAAACCCCATCACCCCCACGGCCCATCACCCCAACACCCCGTCAACCCAAAACCCCATCACCCCCACGGCCCATCACCCCCACACCCCGTCAACCCAAAACCCAGTCACCCCCACGGCCCATCACCCCAACACCCCGTCAACCCAAAACCCCATCACCCCCACGGCCCATCACCCCCACACCCCATCACCCCAAAACCCCATCACCCCCACGGCCCATCACCCCAACACCCCATCAACCCAAAACCCCATCACCCCCACGGCCCATCACCCCCACACCCCGTCAACCCAAAACCCCATCACCCCCACGGCCCATCACCCCAACACCCCATCAACCCAAAACCCCATCAACCCAAAACCCCATCACCCCCAACACCCCATCAACCCAAAACCCCATCACCCCCACGGCCCATCACCCCACACCCCATCAACCCAAAACCCCATCACCCACACGGCCCATCACCCCAACACCCCATCAACCCAAAACCCCATCACCCCCACGGCCTATCACCCCAACACCCCGTCAACCCAAAACCCCATCACCCCCACGGCCCATCACCCCAACACCCCATCAACCCAAAACCCCATCACCCCCACGGCCCATCACCCCAACACCCCATCAACCCAAAACCCCATCACCCCCACGGCCCATCACCCCAACACCCCATCAACCCAAAACCCCATCACCCCCACGGCCCATCACCCCCACACCCCGTCAACCCAAAACCCCATCACCCCCACGGCCCATCACCCCAACACCCCATCAACCCAAAACCCCATCACCCCCACGGCCCATCACCCCCACACCCCGTCAACCCAAAACCCCATCACCCCCACGGCCCATCACCCCAACACCCCATCAACCCAAAACCCCATCACCCCCACGGCCCATCACCCCAACACCCCATCAACCCAAAACCCCATCACCCCCACGGCCCATCACCCCACACCCCATCAACCCAAAACCCCATCACCCCCACGGCCCATCACCCCCACACCCCGTCAACCCAAAACCCCATCACCCCCACGGCCCATCACCCCAACACCCCGTCAACCCAAAACCCCATCACCCCCACGGCCCATCACCCCATGCCCCATCACCCCAAAACCCCATCACCCCCACGGCCCATCACCCCAACACCCCATCAACCCAAAACCCCATCACCCCCACGGCCCATCACCCCATGCCCCATCACCCCATGCCCCATCACCCCCACGGCCCATCACCCCACACCCCGTCAACCCAAAACCCCATCAACCCAAAACCCCATCACCCCAACGTCCCGTCACCCCATGCCCCATCACCCCCACACCCCGTCAACCCAAAACTCCATCACCCCCACGTCCCGTCACCCTGACACTAGCAAGGGAAACTGGGAAAGTGGATACAAATTTGTGGAATATAAAAGTTAGCCAGACAAGTCTGAATTAAAATAGAATCATACTCGTACAGCATAGAAGGAGACCATTCTGCCCATCGTGTTTGTGCTGGCTCTTTGAAAGAGCTGTCCAATTAATCCCACTCCCCTGCTCTTCCCCTGTAGCCCTGCATACTTTTCCTTTTCAAGTATTTATCCAATTCCCTTTTGAAAGTTACTATTGAATCTGCTTCCACCGCCCTTTCAGGCAGCGCGTTCCAGATCACAACTTGCTGCGTAAAAACATTTCTCCTCATCTTCCCTCTGCTACTTTTGCGAATTATCTTAAATCTGTGTCCTTTGGTTACCAACCCTCTTGCCACTGGAAACAGTTTCTCCCTATTTACTCTGTGAAAACCCCTTATAATTTTGAACAT
The DNA here is from genome assembly GCF_052327205.1 of Somniosus microcephalus. Lineage (NCBI taxonomy): Eukaryota > Metazoa > Chordata > Chondrichthyes > Squaliformes > Somniosidae > Somniosus > Somniosus microcephalus. The sequence goes on from NC_141012.1 coordinate 2,339,391, forward strand.
TTCTATTAAATCTCCTCTTAACCTTCTCTGCTCTAAGGAGAGCAACCCCAGTTTCTCCAGTCTTTCCAGGTAACTGAAGTCCCTCATCCCTGGTACCATTCTAGTAAATCTCCTCTGCACCCTCTCCAAGGCCTTGACATCCTTCCTAAAGTGCAGTGCCCAGAATTGGACACAGTTCTCCAGCTGGGGCCTAACTAGTGATTCCTTTTTTTCTCTACAGAGTTGCATTTGCTCTCCGAGCCTTGGGATGACTCCCGTTACCCTGCCAGTGTTGCTCTGGTTGCTGTCATGTGCCTCAGCCAACATTGAGGACAACAACCTTTCCGGATTTTGTGCTGGTTATCCGGGAATTCCAGGAACTCCGGGACGTAATGGACATCCAGGGGTGGCAGGGCGGGATGGGAGATATGGGAGGGACGGAATGCCTGGACCACACGGAGAGAAGGGTGATGAAGGAAAACAAGGTAAGGCTCGTGACACTTTTCGTGCTGCTCCTGACCGCTAGTCTCACAGCTCACTGTTATAAACACGTTATAAATAGTAACCAAACTGTAATTAGGAAATAATTTTAAACCAAAGAGCCTCAAGGTAGCTAGTTTTTGTTCGAAAGTGCAAGTTTGGGTGAAGACAGTACTGACTCAGCTGTGATGCCCCCCATGGCCAAATTGCCTGCCAACGCTCACGGTCCTGGCCCCCGGGTGATGCACTCCTGGCACCCATGGCGCGTACATCAGTGAGAGAAAGAAGAACAAAACAAAAATCGCAATTGTCTAACGAGTGGGTTGTCGAGGTTAGTTTTGATTTCTGTTCTCGGAGAGCTGGGCTCTGCTCTTCACCCTTCCTCCCCAGAGTGTTCCTCCCAGATTAGAGGCAGGGCCACGGGGCAGGGTGTAATATTCAGCCATGTGTAAGACACAAACCCTCCCTGCTCCTCGTCTCAGTCTCTTTACTCTAGTACCATAGCAAAATACTGCGGATGCTGGAAATTCGAAATAACAACAGAAAATGCTGGAAAAACTCAGTGGGCCAGGCAACATCCGTGGAGAGAGAAACAGAATTAACGTTTCAGGTCAAAACCCCTCTTCAGTTCTGAAGAAGGGTTTCGACCTGAAACGTTAACTCTGTTTCCCTCTCCACGGATGTTGCCTGGCCTGCTGAGTTTTTCCAGCGTTTTCTCTTTACTCCAGTATTTCGATTATAATCGCCACCTCTGATAGAAACATTTCCTGAACACTGCATTGCTTCATCTCAGCCCATGTCACCGAGGAGCTTCCGTCTGAGGCCAGTATCCTAGAGTTTGATATTTTTTATTTTCTTTACATATCACAGCACAATAAACTTCGTCGCAACTTATCATCGTGTTGCTTGGATTGACAAATCACAGCTTGCTCCCGTAAACAGAAAGTTTTCTCAAACACTTTATTTTCTTTAAGGGATGTGTGCAGGGTTTACAAGAAGCGTTTAGTTGCTTATTACTCATTTCTCTTAATTATATTCAGCTGGAAGTGTAAGAGAAGGGGGGGAGGAGTGTCTAGGCAATTTATTTTGTTTTTTCTAAAGGAAGTTGGAACACGCCCCTGGGCCCAATTTATTTTATTTGGATCAAGAATCCCCATCGTTTCTTTTGAAATGGTGTCTGTACTTGGACTGAGACCCGGGAATTACACTTGCTTCTGTTTACAGAGTCCGCCGCAGACTCTCAGCATCGGGAAGCCCAGCTTTCCCCCCTCCTTTGCTGCAGGTGCTGATTCTAGTTGGGACACCTGTCCGTCCACTCCCCCACCCCAGCGGCCACCCTTGGCATATGTGCCCCCCGTGCAGTGAGTGTCGGCAGGGGCTTTGACTGTGGAATAAGAACAGAATTTACTGGAATTACACAGCTGGCCAGTCGGACTCTGTAAAGTGAAGTTAACAACAACAACAACTACATGTATTTATATAGTGCCTTTAACATAGTAAAATGTCCCAATGTGCTTCACAGGAGTGTTATGAAACAAAATTTGACACCGAGCCACATAAAGCCATATTAGGTCAGGTAACCAAAAGTTTGGTCAAAGAGGTAGGTTTTAAGGAGGAGAGATTTAGGGAGGGAGTTCCAGAGCTTAGGGCCCAGGCAGCTGAAAGCACGGCCGCCAGTGGTGGGGCGAAGGGAGGGGTGGATGCACAAGAAGCCAGAATTGGAGGAAAGCAGAGTTCTTGGAGGATTGAAGGGCTTCAGATGTTACCCTTCCCCACTTCTAATGAGGGGTCACACCCCACACCATAACCCATCTTTTCTCATTACAGATGCTGACTGACCTGTTGATTTGCAGTTTTTTCTTTCTACTATTTGACTGTGGACTGCATCACAGCCAAGCCCAGTCCCGGCCTATGTCCAACAGCCAAGCCCAGTCCCGGCCTATGTCCAGCAGCCAAGCCCAGTCCTGGCCTATGTCCAGCAGCCAAGCCCAGTCCCGGCCTATGTCCAGCAGCCAAGCCCAGTCCTGGCCTATGTCCAGCAGCCAAGCCCAGTCCTGGCCTATGTCCAGCAGCCAAGCCCAGTCCTGGCCTATGTCCAACAGCCAAGCCCAGTCCCGGCCTATGTCCAGCAGCCAAGCCCAGTCCCGGCCTATGTCCAACAGCCAAGCCCAGTCCCGGCCTATGTCCAGCAGCCAAGCCCAGTCCCGGCCTATGTCCAGCAGCCAAGCCCAGTCCCGGCCTATGTCCAGCAGCCAAGCCCAGTCCCGGCCTATGTCCAGCAGCCAAGCCCAGTCCCGGCCTATGTCCAGCAGCCAAGCCCAGTCCCGGCCTATGTCCAACAGCCAAGCCCAGTCCCGGCCAATGTCCAACAACCAAGCCCAGTCCCGGCCTATGTCCAGCAACCAAGCCCAGTCCCGGCCTATGTCCAACAACCAAGCCCAGTCCCGGCCTATGTCCAGCAGCCAAGCCCAGTCCCGGCCTATGTCCAGCAGCCAAGCCCAGTCCCGGCCTATGTCCAGCAGCCAAGCCCAGTCCCGGCCTATGTCCAGCAGCCAAGCCCAGTCCCGGCCTATGTCCAGCAGCCAAGCCCAGTCCCGGCCTATGTCCAGCAGCCAAGCCCAGTCCCGGCCTATGTCTAGCAGCCAAGCCCAGTCCCGGCCTATGTCCAGCAGCCAAGCCCAGTCCCGGCCTATGTCCAGCAGCCAAGCCCAGTCCCGGCCTATGTCCAGCAGCCAAGCCCAGTCCCGGCCTATGTCCAGCAGCCAAGCCCAGTCCCGGCCTATGTCCAGCAGCCAAGCCCAGTCCCGGCCTATGTCCAGCAGCCAAGCCCAGTCCCGGCCTATGTCCAGCAGCCAAGCCCAGTCCCGGCCTATGTCCAACAACCAAGCCCAGTCCCGGCCTATGTCCATGTGTGCACTTTCCAGCAAAAGTCACCTGATAGTGATCAGGAATAGGAACCCTGACTCAGTCTTCCTGCCCTTAGCCCGGGAGCACTGACCACAATTATATCAACTCAGGGCAGACCAGGGACAGAACCGTACTCCTTCCTGCTCTGTGCTACATTGGGTCATGCATTTACCCACTGAGCCATTAACAGGAGTTAAGACTTTTAATTTGAAGTGCAGAGTGTGACAAGAGTCCCAGGCATGTGTTTATTGGGTGTTTTAGTTTATGGTATCAACTGAACCCATTGATTAAGTTACAGGCTAGAACCAATCCAATTAATTCATTATCTTCCAACACTTGTCCACTTGAGGGTAGAGACAACAGAGTGTAAATGGTCCACATGATTACTTGTATTAAATGATCTCAGTGTGAAGGCGCACCTGATAGATTTATGCCTAGAAAATCGTTTCGGGCAGTGGCGCAGAACGGGTGGTATGGGGTGGGCAGCCCGTTATACACAGCGCCTGATATTCAGCTCAATTAACTGCAATGGAACTGAACATCAGGCGCTGTGTAGAACGGGCACCATCACCCAAGACCATTTTCTAGGCCATACTGTTTTGGTTATGAATAAAACCAATGGCTGATTTCCTGGTCAATGCATATTTTTTGTCTCGTGTCTTCATGGCAAAAATACTAAAGGAGGACTTTGCTACGGTTTTAACAGGAGAGTATGATAGTGGGAATGAAAGGTTCAAGAGATGGGTCTTGGGCGTATCGATCTCTAGTTACCTGGTTTATCCCTTTCCCCCCTTTTTGAACAGAGGTGTTGCATTGAGAAGCCTCGGCTCGTCTGTCACAACCTTCATCCAAGGATGTTTGGCTGATTGTGCTCAGACCCTCTGCTACTTCCTCTCCAACTTCCCTCAGTGTTCTAGGGTGCAGCCACCAGAGCCCAGTCCCTCTTTCACTTTCAGTTCCACCAGTTTTTTCAGTGCTACTTCCCTAACTATAGAGGACAAGTTAATAAAGCTGTTAAAATAAAGTACATGGGATCCTGGTATTTATCAATGGGGCATCGAGTACGAAAGCAGATGTGACGCTAAACCTGTCAACACCATCGATTGGGCTGCAATTAGAATATTGCATCCAGTGCTGGGCACCCCCACTTTGAGAAAGATGTCAAGGTTACAGAGAGGGTGCAGGAGAGATTCACCGCATAATACCAGGGATGGGAGGCTTTAGTTATGAGCAGAGGCGAGAGACACTGGGACTCTTTCCATTAGAGCAGAGAAGGTGAAGAGGAGATCTATTTCCATTGGTCAGTGAGTCAGTAACTAGAGGGGATAAATTTAAATGAAAGGAGAGTTTAGGAGAATTTATCTTTTATCTAGAAGGTTAAGACATGGAATGCTTGACCAGAAAAAGTGGTGGAAGCAGATTTCATAATAGCTATTGAAAGAGCAGTGGATAAATAATTGATAAAGGAAATTTGTACAGGGCAGGGGGAAAGGGCAGGGAAGGGCATGAGAATGGGACTAAGTGGAGAGCTGTTTCAGAGAGCTGGCATAGGCATGATAAGCCGAATATTCTCCCAGTACGGTGTAAACTTCTACGATTTATCCTAGTCTGAAACATGAGGACAGAGCCTAAACCAGTGTACCACTCAGTCCATATCAAGAGAACATCCTCAGCACCCTGGGCTGGATGTGGACCTTGGTTCTGAGTGAGACAGGCCATTGTTGTAACTTTACTGCGCTGCTGGTCTCCTCCTCTGGGGGTGGGGAAAGAACCAGAGAATCCTAACTGTAACACTCTAAATCACGATTTTTATTTTCAGGCTTTCCTGGGCCTATAGGAGCGCAGGGTATTGCAGGGATACCTGGGCCAACAGGTGAGAAGGGAGTCAAAGGGGACAGCGTGTTTAGCTACAACTCCGCATTCAGTGTGAAACGTTCCAAGACCCACATCTTCCCCCTGCTCGAGGAGCCAGTCCGGTTCGATGTGGTTATACACAATGATCAGCAACACTACAACCCAGTGACAGGAAAGTTCACCTGCGAGATCCCGGGGCTCTACTACTTCGTGGTTCACTCCACCGTTTACAAAACCAGCCTGCAGTTCGACATCATGAAGAACAACGTGTCCATCTCGTCCTTCTTCCAGTACTACGGCAACTGGCCGAAGCCTGTCTCACTATCGGGCGGAGCCCTCATGCGCCTGAACCCCGAGGATCAGGTGTGGGTGCAGGTGGCGGTGGGGGACTACAATGGGATTTACTCCAGTGCAAAGACAGACAGCACCTTCACCGGGTTTTTAGTCTATTCTGACTGGAAAAATGCTCAATTCCTGGTTTAATGTCCATCACTTGTGGTCACTGCTGCATCATATACGGATTATATTTTACATCAAACTGAACTTTAAACACGTCATCATTAGAGATTTACTACATCTTTGTACAGAGCTTTGCTCAGCTTTCGATCACCATCTGTCCAGTTTTCCTAAAATGTAAACCAGACCAATCCATTGTCTGTTTATAAAATGAAGCCTATTTTAGTCTTCACTTATTTCCTTGTCTTACAATGTGTTGGCCCTGATATTTCACCGGGCAGTGCTCAGCTGCATTGTAGTAAACATATGAAAAGGAGCTGGAGACCTCCTACATTCCATATCTGCCCTTTCGGTTACCCAAGAGCTTCCTCGGATAGGCGGACCTGGGCCGGGGCCTACAACAGGAGCAGGGCCGGAGCAGTCGTGAGAATGAGGCGGGTGGAGGTGTTCCTGGTCCTCCAGATTCAGCCTCCCCTCAGACTGAGGGCTGCTCAATGAAGCTGGTGTTAAACCGACTTCAGTGCAGTACTGAGGGAGTTCTGCACCGTCGGAGGTACCATCTTTTGGATGAGATGTTAAACTGAGGCCTCGTCTGCCCTCAGGTAGATGTAAAAGATCCCATGGCACTATTTCGAAGAAGAGCAGGTGAGTTATCCCCGGTGTCCTGGGATCAATATTTAATCACTCAATCAACATCACTAAAACAGATTATCTGGTCATTATCACGTTGCTGTTTGTGGGATCTTGCTGTGCGCATATGGCTGTCACGTTCCCTACATTACAACAGTGACTACACTTCAAAAATACTTTTGAAAAAGGGTTTTGACCCGAAACGTTGACTCTAATTTCTCTCCACGGATGTTGCCTGGCCTGCTGAGTTTTTCCAGCATTTTCTGTTGTTACTTCAAAATACTTCATTGGCTGTAAAGTGCTTTGGGACTTCCTGAGGCTGTGAAAGGCGCTATAGAAATGCAAGTTCTTTTTCCCTTTTTTGTGCCTGGAACCCTGAAATCAGGGGGTCTGAAAGGGCCAGGCAGAAAGGTCACCCTTTCTCTTAAGTCTCCCCATAGATCTATGGGCCTGGGGCCTTCTCTCTGCTGTTCAACCAGAAAGACCAAGGCTCCCATCCTGTTCACTGACATGGGACCCTGCCAAGGGGGCAGGCATGCACCGGGCGTGCAACTGAGCTATCCGAACCACCTAACCCACCAAGTAAGGTGGTGTGAGGCCTGGACAGGGGCAGATGGGTGAGTGTGAGTGGGTGTGAGTGGGTGTGAGTGAGTGTGAGTGTGAGTGAGTGTGAGTGAGTGTGAGTGTGAGTGGGTGTGAGTGTGAGTGTGAGTGGGTGTGAGTGAGTGTGAGTGGGAGTGTGAGTGAGTGTGAGTGGGTGTGAGTGGGAGTGGGTGTGAGTGTGAGTGGGTGTGAGTGTGAGTGGGTGTGAGTGAGTGTGAGTGGGAGTGGGAGTGAGTGTGAGTGGGTGTGAGTGGGAGTGGGTGTGAGTGTGAGTGGGTGTGAGTGGGTGTGAGTGTGAGTGGGTGTGAGTGAGTGTGAGTGGGAGTGAGTGTGAGTGGGAGTGGGTGTGGGTGGGTGTGAGTGAGTGTGAGTGGGAGTGGGTGTGAGTGGGAGTGGGTGTGAGTGGGAGTGGGTGTGAGTGAGTGGGTGTGAGTGGGTGTGAGTGGGAGTGGGTGTGAGTGTGAGTGGGTGTGAGTGTGAGTGGGTGTGAGTGAGTGTGATTGGGTGTGAGTGAGTGTGAGTGGGAGTGGGTGTGAGTGTGAGTGTGGGTGTGAGTGTGAGTGGGTGTGAGTGAGTGTGAGTGTGAGTGGGTGTGAATGTGGGTGTGAGTGTGAGTGGGAGTGTGAGTGTGAGTGGGAGCGGGTGTGAGTGTGAGTGGGTGTGAGTGAGTGTGAGTGTGAGTGGGTGGGAGTGAGTATGAGTGAGAGTGGGTGTGAGTGAGTGTGAGTGGGTGTGAGTGGGTGTAAGTGTGAGTGGGTGTAAGTGTGAGTGGGTGTGAGTGGGGGTGTGGGTGTGAGTGGGTGTGAGTGAGTGGGTGTGAGTGTGAGTGGGTGTGGGTGGGAGTGGGTGTGAGTGGGAGTGTGAGTGGGTGTGAGTGAGTGTGAGTGGGAGTGAGTGTGAGTGGGTGTGAGTGAGTGTGAGTGGGTGTGAGTGTGAGTGGGTGTGAGTGTGAGTGGGTGTGAGTGGCTGTGAGTGTGAGTGGGTGTGAGTGTGTGAGTGGGTGTGAGTGTGAGTGGGTGTGAGTGAGTGTGTGTGAGTGGGTGTAAGTGTGAGTGGGTGTGAGTGTGAGTGGGTGTGTGTGGGAGTGGGTGTGAGTGCGTGGGTGTGAGTGAGTGTGTGTGAGTGTGAGTGAGTGGGTGTGAGTGTGAGTGGGTGTGGGTGTGAGTGGGTGTGAGTGTGAGTGTGAGTGGGTGTGAGTGTGAGCGAGTGTGAGTGTGTGGGAGTGTGAGTGGGTGTGAGTGGGAGTGGGTGTGACTATGTGTAAGTGTGAGTGGGTGTGAGTGTGAGGCAGGGTGTGAGTGTGAGTGGGTGTGAGTGTGAGTGGGTGTGAGTGTGGGTGTGAGTGAGTGGGTGTGAGTGTGAGTGGGTGTGAGTGAGTGTGAGTGGGTGTTAGTGGGAGTGGGTGTGAGTGTGGGTGTGAGTGAGTGTGAGTGGGTGTGAGTGAGTGAGTGTGAGTGGGTGTGAGTGTGTGTGTGAGTGTGAGTGGGTGTGAGTGAGTGTGAGTGGGTTTGAGTGTGAGTGGGTGTGAGTGGGTGTGAGTGTGAGTGAGTGTGAGTGGGTGTGAGTGGGTGTGAGTGAGTGTGAGTGGGTGTTAGTGGGAGTGGGTGTGGGTGTGAGTGAGTGTGAGTGAGTGTGAGTGGGTGTGAGTGAGTGTGTGAGTGGGTGTGAGTGTGAGTGGGTGTGAGTGGGTGTGAGTGTGAGTGAGTGTGTGTGAGTGTGAGTGGGTGTGAGTGTGAGTGAGTGTGTGTGAGTGTGAGTGGGTGTGAGTGGGTGTGAGTGAGTGTGAGTGGGTGTTAGTGGGAGTGGGTGTGAGTGTGGGTGTGAGTGAGTGTGAGTGGGTGTGAGTGAGTGTGTGAGTGGGTGTGAGTGTGAGTGGGTGTGAGTGAGTGTGTGTGAGTGTGAGTGGGTGTGAGTGAGTGTGAGTGTGAGTGGGGTTGAGTGTGAGTGGGTGTAAGTGTGAGTGGGTGTGAGTGAGTGTGAGTGGGTGTGAGTGTGAGTGAGTGTGTGTGAGTGTGAGTGGCTGTGACTGGGAGTGGGTGTGAGTGTGAGTTGGTGTGCGTGTGAGTAGGTGTGAGTGTGAGTGAGTGAGTGTGAGTGGGTGTGAGTGGGAGTGAGTGGGTGTGAGTGAGTGTGAGTGTGTGTGAGTGAGTGTGTGTGGGTGTGAGTGTGTGTGAGTGAGTGTGTGTGAGTGAGTGTGTGTGGGTGTGAGTGTGAGTGGGTGTGAGTGTGAGTGGGTGTGAGTGGGTGTGAGTGAGAGTGTGAGTGGGTGTGAGTGGGTGTGAGTGAGTGGGTGTGAGTGTGAGTGGGTGTGAGTGGGAGTGGGTGTGAGTGGGTGTGAGTGTGAGTGAGAGTGTGAGTGAGTGTGTGTGGGTGTGAGTGGGTGTGGGTGTGAGTGGGTGTGAGTGTGAGTGGGTGGGAGTGAGAGTGTGAGTGGGTGTGAGTGAGTGGGTGTGAGTGAGTGTGAGTGGGTGTGAGTGAGAGTGTGTGTGAGTGTGAGTGGGTGTGAGTGTGAGTGGGTGTGCGTGTGAGTGGGTGTGCGTGTGAGTGGGTGTGGGTGTGAGTGGGTGTGGGTGTGAGTGCGTGGGTGTGAGTGAGTGGGTGTGAGTGTGAGTGAGTGGGTGTGAGTGAGTGTGAGTGGGTGTGAGTGTGAGTGTGTGGGAGTATGAGTGGGTGTGAGTGGGAGTGGGAGTGGGTGTGAGTGGGTGTAAGTGTGAGTGGGTGTGAGTGTGAGGCAGGGTGTGAGTGGGTGTGAGTGGGTGTGAGTGTGGGTGTGAGTGAATGGGTGTGAGTGTGAGTGGGTGTGAGTGAGTGTGAGTGTGAGTGGGTGTTAGTGGGAGTGGGTGTGAGTGAGTGTGAGTGAGTGTGAGTGGGTGTGAGTGAGTGTGTGAGTGGGTGTGAGTGTGAGTGGGTGTGAGTGGGTGTGAGTGAGTGTGTGTGAGTGGGTGTGAGTGAGTGTGAGTGTGAGTGGGTTTGAGTGTGAGTGGGTGTAAGTGTGAGTGAGTGTGAGTGGGTGTGAGTGAGTGTGAGTGGGTGTGAGTGTGAGTGTGAGTGGGTGTGAGTGTGAGTGAGTGTGTGTGAGTGTCTGTGACTGGGAGTGGGTGTGAGTGTGAGTGGGTGTGCGTGTGAGTGTGAATGGGTGTGAGTGGGTGTGAGTGTGAGTGAGTGAGTGTGAGTGTGACTGGGTGTGAGTGGGAGTGGGTGTGAGTGGGTGTGAGTGTGAGTGAGTGTGAGTGAGTGTGTGTGTGTGAGTGGGTGTGAGTGTGAGTGGGTGTGAGTGTGAGTGAGTGTGTGTGGGTGTGAGTGTGTGTGAGTGAGTGGGTGTGAGTGTGAGTGAGTGTGAGTGGGTGTGAGTGTGAGTGAGTGTGTGTGGGTGTGAGTGAGTGGGTGTGAGTAGGTGTGAGTGTGAGTGGGTGTGAGTGTGAGTGTGAGTGGGTGTGAGTGAGAGTGTGAGTGGGTGTGAGTGTGAGTGAGAGTGTGAGTGGGTGTGAGTGTGAGTGAGTGTGTGTGGGTGTGAGTGGGTGTGAGTGAGTGGGTGTGAGTGTGAGTGGGTGTGAGTGGGTGTGAGTGTGAGTGGGTGTGAGTGTGAGTGTGTGTGAGTGAGAGTGTGAGTGGGTGTGAGTGTGAGTGTGAGTGAGAGTGTGAGTGGGTGTGAGTGTGTGTGAGTGGGTGTGAGTGTGAGTGGGTGTGTGTGAGTGGGTGTGAGTGGGAGTGGGTGTGAGTGGGTGTGAGTGTGAGTGAGAGTGTGTGTGAGTGTGAGTGGGTGTGAGTGGGAGTGGGTGTGAGTGTGAGTGAGAGTGTGAGTGGGTGTGAGTGTGAGTGGGTGTGAGTGGGTGTGAGTGAGTGTGTGTGGGTGTGAGTGTGTGTGAGTGAGTGGGTGTGAGTGTGAGTGAGTGTGTGTGAGTGTGAGTGAGTGTGAGTGGGTGTGAGTGAGTGTGTGTGGGTGTGAGTGGGTGTGAGTGAGTGTGTGTGTGAGTGGGTGTGAGTGTGAGTGGGTGTGAGTGAGAGTGTGAGTGGGTGTGAGTGTGAGTAAGTGTGAGTGGGTGTGAGTGTGAGTGGGTGTGAGTGAGAGTGTGAGAGTGTGAGTGTGTGGGAGTGGTTGTGTGAGTGAGAGTGTGAGTGGGTGTGAGTGGGTGTGAGTGAGTGTGAGTGGGTGTGAGTGAGTGTGAGTGTGTGTAAGTGTGAGTGGGTGTGAGTGAGTGGGTGTGAGTGTGAGTGGGTGTGAGCGTGAGTGGGTGTGAGTGGGTGTGAGTGTGAGTGTCAGTGGGTGTGTGTGGGTGTGAGTGTGAGTGGGTGTGAGTATGAGTGTGTGAGTGGGTGAGTGGGAGTGTGAGTGGGTGTGAGTGAGAGTGTGAGTGGGTGTGAGTGTGAGTTGGTGTGTGTGTGAGTGGGTGTGAGTGTGAGTGGGTGTGAGTGTGAGTGGGTGTGAGTGTGAGTGTGAGTGGGTGTGAGTGTGAATGTGAGTGTGTGTGAGTGTGAGTGGGTGTGAGTGTGAGTGTGTGTGAGGGTTCAGAGAGTGGACCAGTTGAGTGTCGCAAGTGTGGAGGGAAAGGAGAGCTGGCTCCTAAACTTAGGAAAAAGCAGGTCCGAATGTTGCACGGCAAAACGACAGTGGAATTTGGTAAAGTGGAATCGTGGAGATCCTTGCAGTGTTCACCCGCAAACTCGCAAACCGGTAAACCCGCAAACCAGTAAACCGGCATTTCTTCACAAAATCAAACCTTGTGATTCCAAACTCGTAGGTAGGAGCTCCTCCCAGTGGTTCAATTGGTAAATGCACCGCCCTATGTGTTACTGCACCACACAGACCAGGTATGATCCCAGTTAAGTCATACTTTGTTCTCTCCTCTTACTCCTCTGGAACCTTCTCCTCCTCCTTCAAGCACCTCACCTAGGTCCACCCCTCGCCTCTCCTTTAAAATCCTCGTTGTCTACTGCTCTTCAAACCCACACCCCAGGTTTCTCCCCTCAAGATATCTTCCCTCCTTTCCTCCCTCAGCCTCTGCACTGAGTGACTCCTCATCCTCGGTGATTTCAATCTCCATCCCAGCTCTCCTAGCCCTCTTTCCTCTGAATTCACTTCCTTCCTGTCCTCCCTCAATCTCTCCCTCCATATGAACTCTCCTACCCATATTCATACAAAGTACTATTGAGTCTCACTGCTCAAAATGCCCATAATTCCAGGATCGTGCTGGAGAGGAGAGATAACTCGCAGCTTCTTTTCTCCACTACCAACCATCTCCTTAAACCCATCTCCCCTGCCCCCTCCACCCTCATTTCCAACAAGTAAGGAGCCCATGGATTTCTTTGTCACTAAGCTTGAGACCATCCTCTGCAGCTTCCCCCCTTCCCCTTGCCCACCAAACCAAACCTCTCAGGCTCCTCTCTGCCCTAGTCCTGATCCTAGGTCTCGCTCTAGCTTCTGTCCCATCTCCCCTAACCCTCTCCGAGCTCATCTTGTCCACGAGACCCAACATGTGCTCCCTTGACCCCATTCTCACTGAACTTGAACACCCAGCTTCCCTTTCTGAACCCCCATGCTAGCTGACATTGTAAACTGTTTCCGCTCCACAAATACTGTCCCCCTCCCTTTCAAATCTGCCATCATCACCTCCCTCTTCAAAAAACCCACCCTCAATCACTCTCTGTTTGCAAACTACTGCCTCATCTCCAACCTCTCTTTCCTCTCCAAAGTCCTTGAATGTATTGTCTCCCAAATCCGTGCCCAACTTTCCCACAGCTCCATGGTTGAATCACTCCAATCAGGTTTCCACCCCTACCACAGCACTGAAATGTCCCCAGCCAAAGTCACAAATGACATCCTGTGTGACTGTGACCATGGTGCATTATCCCTCCTCAGCCTCCTCGACCTCTCTGCAGCCTTCGACATAATTGACCCCATTGTCCTCCTCCATTGTCCAGTTCAGTGAGACTGCCTTAACCCGGTTCCACTATCCGATTGTAGCCAAAGCATCTCCAGCAATGGCTTCTCTTCCTGCCCCCACACCATTACCTCTGGAGACCCCCAAGGATCTTCCTTGGTCCCCTCATCTTCCTGCTGCCTCTTGGCAACATCATCCGAGGACATGGGATCAGCTTCTACATGTACACTGACAGCACCCAGCTCTACCTCACCACCCCTCCACTGCCTCTGTGTTGTCAGCCTGCTTGACCAACATCCAGTCCTGGATGAGCCACAATTTCCTCCAGTTAAACATTGGGAAGACTGAAGCCATGGTCTTCAGCCTCCGCCACAAACTCCTTTCCTGAGCCACTGATTCTGTTTCATCTCTGGCCACTGTCTCAGACTGAACCTGACTGTTTGAAACCTTGAGCTCCCATTCGAGCCCAAGCAGAGTTTCTGATATACTTCCACCTCTGTAACATCACCTGCCTCTGCTGAAACCGTCATCTGTGCCTTTGTCACCTCCAGAATTGACTATTCTAATGCTCTCCTGGCCGAACTCCCATGCTCCATAAACTTCAGCTCACCCAAAACGCTGCTGCCTGTATCCTTACCCGCACCAAGTCCCATTCACCCATCACCCCTGTGTTTGCTAACCTACATTGGTTCCCGGTTCCCCAATGCCTCGAATTTAAAATTCTCATCCTCATGTTTAAATTCCTTCATGGCCTTGTCCCACCCTATCTCTGTAACCTCCTCCAGCCCTGTTAGAAAGTTTGTGTGAGACAAGTATGTAACCCCAGCACCAGTGTTCCCATTAAGCTGCGCGCCTGTGCAGCGGTCTGGAGGTCCTGCGCAGGCCCCGTACCGGCTTTTTAATGCAAGAAACCATGCATGCGCAAAAATTTGAATGGGTCTCGCAGCCAGTTAAAGGGACCGTGCACCCCAAAAAAAATTCGAGGGAATATTGTGCAGCACTCTGCTTAAACCTCTCCAAACCAAGGGGGCGATTTTGCCAGCCCTGGGGGGGCAGGTTTGGAGGTGTGACTGCCAGGAAAATAGCAGAATTTGGGGGTGGGTGCACCCCGCCTCCATGCCATCTTGCCAGGAGGCGGGTAGCCGTCCCGCGCCGGGACCCGTCTCCTTGGAGGTGGGAAGGGATTAAAGTCTATTAACTGCCTGGTAACAGGCAGCAAATAGGATTCTCCCCTTTTTACCCACACAAGTGCAGGCTTCCCGAAGGCTCCGAACCCCGCCAGGGTCACCGAGGCAAGTAGAGGGTCTGCGGGGGTCTGCGGGGGTCTGCGGGGGTCCGAAAGTGTGCTGTGGAGGTGAGTGATGGGTGCAAGTGTGGAGAGGTGAGTATCTGAGGTAAGTGCAAAGTGTTAGGAAAAGTGTACTTACCTTTGTTTCTTCCTGCAGGCTTCAGTCAGTGGGTATGCGGAGAGTCTCGGACCTCCGCGGTAGAGATGACACATACAACCATCTCAATTCTGCAAAAGAAAGAGGTTTGATGAGATCTTGATTCAAGACCTCATCAAACTACAGAGAATGTCACTGTTGGACAGCTTCACAGAGCTGTCAAATGATGACAATTCATCTGTCAAAAATGTTGACAGATGAAACGTCATACGTTGACGTTCTCTGCAACCGGTTTTCCCTTAATTGGCCTGCTAAGCCCGCAGGGTGAGCTTAACAAGGGCAATCAAGGGAAAATAGCGTGGGTTGGCCAGAAGTTGATGGAGGCGGGACTGAAACCCGACAAGTGGGAGTCCCGCCTCCAAAAGCTCCCCGTTGACAAAATCACCCCCCAAGTTACTGAGCAAGCTACACCTAAAGTGCCTCACTCTACCAATATTCTCTAAATTTCAAAATTCCTTTCCTGTGTTAAACAGGAATGGAGAATAACCCAAAGAGTCTGGCAGTGACAGCAAGCATCACATGGCAAAAATACCTCATTTATATCTACTTGGACCACTCCTGAATTACGGGTTGGATTCTGTGCAGTCTGAAAGTATGTCAGTAATGCATCCTTCCCAATGCTGTATGCTCAATATACTATAGTCAGTGTAAGTTGCAACAGAGAACTGCAGACTTCCTTTCAGATGCAATAAAGCCTTTTCCGTTGGCTGTGTATGTTGGGCACTAACCCCTGCGATCACTATGAGAGGACGGTACTGGGCTATGCTGCGATTCCCCCTGCTGCTGAAATGCCTGCTGACACTCTGTCCAGGCCGACACATGAGGAACAGTGATTTGGGGTTACTGGAGGGTGATCAGCAACATGGAACCGAACCCCAGCAACAGTCAGTGTCTTCAGGAGAGGAGGGGGACATGTAAAATGATAAATTGAATATTTTTTTAATATAAGGTCACTGTACAGTCGTATCGTGGAATTATTAATTATTTACTTTAATTTCAGGCCAGTAGCTGCAATACCACTAACTGCCCACGGGCAGTGCTGTGAGCCTGTCTGAAAACCACCAGCAAATGGTGGCTGATTTTGCAGCAATTATTCTGCCATTCATTTTTTCAATAACTTTCCAAATCTGTTCAGAAACAGTGATAGAGGCAGAAATCATTTGTTTCAACAAGAGGTTTTAAATTTTATTTTCATATCTAACCATTGTCTAAATTCATACTTCAAAACTAGCAAGAGCCATCACATTAATAACCAGACTGTTCCCCTGTCCCCTGCACTGGCGGGAGGTTCCTGATCAGCGCTGTTATTCATGGCACAGGTTGTTAGACAATGATAGACACAACAGGGTACAGTAGCCTAGTGATCATATTACTGGACTAGTAATCCAGAGGCCCGGACTAATGATCTGGAGACATGAGTTTAAATCCCACCACGGCAGCTGGGGAATTTAAATTCAGGTAATAAATACATCTGAATAAAAAGCTAGTATAAGTAATGGTGACCATGTAACTACTACTGTCATAGATGTCCTTACCCAGTCTGGCCTACATGTGACTCCAGACTCAGAGCAATGTGGTTGACTCTTAATAGCCCTCTGAAATGGCCTAGCAAGGGCAATTAGGGATGGGGCAATAAATAACAAAAAACATAGTGGTGGTGCTGATTGAATTCCTATGAAAGAAGTTAGCAGGGAAGCGCATTGAAGAGGCCAGTATAAATGGTTTGAAGAGACAAATAGCTGCAATTTTCTAGCGAGACGGGATTGAGGGATAGTGGGTGGGGAATTAATCCTTCAGAATGGGATGGGCGTGTTGGGTCTAGTGGCCTTTTCCCATTTCTAAAAATTCTTAAGTTAGGAGAACTTTTCTGTAAAAACATGCAACTGGCTGCTGTTCGGACTGGCTGTAACACCTCATTGGGACCTTCCCAGAACTCCTTGTGATGCTCAGTGTTATTTAAAGAAAGTGTTTTGGAATGTGCTCCAACACTGGGGTCCTACAGTAACCTGACCTTTATCTCTGACTCTTCATTGCAGCATTCTCTGGAAACAGAGAGAGTAGACAAGAGTAATGCAGTAGATGTAATTTATCTAGATTTTCAAAAGGCCTTCGATAAGGTACCACATAATAGACTGATGAACAAGGTCAGAGAATGTGGAGTCAGGGGACAAGTAGCAGAATGGATTGCTGGCTGGCTTCAAGACAGAAAGCAGAGAGGGGGAGTAAAGGGTAGCTATTCACAGTGGCAGAAGGTGGGAAGTGGTGTTAAAAAACATAGAAACATAGAAGATAGGAGCAGGAGTAGGCCATTCGGCCCCTCGAGCCTGCTCCGCCATTCAATGCGATCATGGCTGATCATCCAAATTCAGTACCCTGTCCCTGCCTTCTCCCCATACCCCTTGATCCCTTTAGCCTTAAGAAATATATCCAACTCCTTCTTGAATATATTTAATGAATTGGCCTCCACTGCCTTCTGTGGTAGAGAATTCCACAGGTTCACCACTCTCTGGGTGAAGAAATTCCTCCTCATCTCTGTCCTAAATGGCTTACCCCTTATCCTTAGACTGTGACCCCTGGTTCTGGATTCCCCGGCCATCGGGAACATCCTTCCTGCATCCAGTCTGTCTAGTCCTGTTAGAATTTTATAAGTTTCAATGAGATCCCCTCTCATTCTTCTAAACTCCAGCGAGTATAAGCCCAATCGACCCAATCTCTCCTCATACATCATTCCTGCCATCCTAGGTATCAGTCTGGTGAATCTTCGCTGCACTCCCTCCATGGCAACATCCTTCCTCAGATAAGACAACCAAAACTGCACACAATACTCAAGGTGTGGTCTCACCAAGGCCCTGTACAACTGCAGCAAGACATCCTTGTTCCTGTACTCAAACCCTCTCGCTACGAAGGCCAACATACCGTTTGCCTTCTTAACCGCCTGCTGCACCTGTATGCTTACCTTCAGCGACTGGTGCACGAGGACACCCAGGTCTCACTGCACTTCCCCTTTTCCCAATCTATTGCCGTTCAGATAATAATCTGCCTTCCTGTTTTTGCCACCAGATTCCACAAGGATCATTGCTGGGACCACTGCTGTTCACAATTTACATTAACGATTTAGACTTTGGAATCAAAAACACAATTTCTAAATTTGCAGACAACACCAAATTGGGAGGACTGCAACAAATTACAGGAGGACATTAATAAACTTGCAGAATGGGCATATAATTGGCAAATGAAATTCAACACAGATAAATGTGAGGTATAACATTTTGGTAAGAAAAATAGGGAGGTCATTTATCACTTGGAAAATAAGAATCTAAATGGGGTAGAGGAACAAAGGGATCTCGGAGTACAAATACACAAATCACTAAAAGCATCGACGCAGGTTAACAAGGCCATAAAAAACAAACTAAGCACTGGGGTTTATTTCTAGAGGGATGGAATTGAAAAGTTGTGAAGTTATGCTAAACTTGTATCGAACCTTGGTTAGACCACACTTGGAGCACTGTGTGCAATTCTGGTCGCCATATTAAAAAAAGGATATAGAGGTACTGGAGAGGGTGCAGAGATTTACAAGGATGATACCAGAAATGCGAGGGTACACCTATCAGGAAAGGATGAACAGGCTGGGTCTCTTTTCTCTTGAAAAAAGAAGGCTGGGGGTGATCTAATAGAGGTCTTTAAAATTATGAAAGGTTTTAATAGAGTGGATACAGCAAGAGTGTTTCCACTTGTGGGGAAGAGCAAAACTAGAGGCTATCGATATAAGATAGTCACCAAGAAATCCAATAGGGAATTCAGAAGAAACTTCTTTACCCAAAGAGTGGTGAGAATGTGGAACTCGCTACTATAGGGAGTGGTTGAAGCGAATAGTATCGATGCATTTAAGGGGAGGCTGCACAAACATACGAGAGAGAAGGGAATAGAGGGTTATGCTGATAGATTTAGATGAGGAAAGATGGGAGGAGGCTCGAGTGGAGCATAAACGCCGGCATGGACTGGTTGGGCCGAATGGTCTGTTTCTGTGCCGTATATCCTCTGTAATCCTATGTAATCAGTTTCCCACTGAATAATCCAGGCACTGAAGGAATCTTGCACATGGGTATTAAACTCCCAGACAGGTTCCCAATCCCCGCCCAACGCAGCTCAGTCAGTGCCAGTCCTCATCCTACGAGGGAGGAGGCTGTGGGCTGGCGTCAAGCGGTGAAACCCACTCCCCCATGGATTCCTTAGGTTAATGTGGTGGGTTACGAGAAGACTTTTAAAGATGGATGGGATGGTGCCGTGAAATTCTGGGGGAGGGGGAATCCCAGAGTAGGATCGAGGAAGCTGAAGGCCTGCCTCCAATGGGGTGGGGGACGATGTTTGAACGGGGGAGCCGGGGGAATGCACAGAAGGCAGGAGGCAGAGGAATGGAGGAGATTACACAGTTAGAGTGGAGCAAGGCCTTGGAACGAATTATAGATGAGGACAAAGACTTTAAATCTGGGACGGAGACCCAGTGTAGGTCAGCACAGATGGGGGTGATGGGCGAGCGGGGCACTTGCAGGACACGATTCGTGTGGCAGAGCTTTGGGCAAGGAGGAATTTATGGAAGGTGGAGGATTGGAGTCCAGCAAGGAAAGGGTTGGAATAGTCTCATCTGGAAGTGAGAATGATGTCAGCACTGGAAGCTTTAAGGAAGAGGCAGAGGTGGAAATTAGTAGCCCTTATCACAGAAAGGACAACGGCTTCAGTCTTCCTGATGTTGAGATGGAGGAAGTCCTGACACATGGAGGACCTGATGTTAGACAAGGACTGTAGCAGCAAAGGGGTCAAGAGAAGTGCTGGAGATACAGAGCTCAGTATCAGCAGCGTACGTGTGTGAAAGCTTACCCTGTGTCTTTCGATGATGTTGCTCAGGGCAGCAGGTAGGTAAGGAAAAGAAGGAGAGCAAGGGTTGATCCTTGGGGGACCCCAGATGTGGCTGTGTGGTGAGAGTGAAGAGAAGCCATTGCTGTATTCGGATGGGCAAAAATGTAAGCAATCGATCAATGTTTATATTTTGGGTTTTCAGTTATTTTCTTGAGGACCCTAATGCTGTTCCATAACCATCTGCTAGGTGGCACTAGTGCAACACGGCTGGGTGACAATCCCTGTGGCTCATTCCTCCATCTGTCTGTTGGGAACTGGGTGGTCATTTCTCATTACCGACTCCTGGCCACTGCTTACTGTTCTGCACCTGGTCTCGGCTCCCCGCCCTGTGCCCATCCACTACAATTTTGTCCTTAGCCTCTGCTCCCTGCCCTGTGCCCGGCCTCTGCCCTGTGCTCGGCCTCTGCCTTGCGCCCGGCCTCTGCCCTGCGCTCGGCCTCTGCCCTGTGCCCGGCCTCTGCCCTGCGCTCGGCCTCTGCCTTGCGCCCGGCCTCTGCCCTGCGCTCGGCCTCTGCCCTGCGCTCGGCCTCTGCCCTGCGCCCGGCCTCTGCCCTGCGCCCGGCCTCTGCCCTGCGCCCGGCCTCTGCCCTGCGCCCAGCCTCTGCCCTGTGTCCGGCCTGTGCCCGGCCTCTGCCCTGTGCCCGGCCTCTGCCCTGTGCCCTGTGTCTGGCCTGTGCCCAGTCTCTGCCCTGTGCCCAGCCTCTGCCCTGTGCCCTGTGTCTGGCCTGTGCCCAGTCTCTGCCCTGTGCCTAGCCTCTGCTCTCTGCCCTGTGCCCAGCCTCTGCCCTGTGCCCAGCCTCTGCTCTCTACCCTGTGCCCAGCCTCTGCCCTGTGCCCAGCCTCTGCTCTGTGCCCTGTGTCTGGCCTGTGCCCAGTCTCTGCCCTGTGCCCAGACTCTGCTCTCTGCCCTGTGCCCAGCCTCTGCCCTGTGCCCAGTCTCTGCTCTCTGCCCTGTGCCCAGCCTCTGCCCTGTGCCCAGTCTCTGCTCTCTGCCCTGTGCCCAGCCTCTGCTCTCTGCCCTGTGCCCAGACTCTACTCTCTGCCCTGTGCCCAGACTCTGCTCTCTGCCCTGTGCCCAGACTCTGCTCTCTGCCCTGTGCCCAGACTCTGCTCTCTGCCCTGTGCCCAGACTCTGCCCTGTGCCCAGTCTCTGCTCATTGTCTTGGCCTCTGCCCTGTGCCCGGCCCCTGCCCTGTGCCCGGTCTCTGCCCTGTGCCCGGTCTCTGCCCTGTGCCCGGTCTCCGCCCTCTGCCCAGTCTCCGCCCTCTGCCCAGTCTCCGCCCTCTGCCCAGTCTCCGCCCTCTGCCCAGCCTCCGCCCTCTGCCCAGCCTCTGCCCATTGTCCTTGGCCTCTGCCCTGTGCCCGGCCCCTGCCCTGTGCCCAGTCTCTGCTCATTGTCCTTGGCCTCTGCCCTGTGCCCGGCCCCTGCCCGGCCCCTGCCCTGTGCCCGGTCTCTGCCCTGTGTCCGGCCTCTGCCCTGTGCCCGGCCCCTGCCCTGTGCCCGGTCTCTGTCCTGTGCCCGGTCTCTGCCCTGTGTCCGGCCTCTGCCCTGTGCCCAGTCTCTGCCCTGTGCCCAGTCTCTGCCCTGTGCCCAGCCTCCGCCCTGTGCCCAGTCTCCGCCCTGTGCCCAGTCTCTGCCCTGTGCCCAGTCTCTGCCCTGTGCCCAGTCTCTGCCCTGTGCCCTGTGCCCAGTCTGTGCCCTGTGCCCAGTCTCTGTCCTGTGCCCAGTCTCTGTCCTGTGCCGTGCCCAGTCTCTGCCCTGTGCCCTGTGCCCAGTCTCTGCCCTGTGCCCAGTCTGTGCCCTGTGCCCAGTCTGTGTCCTGTGCCCAGTCTCTGTCCTGTGCCCAGTCTCTGCCCTGTGCCCAGTCTCTGCCCTGTGCCCTGTGCCCAGTCTGTGCCCTGTGCCCAGTCTGTGTCCTGTGCCCAGTCTCTGCCCTGTGCCCAGTCTCTGCCCTGTGCCCAGTCTCTGCCCTGTGCCCAGTCTCTGTCCTGTGCCCAGTCTCTGTCCTGTGCCCTGTGCCCAGTCTGTGCCCTGTGCCCAGTCTCTGTCCTGTGCCCTGTGCCCAGTCTCTGCCCTGTGCCCAGTCTCTGTCCTGTGCCCTGTGCCCAGTCTCTGCCCTGTGCCCAGTCTCTGTCCTGTGCCCAGTCTCTGCCCTGTGCCCTGTGCCCTGTGCCCAGTCTGTGCCGTGCCCAGTCTCTGTCCTGTGCCCTGTGCCCAGTCCCTGTCCTGTGCCCTGTGCCCAGTCTCTGTCCTGTGCCCAGTCTCTGCCCTGTGCCCAGTCTCTGCCCTGTGCCCAGTCTGTGCCCTGTGCCCAGTCTCTGCCCTGTGCCCAGCCTCCGCCCTGTGCCCAGTCTCTGTCCTGTGCCCAGTCTCTGCCCTGTGCCCAGTCTCTGCCCTGTGCCCAGTCTGTGCCCTGTGCCCAGTCTCTGTCCTGTGCCCAGTCTCTGCCCTGTGCCCAGTCTCTGCCCTGTGCCCAGTCTGTGCCCTGTGCCCAGTCTCTGTCCTGTGTCCAGTCTCTGCCCTGTGCCCAGCCTCTGCCCTGTTTAGTTTCCACTCGCTGCCAGTTGGTCTCAGCTCTCCACTCTGTGCCTAGTCTCTGCTCTCTGCCCCATGTCCAGCCTCTGCTGTCTGTCCCCTGTCCTGTTTCTGCCCCGTGCCCAACCTCTGCTCTGTGTCTGGTTTCCACTCGCTGCCAGTCGATGTCAGGGCTGTAATTGGAAACTTGTCATGGAAAGAATCATGGGTGGCACAACACATTGCTGATTTGGCACTGTGCTTTCTGGCCACCTGTTCAATCCTGGCCATGAACAAAACTGTTCTAAAATAAACCTGAGAGCAGATGACAGAAAGCCCGAGGATCAATGGCCGTTAACCCCTGATGGTGTCAACTGTTGAACTCTCTGTCACCGACTCTGATGGTCCTTTGCTGCTCTCCGCTATGAGTCTCCTTTTATGGGGTTCTGTCTAATTACAGAACCTTGTTTGCGTAACACTGGGAAAGTGAACACACAACAAGGCCCCGGTGAAGTCTGTTCTGTTGTACGTGAGCTGGTAATTTGCCGAGTGCTTTTATTTACCTCAGTTTCCATCCATTTGTGCCAATTACCAGCCCTGTAGCCCATTAATGTCCATTAGTGAACAGACAGCAATGCACAACGGAAGGAGGACCCATGATGCGCCTACCCGCACTATTCATCTCTGACAGCGTGTTTATAAACATTGCCAGGATTGCATACTGCTACTGATACTCCCTTAAATTATTCCAGTGCTGCCAAATTAAGACCAATTTGAGTTTGAGCAATTATTTTAAGTAACCTCAGCGTCAAAGTCATTCCTTTCCTGTTATTCACTGCTCCCACCACTTCATCCCTGCTGCCCCTTAGTCCACCCACATCAAAGCAGTCAGTTACTCTTATTTAGAATAATAGCAAAATACTGCGGATGCTGGAAATCTGAAATAACAACAGAAAATGCAGGAAATACTCAGCAGGCCAGGCAGCATCCGTGGAGAGAGAAACAGAGTTAACGTTTCAGGTCTGGGACCCTTCGTCAGAACTGATGAAGGGTCCCAGACCTGAAACGTTAACTCTGTTTCTCTCTCCACGGATGCTGCCTGGCCTGCCGAGTATTTCCAGCATTTTCTACTCTTATTTAGAAACCTGGGATGCCATGGCTCTTTTCCTTTTTTCAGTTGTGGGTGAATGATGTAATGGAAGACCTCGCAGGGCCTATAACACGATAATTGACTGTGGAGGGCATCACAGCACAAACCCAATCCTGTCCTCAGATGACATTGGACAAAGCTGAGAAAATTCTGCATCAAACCTTCCACCCTCCGTAAACTTGAGCTCATCCAAAGCTCTGCTGCCCGTGTCCTAACTCGCACCGAGTCCCGTTCACCCATCACCCTACACTGGTGACCCACTGATGCGCTATCAATTACTCATAAAAGACTGAGAGTTAGAAGAGTAACTAAAGGCTTTTATTAACAACAGAATGGAGGTCTGCCTCGAGTGGTCGACCGGTCCAGGATACAAAGGGCTGGGGAGCAGTCACCTTTATACTAGGACCTGTGGGAGGAGTCAGCCGAGGCATGTCCAGGCATGTACACAGTGGAATACAAACAGGACAAACAGGAATACAAACAGTGGTTTACCACACCCACATTGGCTCCTGGTCCAGCAACACCTCGATTTAAAAATTCTCATACCTTGTATTCAAATCCTTCCATGGCCTTGCCCCTCCCTATCTCTGTAACCTCCTCCAGCCCTACAACCCTCCAAGATCTCTGTGCTCCTCCAATTGTGGCCTCTTGCACATCACGCACTTACTTCGCCCCAACATTGGCAGCTGTGACTTCAGCTGCCTGGGCCCTAAGCTCTAGAATTCCCTCCCTAAACCACCTGCCTCTCTCGCTCCTCCTTTAAGATCCTCCTGAAAACTTACCTCTTTGACCAAGCTTTTGGTCATCTGTCCAAATATCTCCTTATCTGTCAATTTTTACTTGATAACGCTCCTGTGAAACACCATGGGATGTTTTACTACATTAAAGGCGCTATATAAATGCAAGTTGTTGTTACAATTTAAGCTCAAAGCAGTGGGGATCTTGGGGAAAATGTGGGAATGGATATGGAACTTGCTGAAGGGTAGTATTTGTTAGAAAAGTCAGCAGAGTGGGTGAAGTGCTGAGTGGAGTACATCAGAATCGGGTGTCAGACCCCCTGCTCATTCTAATTTACATTAATGACACGGATTCATGCAAATGCAAATTCACTGATGATACCAATAGTAATGCTGTGATTTAAGTTGTGAGTTTATTTTAGTTGAATTAGATTATTAGTTTGAGGGGCCACTGGTGCAATTGTATTTCTGTTAGTGACAATGGGGCAACCCAGCATCACCCCTATTGGTTTATTAAAAATAGGAAACTGAAGTTCCGACTCCACATTTAAACAATGCGGTATATGGCATCATCAGACAAGGCTGAACCCAGATGGACTATGGGCAGTTCAATCTGAGAAGGTCGTTTGCGAGCTACAGAATGAGTTAGAGCAAAATATGTACGTGGATAGAACAATGGCAACAACAACAACAACCTGTATTTATATAGCTCCTTTAACGTAGCAAAACGTCCCAAGGCGCTTCACAGGAGTATTATAAGACAAAAATTTGACACCGCGCCACATAAGAAGAATTAGGGCAGGAAGAGGTAGGTTTTAAGAAGCGTCTTAAAGGAGGAAAGAGAGGTAGAGAGGCGGAGAGGTTTAGGGAGGGAGTTTCAGAGCTTAGGGCCCAGGCAGCAGAAGGCACGGCCACCAAAGGTTGAGTGATTATAATCAGAGATGCTCAAGAGGGCAGAATTTGAGGAGCGCAGATATCTCGGGGGGGTTGTGGGGCTGAAGGAGATTACAGAGATAGGGAGAGGCGAGGCCATGGAGGGATTTGAAAACAAGGATGAGAATTGTGAAATCGAGGCGTTGCTTAACCGGGAGCCAATGTAGGTCAGCGAGCACAGGGGTGATGGGTGAACAGTGAACGGGACTTAGTGCAAGTTAGGACACAGGGCAGGCAAGTTTTGGATGACCTCAAGTTTACGGGCAGAGACGGGCAATGCTATAGAGGTGGAAATAGGTGGTCTTAGTTATGCCACAGATATGTGGTTGGAAGCTCATTTCAGGGTCAAATATGACACCAAGGTAGCAAACAGTCTGGTTCAGCCTCAAACAGATGCTAGGGAGAGGGATGGAGTCTGTGGCTAGGGAATGGAGTTTGTGGTGGGGACAGAAGACAATAGCTTCGGTCTTCCCAATATTTAATTGGAGAAGATTTCTGCTCATCCAGTACTGGATATCAGACAAGCTAGTCTGACAATTTAGAGACTGTGGAGGGGTCGAGAGAAGTGGTGGTGAGGTAGAGCTGGGTGTCGTCAGCGTACATGTGGAAACTGACACTGTGTTTTTGGATGATGTCGCCAAGGGGCAACATATGGATGAGTAATAGGAGGGGGCCAAGGATAGATCTTGGGGGACACCAGAGGTAATGATGTGGGAGTGGGAAGAGAAGCCATTGCAGGTGATTTTCTGGCTACGATTAGTTAGATAAGAATGGAACCAGGCGAGTGCAGTCCCACCCAGCTGGACGATAGTGGAGAGGCATTGGAGCAGGATGGAGTGGTCAACCGTGTCAAAGGCTGTAGACAGGTTGAGAAAGTCGAAGAGGGATAGTTTACCTTTATCACAGTAACAAAGGATGTCATTTGTGACTTTGATGAGAGCCGTTTCAGTACTGTGGCAGGGGTGGAAACCGGATTGGAGGGATTCAAACATGGAGTTCCGGGAAAGATGGGCACGGATTTGGGAGGCGACAACATGTTCAAGAACTTTGGAGAGGAAAGGGAGGTTGGAGATGGGGCGGTAGTCTGCAAGGACAGAGGGGTCAAGGGTTTGTTTTTGGAGGAGAGGGGTGATGATGGCAGATTTGAAGGAGGGGGACAGTCAACTAACATGAGGGCCAGAAAAGGAAGTTGGGTGGTCAGCAGTTTAGTGGGAATAGGGTCAAGGGAGCAGGAAGTGGGTCTCATGGACAAGATGAGCGTGGAGAGGTCAAGAGGGGAGATCGGAGAGAAACTGGAGAAAGATGTGAGTTCAGGGCTAGGGCAGGGGGGAACCTTAGAGGAAGTTTGGCCCGGTGGGCTAGGGGAAGGAAGGGAAGTGGCAGAGGCAGCTGAACAGATGGTCTCAATCTTAGAGACAAAGAAGTCCATGAGCTCCTTGCACTTGTTGTTGGAGGTGAGTGTGGAGGAGACAGGGGAGAGGGGTTTAAGAAGATGTTTAGCACAAGAGAAGAGAAGCCGGGGGTTATCTTTACATTCCAGAATGATCCTGGAATAGTGAGCAGTTTTGGCAGACAAGAGTCGGACCCGATATTGCTTGATGTGTTCCAGCCAGATCTGGTGGTGAATGGCTAAGCCAGTTGTCCGCCATATCCGTTCAAGTCTGCGTCCCTTGGTCTTGAGGGAGCGAAGATGAGGGCTGTACCAGGGGGAATGGCCAGGGTGAGAGAGGGGAACGGTTTTACTGGGGCATCAAAAGTAATGCTGAGGGTGTGGTTGAGCAGGTTGGTAGCTGCAGAAATGTCGTGGTGAATGGAGGGCAAAAGCTGGACAGTTGGGATTTCGTAAGTTAGGAGATAGTTTTTTCCAGGGGTGGACACAGAAGGAAGTAGGGTTGGGTGGGGGAAGGGGGATGTGGGTGGAGAGCGATGCAAGGAAGTGGTCAGAGATGGCCTTATCTGTGATTGACACAGTGTGGGTAGCGAGGCCACGAGACATGGCAAGGTCAAGGGGGGTGGTCGTGAATATGGGTTGGGGAGTTCACATGGAGGGAGAGATTAAGGGAGGATAGGAGGGTAGTGAACTCAGAGGAGAGAGAGCGTGATGAATTGAGATGGAGATTGAAATCACAGAGGATGAGAAGTCGCTCGGTGCAGAGGCTGAGGGGGGAAAGCAGTGAAGATATCTCGGTGATAAAAATGTTATCGTACTTGGGTGGGCGGTAGAGAACGAGAATTTTAAATGAGAGGTGAGAGGCGTGGAACAAGGTGAGATGCTCAAAGGAGGAGAAAGTGCCAGAGGAGTAGGGGGACAGACTAAGGTGTGATTTGGTGATGAGAGCCACACCACCACCATGGCAGTCTGGGCCGGGCTAGTGGTGGGAGGTATAGCCAGGTGGGGAGGCTTCATTTAAAAGGAGGGTGTCACCACCCCTCAGTCAAGTTTCCGTCAGGGCCATGATGTTGATGTAATCATCCACGATAAGCTCATGGATGGCAAGGGGCTTGTTCGCAAGTGAACGGACATTCTGGAGGGAGATGAAATTTCATACAGAAAAGTGTAAAGCGTAACATTCTACACAAGGGAAGGAAAAAGTAGGCCATCACAAATGCTCTGTAAATGGTGTTGAAATAATTACGGGTGAAGTTGAAAGATCTGGGTGCTTTGCTAGGCTTGAGGTTCAACATGGTCAATTACAGCTTGTCAGCAATCATCAATGCACATCAAATGGTGAACTAGAATCATAGATTGGTTACAGCACAGAAGGAGGCCATTCGGCCTGTTGTGCCCGTGCTGCAACTACAAGACTGGTAGTCAAACTGCACAGGGCTTTGGTCGTCCAACAACAACAACTTGTATTTATATAGCGCCTTTAACGTAGTAAAACGACCAAATGCTGAGTACTGTCTAGTTCTGCTCACTGAGTCACCGGGAGCCATTCAAGCCCTGGAGGCAGTTCAGAGAGGAGCCACGAGATTGATCTCTAGGGTCTGAGGAATTGAGTTACCAGGGACACTGTTATAAACCAAACCCTGACAGTCAGACAAGGGGACAAAGGTTCAAACTTGTAAAAGCCAAATTTAGGACAGATGTCAGGGAATTCTTTTTCACACGACCGCTTGGAAAGGGTAGGTTAGGGGTGAAAACCTTGAAGCCATTTAGGAAGCAATTGGATGCCACGATGGGTGATTGTGGAGTGTTTCTGGATGCATGAGCCAAGATGGCCTGAATTGCCTTCCTCGTGATCCGGTGACATCCACACACTCACACTTTCCAGGAGGACAATGGATCGTGATCAGGAAAAGGGAAGCTTTGCCGGTTTCCTTTCTAACCCAGCAATACTGAAGTCAATTGTCCCTCAGCTTGGTTCCCGGTTGCTGAGCCTGAAGAAGAGTTTGGCACTGGGAGTGGATTGGAATACTGGCGTTAACAGTGAGATGTGGCTGTGGGAGTGGCGTGGAGTGTCTGGAGTGGATCGGGACTCTGTGATTAGAGTGGGGTGTTGCAGTGGAGTAGAGCTCCGGGGGTGGAGTGGAGTGGGGCTCCGGGAGTGATATGGGGCTCCGGGAGTGTTGTGGAGTGGAGTGGGGCTCCGGGAGTGAGGTGGGGCTCCGGGAGTGAGGTGGGGCTCCGGGAGTGGAGTGGGGCTCTGGGAGTGGAGTGGAGTGGGACTCCGGGAGTGGAGTGGAGTGGGGCTCCGGGAGTGGAGTGGGGCTCCGGGAGTGGAGTGGAGTGGGACTCCGGGAGTGGAGTGGGGCTCTGGGAGTGGAGTGGAGTGGGACTCCGGGAGTGGAGTGGAGTGGGGCTCCGGGAGTGGAGTGGGGCTCCAGGAGTGGAGTGGAGTGGGACTCCGGGAGTGGAGTGGAGTGGGACTCCGGGAGTGGAGTGGGGCTCCGGGAGTGGAGTGGAGTGGGGCTCCGGGAGTGGAGTGGGGCTCCGGGAGTGGAGTGGAGTGGGGCTCCGGGAGTGGAGTGGAGTGGGACTCCGGGAGTGGAGTGGGGCTCCGAGAGTGGAGTGGGGCTCCGGGAGTGGAGTGGGACTCCGGGAGTGGAGTGGAGTGGGACTCCGGGAGTGGAGTGGAGTGGGGCTCCGGGAGTGGAGTGGAGTGGAGTGGGACTCCGAGAGTGGAGTGAGGCTTCGGGAGTGGAGTGGGGCTCCGGGAGTGGAGTGGAGTGGGGCTCTGGGAGTGGAGTGGAGTGGGACTCCGGGAGTGGAGTGGGGCTCCGGGAGTGGAGTGGAGTGGGGCTCCGGGAGTGGAGTGGGGCTCTGGGAGTGGAGTGGAGTGGGGCTCCGGGAGTGGAGTGGGGCTCTGGGAGTGGAGTGGAGTGGGGCTCCGGGAGTGGAGTGGGGCTCCGGGAGTGGAGTGGGGCTCTGGGAGTGGAGTGGAGTGGGGCTCCGGGAGTGGAGTGGGGCTCCGGGAGTGGAGTGGAGTGGGGCTCCGGGAGTGGAGTGGGGCTCTGGGAGTGGAGTGGAGTGGGGCTCCGGGAGTGGAGTGGGGCTCCGGGAGTGGAGTGGAGTGGGGCTCCGGGAGTGGAGTGGGGCTCCGGGAGTGGAGTGGAGTGGGGCTCCGGGAGTGGAGTGGGGCTCTGGGAGTGGAGTGGAGTGGGGCTCCGGGAGTGGAGTGGGGCTCCGGGAGTGGAGTGGAGTGGGGCTCCGGGAGTGGAGTGGAGTGGAGTGGGCTAGGCCTGTGGGAGTTGAGTGGAGTGGATCTTAACTCTGTGATTAGTGTGGAGTGGGGCTGGGGTCTGGGCGAGGAGTGAGGTGAGGCTTGGATTGGGACTTAGAACATAAGAACATAAGGAATAGGAGCAGGAGTAGGCCATTTGGCCCTTCGAGCCTGCTCCGCCATTCAATAAGATCATGGCTGATCTTCTACATCATCTCCACTTTCCTGCATTATCCCATACCCCTTAACTCCCTTAATATTCAAAAATCTGTCGATCTCTGTCTTGAATATATTCAACGACTGAGCCTCCACAGCCCTCTGGGGTAGAGAATTCCAAAGATTCACCACCCTCTGAGTGCCCTGTAAGAATTTTGTATGTTTCAATGAGACCATCTCTCATTCTTCTAAACTCTAGAGAATATAGGCCAGTCTACTCAATCTGTCCTCATAGGACAATCCCCCATCCCAGGAACCAGTCTGGTGAACCTTCGTTGCACTCCCTCTTTGGCAAGTATATCCTTCCTTAGGTAAGGAGACCAAAATTGTACACAATACTCCAGGTGTGGTCTCGCCAGGGCCCTATATAATTGCAGTAAGACAACTTTACTCATACTCAAATCCTCTTGTAATAAAGGCCAACCTACCATTTGCTTTCCTAATTGCTTGCTGTACCTGCATGTTAACTTTCAGTGATTCGTGTACAAGGACATCCAGGTCCCTCTGAACACCAACATTTCCCAATCTCTCGCCATTTAAAAAATACTCTGCTTTTCTAATTTTTTTCCTACCAAAGTGGATAACTTCACATTTCTCCACATTATATTCCATTTGCCATGTTCTTGCCCACTCACTTAGCCTGTCTATATCCCCTTTAAGCCTCCTTGCATCCGCCTCACAACTTAAGTTCCCACCCAGCTTTGTATCCTCAGCAAACTTGGATATATTACATTTGGTCCCCTCATCCAAATCATCGATGTAGATTGTGAATAGCTGAGGCCCAAGCACTGATCCCTGCAGTACCCCACTAGTTACAGCCTGCCAACCCGAAAATGACCTGTTTATTCCTACTCTCTATTATCTGTCCGTTAACCAATCCTCAATCCATGCTAGTGTATTACCCCAATCCCATGAGCCCTAATTTTGTTTATTAACCTCTTGTGTGGCACCTTATCGAAAGCCTTTTGAAAATCCAAATGCACCACATCTACTGGTTCCCCCTTATCTATTCTGCTAGTTACAACCTCTAACAGATTTGTCAAACATGATTTCCCCTTCCTAAATCCGTGTTGACTCTGCCTAATTCTATTATTATTTTCTAAGTGTCCTGTTACCACGATCTTAATAATAGATTCTAGCATTTTCCCTACTACTGATGCCAGGCTAACTAGTCTGTAGTTCCCCATTTTCTCTCTTCCCTCCTTTATTAAATAGTGGGGTTACATTTGCTACCTTCCAATCCGCGGCAACCGTTCTAGAATCTATGGAATTTTGGAAAATGACAACCAATGCATCCACTATCTCTATAGCCACCTCTTTCAAAACCCTAGGATGTAGGCCATCAGGTCCAGGGGATTTATCGGCTTTCAGTCCCATTAATTTCTCCAGTACTATTTTTTTACTCATACTAATTTCTTTCAGTTCCTCATTCTCGCTAGGGCCTTGGTTCTCCACTATTTCCGGGAAGTTTTTTGTGTCTTCTTCCGTGAAGACAGACACAAAGTATTTGTTTAATTTCTCGGCCATTTCCTTATTCCCCATTATAATTTCTCCTGTCTCAGCCTGTAAGGGACCCACATTTACTTTCGCTAATCTTTTCCTTTTTACATATCTATAGAAGCTTTTGCAGTCTGTTTTTATGTCTCTCGCTAGTTTCCTCTCATATTCTATTTTCCCTTTCTTTATCAATTTCTTGGTCCTTGTTTGCTGATTTCTAAAATCCTCCCAATCCTCAGGCTTGCTGCTCTTTATGGCAACATTATAAGCCTCTTCCTTTGATCTAATACTATCTTTAACTTCTCTTGTTAGCCACTGTTGGACCACTTTTCCTGTGGGGTTTTTGTGCCTTAAAGGAATGTATATTTGTTGTAAATTATGTATTCATTCTTTAAATGCTAGCCATTGCTTCTCTACCGTCATACCTTTTAATGTAGTTTCCCAATCTACCTTAGCCAACTCGCCCCTCATACCTACGTAGTTTACTTTGTTTAGATTTAAGACCCTAGTTTTGGATTTAACTAAATCATTTTCAAACTCAATAAAAATTCTATCATATTATGGTCACTCTTCCCTAAAGGCCCCTTTACTACAAGGTTATTAATTAACCCTTTCTCATTGCACAAACTAGATCTAAAATAGCCTGTTCCCTAGTTGGTTCCTCAACATACTGATCTAGAAAACTATCTTGCATACATTCCATGAATTCATCCTCCACACTATTACTGCAAATTTGGTTTGCCCAGTCTATATGTAGATTAAAGTCCCCCATGATTATTGTATTTACCCTTATTACTCTGAGAATAGACTGGGGTGTTGCAGTGGAGTAGGGCTCCGGGATCAGCGAGCTGTGGGAGTGGAGCTGGATCCTGTTCTCGGCCAGTATCCATTTGTAAAACTGATGGCCCAGCTTTTACATCGCACCCAGATTACCGGCAATATGATTATATGATAAGTGACATTTTTAAAGGGAATTTTTAGTACCATGAATCCCAACAGTTTGTGTTGTGAAGAGTGCGGGAGGAGGGAGCACAAAACTCAGCTAATGAAATTCCCCCTTGAGACAGGGAGGCATCGGAAAACCTTAAACCAGCCTCACTGGTGATTTCTCTGTAGATTTTTATGGAGTTTCGATCGACTCCTCTGAATGAGAGAAAACTCCAAAAAGCGAAAACAGGAACCTATCAAACTCGAGGCTTGTGATTTGGCTTCATCACAAACCCTTGAGTCAGAATTCCAGAAGTAACTGACTGTAATCAGTGTCTGCCCAAAGGATTTGCATTTAAAGGAGGGGCCAGCACCCTCTTCTTAAAGCTACTGTTCCTACTGGCAGGAGGGCAGCACAGATCATAGAATGATTATAGCATGGAAGAAAGCCATTCGGCCTGTCGAGCCCATGCTGACTCTCAGCTAGTCCCACTCCCCTGCCCTTTCCCTGTAGCCCTGCAAATATTGTTCCTTCAGATACTTATCCAATTCCCTTTTGAAAGCTAAGATTGAGTCTGCCTCCACCACCCTTTCAGGCAGTGCATTCCAGATCTTAACCACTCGCTGCATAAATAAGTTTTTCTTATGTCGTCTTTGGTTCTTCTGCCAATCACCTTAAATCTGTGTCCTCTGGTTCTCAACCCTTCTGCCAATGGAAACAGTTTCTCTCTATCTACTCTGTCCAGACCCCTCATGATTTTGAACACCTCTATCAAATTTCCTCTCAATCTTCTCTGCTCTAAGGAGAACAACCCCAGCTTCTCCAGTGGTCCTAGTATCAATGTAACTGAAGTCTAGGGTTGCCTAGGCCCTAAGCTCTGGAATTCCCTGCCTAAACCTCTCTGCCTCGCTACCTCTCTTTCCTCCTTTAAGACGCTCCTTAAAACCTCTTTGACCAAGCTTTTGGACACCTGCCCTAATTTCTCCTTATGTGACTCGGTGTCAAATTTTTTTGTCTTTTAATATGCCTGTGCAGTGCCTTGAGACGTTTTACTATGTTAAAGGCGCTATATAAATACAAGCTGTTGTTGTTGAAGTCCCTCATCTCGTAAATCTTTTCTAAGGACTTCACATCCTTCCTAAAGTGCGGTGCCCAGAATTGGACACAGTACTCCAGTTGGGGCCGAACCAGTGTTTTATACAGGTTCATCATAATTTCCACACTTTTGTACTCTATAACTCTATTTATGAAGCCCAGGATCCCGTAAGCCTTTTTAACTGCTTTCTCAACCTGCCCTGCCACCTTCAACGATTTGTGCACATATACCCCTAGGTCTCTCTGCTCGTGCACCCCCTTCAGGATTGTACCCTTTAGTTTATATATCCTCTCCTCATTCTTTCTACCAAAATGTATCACTTCACAATTTTCTGCGTTAAATTTCATCTGCCACATGTCCGCCCATTTCACCAGCCTGTCCATGTCTTCCTGAAGTCTATCACTCTCCTCCTCACTGTTCACTATACTTCCAAGTTTTGTGTCATCTGCAAATTTTGAAATTATGCCCTGTACACCCAAGTCCAAGTCATTAATATATATCAAGAATAGCAGTGGTCCTAGTACCAACCCCTGGGGAACACCACTGTATACCTTCCTCCAGTCTGAAAAACAACCTTTC
Source organism: Somniosus microcephalus (assembly GCF_052327205.1). Classification (NCBI taxonomy): domain Eukaryota; kingdom Metazoa; phylum Chordata; class Chondrichthyes; order Squaliformes; family Somniosidae; genus Somniosus; species Somniosus microcephalus. The sequence continues at coordinate 2,372,853 of NC_141012.1, forward strand.
ACTACTCTCTGTTTCATGTCACTTAGCCAATTTCATATCCATGCTGCCACTGTCCCTTTTATTCCATGGGCTTCAACTTTGCTAGCAAGCCTATTATGTGGCACTTTGTTGAACACCTTTTGGAAATCCATGGACACTACATCAACTGCATTGCCATCATCAACCCTCTCTGTTACCTCATCAAAAAACTCGATCAAGTTGGTTAAACACAATTTGCCTTTAACAAATCCGTGCTGGCTTTCCTTAATTAATCCACACCTATCCAAGTGACTGTTAATTTTGTCCCTGATTACTGTTTCTAAAAGCTTCCCAACTACCGAGGTTAAACTGACTGGCCTGTAGTTGCTGGGTTTATTTTTACACCCTTTTTTTGAACAATGGTGTAATATTTGCAATTCTCCAGTCCTCTGGCACTATCCCCGTATCGAAGGAGGATTGGAATATTATGGCCAGTACCTCCGCGATTTCCGCCCTCAATTCCCTCAGCATCCCATCCACTCCTGGTGATTTATCTACTTTAAGTATAGTCAGCCTTTCTAATACCTCTTCTTTATCAATGTTTATCCTATCAAGTGTCTCTACTACCTCCTCCTTCACTATGTCTGTGGCAGCATCCTCTTCCTTGATGAAGACAAATACAAAGTACTCATTTAGTACCTCAGCCATACTCTCTGCCTCCATGCATAAGTTTCCTTTTTGGTCCCTAATCGGCCCACCCCTCCTCTTTACCCTTTTGTTATTTATATGCCTTTTGGATTACCTTTTATATTGGCATACCCTCTCTTTGCCCATCTTACTTTCTTTTTCACTTCTCCTCTGACCTTTCTAAATATAGCCTGATTCTCAGATGTATTTGCAACCTGACATCTGTCATACGCGCTCTTTTTCTGTTTCATCATATTCTCTATCTGTTTCGTCATCCAGGGAGCCCTGACTTTAGTTGCCCTGCCTTTCCCCTCCAGTGAGAATGTACCTCAACTATACCTGAACTATTTCCTCTTTAAAGGCAGCCCATTGTTCCATTACAGTTTTGCCTGCCAATCTTTGATTCCAGTTTACCCGGGCCAGATCCGTTCTCATCCCACGGAAATTGGCTTTCCCCCAGTTAAACATTTTTACTCTAGATTGCTCCCTGTCCTTTTCCATAGCTAATCTAAACCTTATGATACTATGATCACTGTTTCCTAAATGTTCACCTACTGACACTTGATCTACCTCATTCCCCATAACCAGATCCAGCAATTCCTCCTCCCTCGTCGGGCTGGAAACATACTGATCGAGAAAGTTCTCCTGAACACACTTCAGAAATTCTTCTCATCCCTTTACACTATTACAATCCCAGTCTATATTAGGACAGTTGAAGTCCCCCATTATTACTACTCTATAGTTCTTGCACCTCTCTGTAATTTCTCTGCAAATTTGCTCCTCCATATCTTACCCACTATTTGGTGGTCTATAGAATATACCTGGTAGTGTAATGGCACCTCTATTATTTCTTAACTCTAGCCATATAGATTCTGCCCTTGATACCTCCAGGACATCCTCCCTCTCCAGCACTGTAACATTCTCCTTGACCAGTATGGCCACACCACCTCCTATCTTTCCTTTCCTATCTTTCCTGAACACCTTATAACCAGGAATATTTAATAGCCAATCCTGCCCTTTTTTGAGCCAAGTCTCAGTTACTGCCACAACACCATATTCCCATGTGACTATTTGTGCCTGCAGCTCACCAACCTTGTTTACTAGGCTTTGTGCGTTCACATACATACACTGTAAACCCATCTTAGACCATCCTGTATTCTCTCTTAGTTTGACCGCACCTAATAACTTACTATTTCTTAATTTACTGCTCTCTGCCTCTCCCAATCCTTTGAGTACTTTATTTCCCCTTTCTAATGTTACATCCTGGTGCCCATCCCCCTGCCAAATTAGTTTAAACCTTCCCCAACAGCACTAGCAACCTCCCCACGAGGATATTGGTTCTGGCCCTGTTGAGGCGCAACCCATCCGGTCCCACCTCCCACAGAAGTGGTCCCAATGCCCCAGGAATCTGAAGCCCTCCCTCCTGCACCACCTCTCCAGCCACACATTCATCTGTTCTATCCTCCTATTTCTAAACTCACTTGCACGTGGCACCAGGAGTCTTCTTCTTAGGCAGTCCCTCTGAACCGAGGATGACTTGCTTCCACGTTAAAAATGAGTTCTCAGGTGACTGATGAGTCCAATGCGAGACCTACAGTCTCTGTCACTGGTGGGGCAGACGGTGGTTGAAGGGGCAGGTGCTTGGGTTGACGCGCGCTTCTTGTGCTGCCTGCGCTTGACTTCCGCTTGCTCCCGGCGAAGAGACTCGAGGTGTTTGGCGCCTTCCCGGATGCTTCTCCTCCACTTTGTGCGGTCTTGGGCCAGGGATTCCCAGGTGTCGGTGGGGATGTTACACTTTTTCAAGGAGGCTTTGAGGGTGTCCTTGAAGCATTTCCTCTGCCCACCGGCTCTCTTGCCGTGGCGGAGCGCCGAGTAGAGCGCTTGTTTTGGGAGTCTCGTATCGGGCATGCGGACAATGTGACCCGTCCATCGGAGCTGATCGAGCGTGGTCAAAGCTTCGATGCTGGGGATGTTGGCCTGAGCAAGAACATGGACGCTGGTGCGCCTATCCTGCCAATGGATTTGCAGGATCTTGCGGAGGCAGTGTTGGTCGTACCTCTCCAGTGCTTTGAGGTGCCTGCTGCACATGGTCTATGTCTCTGAGGCATACAGCAGGGCGGGTATCACTGCTGCTCTGTAGACCATGAGCTTAGTGCCGGGTTTGAGGTCCTGGACTTCAAACACTCTCTTCCTCAGGCGACTGAAGGCTGCACTGGCACACTGAAGGCGGTGTTGGATTTCGTCATCGACGTCGGCCCTTGTTGACAGTAGGCTCCCAAGGTATGGAAAGTGGTCCACGTTGTCCAAGGCCTTGTCGTGGATTTTGATAATCGGGGGGCAGTACTGTGTGGCGGGGGCAGGTTGGTAGAGGACCTTTGTCTTACGGATGTTTAGTGTAAGGCCCATGCTCTCGTATGCTTCGGTGAAGGTGTTGACAATGGTTTGGAGTTCGACCTCCGAGTGAGCGCAGACGCAAGCGTCGTCTGCATACTGTAATTCAACGACAGAGGATGGGACAACCTTGGATCTGGACTGGAGGTGACGGTGGTTGAACAGTTTCCCGTTTGTTCTGTAAATTAGCTCCACTCCAGAGGGGAGTTTACTGAGGGTGAGATGGAGCATTGCAGCAAGGAAGATCGAGAAGAGCGTTGGTGCGATGACACGCACCAAACGGGGCATAACCGAATTTCGCGCCCTAGTCTTAAGTATATTTCTGTAAGTTAGTTAATAATCTATTAAATAGATGCATGGCAGGGCAGCTCAGTCCCATGGAATGCACATCCTATGCCATGTGGGAAATCCAGGACACTTTAAGTGTCCTGGACAACCACGTGTGCAGGAGTTGTCGTCAGCTGGGGGTCTAGAACGAGGGGTCACAGTCTCAGGATACGGGGTAGGACATTTAGGACCGAGATGAGGAGAACTGTGGAATTCTCTACCACAGAAGGCTGTGGAGGCCAAGTCACTGAATATATTTAAGAAGGAGATAGATAGATTTCTAGACACAAAGCATCAAGGGGTACGGGGAGAGAGTGGGAATATGGTACTGAGATAGAGGATCAGCCATGATCATATTGAATGGCTGAGCAGGCTCGAAGGGCCGAATGGCCGACTCCTGCTCCTATTTTTCTATGTTCTAATTAGGGACGGGCAATAAATGCTGGCCTTGCCAGCGACGCCCACAACCCATGAACGAATTTAAAAAAATGGAGAGAATGGAATTGTCTGGAGGCTCCATTGGTGACAGTGGAGCTCAATGCTTTTACTTGTGTATTAAAAGGAAAATCCGATCAGTGCGACCTCCTCTCATACGCTGCACTCTGCTGGCTGTGACAAAGTGCTGGAAATTTAATTTGTCAAATTTACAGCCCTGAGATGTTTGTAAATACTCTCCTTTTGCCTGAAACATTAAAAAATTAGGCTTGAACAAATTACATTTCCTAAAGGATCAGTAAAGTTCAGATAACATTGGAACCTGCTGCTTCTCGTGAAAGATATTTTCAATTTACAACTTCCCATGGTGGCTCAGCGAATAGCTGCACTTCCCAGTGTGCTACTAAAAGAAGACTTGCGTTTCTACAGCGGCATTCACCACCTCAGGACGCCCCAAAGCGCTTCTTGAAGTGTAGTCACTGTTGCAATGTAGGAAAAGTGGAAGTCAATTTGCGCACAGCAAGCTCCCACAAACAGCCATGTAATGATTACCAGATAATCTGTTTTTAGGTGTTGGTTGAGGGATATTGGCCAGGACATAAGAACATAAGAAATAGGAGCAGGTGTAGGCCAATCGGCCCCTCGAGCCTGCTCCGCCATTCAATAAGATCATGGCTGATCTGATCCTAACCGCCAATCCACTATCTTAGAACCATCTCCTGAATTTAACAGAATTAGACACACGAAATAGGAGCAGGATCAGGCTACACGGCCCCTGGGCCCGCTCCGCTACCCAAGGGCCATGACCGATCCGAACCTAGACTCATGTCCAAATTCCTGCCCGCTCCCCATAACCCTTTATTCCCTTTACTTCTAGGAAACTGTCTATTTCTGTTTTAAATTTATGTAATGATGTAGCTTCTACAGCTTTTTGGGGCAGCATATTCCATGGACCTACCACCCTCTGAGTGAAGTAGTTCCTCCTCATCTCAGTTTTGAAAGAGCAGCCCCTTATTCTAAGACTATGCCCCCTAGTTCTAGTTTCACCCATCATTGGGAACATCCTCCCCGCTGATATACCTATCAATTCATTCCATGAAAAGCGACGAGTTAAGATAGTAACTATCGGTTTTTATTGGCTAAATAACAGAGCCCACCCTCGTGGGTGATCGGTTCCAACAAGGAAGAATACTAGCCAAGCGGTCACCTTTATACCTGGGCAAGCAGGCGGAGCCATGGGCGGAGTCAGCTGAGGTATGCCTAGGTATAACAGCATGCGTGGCAAGAGGTAACCATGTGTAGTGATAACAACAGTGTAAACAGTGATAACAACAGTGTAACAATAGTGAACGGTTGTGAACGATAACAGTGGTTTACCACACCCGCATCCACCTGGTCCAACCCCTTCACAATCTTATATGTTTCAATAAGATCGCCTCTCATTCTTCTGAACTCCAATGAGTGGAGTCCCAATCTACTCAACCTCTCCTCATATGTCCATCCCCTCATCCCCGGGATTAACCGAGTGAACCTTCTTTGTACTGACTCGAGAGCAAGTATGTCTTTTCTTAAGTATGGACACCAAAACTGTATGCAGTATTCCAGGTGCGGTCTCACCAATACCTTGTACAACTGAAGCAATACCTCCCTATTTTTATATTCTATCCCCCTAGCAATGAAAGCCAACATTCCATTGGCCTTCTTAATCACTTGCTGCACCTGCATACTAACCTTTTGAGTTTCGTGCACCAGGACCCCCAGATCCCTTTGTACTTCAGTACTTTCCAGTTTCTTGCCATTAAGATAATAACTTGCTCTACGATTTTTCCTGCCAAAGTGCATAACCTCACACTTTCCAGTATTGTATTCCATCTGCCAAATCTCTGCCCACTTACTTAGCCTGTCTATGTCCCTTTGCAGGTTTTTTATGTCCTCCTCACTCACTACTTTCCCTCCCATCTTAGTATCATCTGCAAACTTTGATATGTTACACTCGGTCCCCTCCTCCAAATCGTTAATATAGATTGTGAAGAGTTGGGGACCCAGCACTGACCCCTGTGGAACACCACTAGTTACTGATTGCCAGTCCGAGAATGAACCATTTATCCCAACTCTCTGCCTTCTGTTAGATAGCCAATCCTCTATCCATGCCAGAATATTACCCCCAATCCCGTGATTTTTTATCTTAAGCAATAATCTTTTGTGTGGCACCTTGTCAAATGCCTTTTGGAAGTCTAAATACACTACGTCCACTGGTTCCCCTTTATCCACCCTATATGTTACTTCCTCAAAGACACCAGGGAGAATTCCCCTGCTCTTCTTCCAATAGTGCCATGTGATGCTTTATGTCCATCTTAGAGGGCAGACAGGGCCTCTGTTTCATCCAAAAGACTGCCCCTCTGACAGTGCAGTGGAGAGCTCCCTCAGTTATGCACTGGGAGTGCTGCCCTGGATTATGTATTCAAGTCTCTTGGGTGGGACTTGAGCCCACAACTTTCTGACTCAGAGGCGAGAGTGCTACCTACTGAACCATGGCTGACTCCCAACTCTACTGACGAGGCCGCCACTGAGGACCTACCCCTGCCGGTCGGCCAGGCTGTCAATCTGGCTGCTGTGTGGCGGCAGTCCGCGCAAATTTATTTAAATGAGGCCTGATCATTGTGATCGGCAGGGCCTCCACGTCCCCGGCTTTGCCAGGTTCTTCGCCCGCTACCAAGCTCCCCCGCACCCTCCCCACTAATACTGGGGCCTGAAGTGGAAAATATTCCATTCCATTGCACAAGCAACCCTCACCTTGATGAGTACAAAATTCACAAAACAAAAGTCATGAAGAAAGAAAATTGAAGTTCCATGCGAAACAGCTCCATATTCCATCAATAAATTAGGTGATGAAGAAAGGAGAGTGCATCCTCAGACAGAAACCGCCCCGATATTGGGCGCATTGATAAGAAACATGTCCAGAGAACATTATACAGGGTATGATTTCTCCTCTAAAAAGCCAAGTTATAACTATTAAATCTAGAAAAGAAAACATATATTTGTGGGCCTAAAGCAAACTTCGGATAAACGCAGTGAGGGGGAATTTGTGGCCTAAACAGAAAAATAGATCAGTTCAAAATATTAGAGTTTGTACAAGTAAGGTAAGCACATTCCAGAGAAAAGCGAAGTACAATCTTTCTGAACTCAAAAAGACATCTATTTAAAGCAACATTCTTAAATTATATAAAAACTGGATGTGAAAATATCTGAACATTTGTAAATCTGACTCCAAATCCCAGTCTAGATACCAAGCCTGGCAAGTGACCCAGGGTGCAGCAATCATTTCTTGATGAATGCCACTGTTAACAATAAACAGAACTCCATCTGCTCAAATCTGTGTCTCTTTTGCTGGTTCTTCCCCTAATGTCAAGAACTGAGTAACCAGGGCTGCATCAAGAAGCGGCAAGGCACATCACAGGTATGATGGACACTGCAAATGGCTGTCAACATGCACTGAGATACAAAGAAAGAAAGAACTTGCATTTGTATAGAAGCGTCCCTTGCTATCCAGTGGTTCCTGATGGAAAGTGCGCCTATGTGGACATCAGGTAAGAACAGGATCAGGTGTGATGCCCTCCTGTAGTTGAATAGGCTGTTGGCATGCACTGGTTCACGCATGCAGAGTCGCCACCTGAGGTCTGAGGAGGAGGGGAGAGGGAGGAGAGGAGGAGGAGGGGGGAGGAGGAGGGGAGAGGGAGGGTTAAGGTTAGGGGAGGGGGAGGAGGGGAGGAGAAGAGGGGAGGAGGAGGGGAGGAGGAGGGGAGGCGGAGGGGAGAGGGAGGAGAGGAGGAGGAGGGGAGAGGGAGGGGAGGAGGAGGGGAGAGGGAGGGTTAAGGTTAGGGGAGGGGGAGGAGGAGGAGGAGGGGAGGAGAAGAGGGGAGGAGGAGGGGAGGGGGAGGGGAGGTGGAGGGGAGAGGAAGGGGAGAGGGAGGGGAGAGGGAGGGTTAAGGTTAGGGGAGGGGGAGGAGGAGGAGGAGGAGGGGAGGAGAAGAGGGGAGGAGGAGGGGAGGGAGAGGGGAGGAGGAGGGGAGGGGGAGGGGAGGCAGAGGGGAGAGGGAGGGGAGGGGGGAGAGGGAGGAGGAGGAGGAGAGGAGGAGGAGGGGAGGGGGAGGGGGGAGGGAGGGGAGAGGGAGGGTTAAGGTTAGGGGAGGGGGAGGAGGAGGGGGGAGGAGGGGGGAGGGGAGGCGAGAGAGAGGGGAGGCGAGAGGGAGGGGAGAGGGAGGGGAGGCGAGAGGGAGGGGAGAGGAGGGGAGGAGGAGGGGAGGGGGAGGTGGAGGAGGAGAGAGGAGGAAGGGAGGAGGAGAGGAGAGGAGGAGGGGAGGGGGAGGGGAGGCGAGAGGGAGGGGAGGCGAGAGGGAGGGGAGGGGGAGGGGAGGGGGAGGGGAGGGGAGAGGAGGAGGGGAGGAGGAGGGGAGGAGGGGAAGGGGGAGGAGGCGGGGAGGAGGAGGGGAGATGGGGAGGGGGAGGGGAATGGAGGAGGAGGGAAGGAAAACTGATGTTGAAATTCTGTTATAGCAAAAAAAGACTTCTTTCACAAAGAAACCCGTGATATTGATAAAAACAATGACAAATATCAATCACAAGCCACTCCATCAGCTGTCTGACCCACTTGCCCTGCACACTGGGTATTCAATAGGGTTTCCATATAATCCAGTAACCCAGTGAGGGACCTACTCACTGTCCTGGAAACAGCACCTGGTTTAATATCAGGTCAGATACATAACTGGATGTCAACATTTGGATATATACACACATACACCACACACACAGACACACAGATGTATATACACACATACACCACACACACAGACACATAGACATATGTACACATACCACACACACAAGTTATACAACACCAGTTATGAATTGGTCCCTTTTACCAGTGTGCTGTGCAGGTGATACTGAGACACACAAGTGCCATAGAATATTAGATGAACTAGTTGGGCGTCTCAGAGACTCCCCTAGCGATATAAATGAGCGCCTCATGACTCTTCGGCTCACCCTAGCCCAGAACCAGTGCGCTACGGTCATCAGTGCATACGCCCCAACACTGGAAGCCACAGACGAGACTAAAGAGGAATTCTACTCCAGCCTCGAACAATCCCTGTCCAGAGTCCCAACGAGCGACAAGCTAATCCTCCTTGGAGACTTTAATGGCAGAGTTGGAAAGGGCACTGACCTCTGGGGAGGTGTGATCGGCAGAGAGGGGGTAGGGAAAGCCAACTCCAACAGTACCCTCCTCCTGACGAAATGCTTAGAACATGGCCTTGTCATAACTAACACCTTGTTCCATCAGAGAGACAAGTACAAGGCTTCATGGCAGCACCCTCGCTCCAAGTACTGGCATCTGTTGGACTACGTCATCATCTGAGCGAGGGTCCACTAGGACGTCCGCATCACCCGCGCCATGACAGGAGCTGACGACTGCTGGACAGACCACCGCCTAATCCGCTCTGTCATCTCCATCAATGTAGCCCCCAAAACAGCGGCGGCAACAGAAACAATGCTGCAGGAAAATTAACGCTGGAGCACTCAAAGACCCCGCTAAGAAAGCCCTATTCAGCCTGCGCCTCACAAACAACCTGATGACTCTCAGTGATGCAGAGACACAGTGTGCCCACAGCGCCTGGTCTGCACTCAAGGCCTCCATAATCAGCACCTGTGAAGAGACGCTCGGTCACTCGACCAGGAAACACCAAGACTGGTTCGACGAGAACGACCAGGAGATCCAGGAGCTAATAATCCGCAAGCGCAAGGCATTCCTGATCTGGAAACAGCAACAGAACTCGAGAGCAAGAAAGCAGCTCTACAGAAGCCTGAAGGCCGAGGTCCAACAAGAAACCCACGACCTAAAGAACAGATGGTGGGTGGAGAAAGCGCAGGAGATCCAGTAGCTAGCCAACAACCACGACGTGCGTGGATTCTTTAGCGCAGTCAAGACCATCTACGGCTCCCGCATAGGAGACTGGTCAAGAAGGTAAGAGCCCATGGGATCCAGGGTGCCTTGGCGCGTTGGATCCTAAACTGGCTGAGTGGCAGGAGGCAGAGGGTGATGGTCGAAGGTTGCTTTTGTGACTGGAAGCCTGTGTCCAGTGGGGTACCTCAGGGATCGGTGCTGGGTCCCTTATTGTTTGTGATCTACATAAATGATTTGGATGAAAATGTAAAAGGTATGATCAGTAAGTTCGCAGATGACACGAAAATTGGTGGGGTGGTAAATTGCGAGGAGGAAAGCCTCCGGCTACAGGACGATATAAACGGGTTGGTCAGATGGGCGGAAAAGTGGCAAATGGAATTTAACCCTGAAAAGTGCGAGGTGATGCATTTTGGACGGACAAATAAGGCAAGGGAATACACAATGAGTGGTAGGACCCTAGGAAGTACAGAGGGTCAGAGGGACCTTGGTGTACATGTACATAGATCCCTGAAGGCAGCGGAGCAGGTAGATAAGGTGGTTAAAAAGGCATATGGGATACTTGCCTTCATTAGCCGAGGCATAGAATATAAGAGCAGGGAGGTTATGATGGAGCTGTACAAAACGCTGGTGAGGCCACAGCTGGAGTACTGTGTGCAGTTCTGGTCGCCTCACTATAGGAAGGATGTGATTGCTTTGGAGAGGGTGCAGAGAAGATTCACCAGGATGTTACCTGGGATGGAGCGCCTCAGCTATGAAGAGAGGCTGGACAGGCTGGGGTTGTTTTCCTTGGAGCAGAGAAGGCTGAGGGGGGACCTGATTGAGGTGTACAAAATAATGAGGGGCATAGATAGGGTAGATAAAGAGGAACTTTTCCCCTTAGTGGGGGGGTCAATAACAAGGGGGCATAGATTCAGGGTAAGGGGCAGGAGATTTAGAGGGGATTTGAGGAGGAACTTTTTCACCCAGAGGGTGGTTGGAATGTGGAACTCAATGCCTGAAAGGGTGGTGGAGGCAGGAACCCTCACAACATTCAAGAAGCATTTGGATGAGCACTTGAAATGCCATTGCATACAAGGCTATGGACCAAATGCTGGAAAATGGGATTAGACTGGACAGGGATGGATGGGCGGCGCAGACACGATGGGCCGAAGGGCCTCTTTCTGTGCTGTAAAACTCTATGACTCTATGACTCTATGACTCACCCAAAGCCCTTCCCCACTGCGGGCCAAGAACGGAGAGGTACTCATCAAGGACAGAGAGGCAGTCAGTGCCCGCTGGAAGGAGCACTTCGAAGATCTCCTTAACCGTGACTCTGTCTTCGACACGAGTGTCCTCAACTCCATCCCACAGCATGCTACCCGCCACCATCTCAGCACAACCCCAGCCCAGCATGAGGTTGAAAACGCCATCTAACAACTGAAGAACAACAAGGCCTCAGGAGCAGATGGAATCCCCGCCGAGGCACTAAAGCATGGCGGAGAAGCACTACTGGTGCGAATTTATGAACTCATTTCTCTTATCTGGAAGGAGGAGAGCATGTCAGTGGATCTCAGAGATGCCGTAATTGTTAGATCCGTGTGTTAATGGAGACACAGAATGCAGGAGTTAATTTAACAAGTGTTTACTGAACAAAGTCTGGAGGTGAACTAACAACACAAGACGCTACACAGGCTTATATACCCGAGTGGTCACTACTGGTACTACAGTATACAGGGGCTTCAAAAACATAGTTCCTCTTAAAGGTACATACACTACAGTAATTGTGACCATCTTCAAGAAAGGTGACAAGTCCGATTGCGGTAATTACAGAGGAGTTTCCCTGCTGTCTGCCACAGGGAAAGTCATCACAAGAATCCTCCTCAATCGCCTTCTCCCAGTGGCCGAAGAGCTCCTCCCAGAGTCGCAATGCGGATTCCGCCCACTAAGGGGCACAATGGACATGATCTTCACCGCACGTCAATTACAAGAGAAATGCAGGGAACAGCACCAACTGCTGTACATGGCCTTCTTTGATCTCACAAAGGCCTTCGATACTGTCAACCGTGAGGGATTATGGAGTGTCCTCCTCAAATTCAGTTGCCCTCAAAAGTTTGTCACCATCCTCTGCCTGCTTCATGACAACATGCAAGCCGTGATCCTGACCAACGGTTCCACCACAGACCCAATTCATGTACGAACTGGGGTCAAGCAAGGCTGTGTCATCGCACCAACGCTCTTCTCGATCTTCCTTGCTGCAATGCTCCATCTCACCCTCAGTAAGCTCCCCGCTGGAGTGGAGCTAATTTACAGAACAAATGGGAAACTGTTCAACCTCCGTCGCCTCCAGTCCAGATCCAAGGTCGTCCCATCCTCTGTTGTCGAATTACAGTATGCAGACGACGCTTGCGTCTGCGCTCACTCAGAGGTCGAACTCCAAACCATCGTCAACACCTTCACCGAAGCATACGAGAGCATGTGCCTTACACTAAACATCCGTAAGACAAAGGTCCTCTACCAACCTGCCCCCGCCACACAGTACTGCCCCCTGATTATCAAAATCCACAACAAAGCCTTGGACAACATGGACCACTTTCCATACCTCGGGAGCCTACTGTCAACAAGGGCCGACGTCGATGACGAAGTCCAACACCGCCTTCAATGTGCCAGTGCAGCCTTCGGTCGCCTGAGGAAGAGAGTGTTTGAAGACCAAGACCTCAAACCCAGCACTAAGCTCATGGTCTACAGAGCAGCAGTGATACCCGCCCTGCTGTATGCCTCAGAGACATGGACCATGTACAGCAGGCACCTCAAAGCACTGGAGAGGTATGACCAACACTGCCTCCGCAAGATCCTGCAAATCCATTGGCAGGATAGGCGCACCAACGTCCATGTTCTTGCTCAGGCCAACATGCCCAGCATCGAAGCCTTGACCACGCTCGATCAGCTCCGATGGACGGGCCACATCGTCCGCATGCCCAATGTGAGACTCCCCAAACAAGCGCTCTACTCGGAGCTCCGGCACGGCAAGAGAGCCCCAGGTGGGCAGTGGAAACGCTTCAAGGACACCCTCAAAGCCTCCTTGGAAAAAGTGTAACATCACCACCGACACCTGGGAATCCCTAGCCCAAGACTGCACAAAGTGGAGGAGCAGCATCCAGGAAGGCGCCGAACACCTCAAGTCTCTTTGCCGTGAGCAAGCGGAAGCCAAGCGCAAGGAGCGCACGTCAACCCAAGCACCCCACCCATCCGCCCCTTCAACCACCGTCTGCCCCACCTGTGACAGAGACTGTAGGTCCCGCATTGGACTCATCAGTCACCTGAGAACTCATTTTTAATGTGGAAGCAAGTCATCCTCGGTTCCGAGGGACTGCCTAAGAAGAAGAGAATATTAGATGGGAGTGAATCATTCCTTTTACTTGTATTGCTATGGTTTGAGACTGTTTGAACCTCCTAGGCTTTGAAGGACTCAGGGATAGCTGCATAGCATAGTCTTATGGATTCTCTATGTTTTACAGCTATTATCACAGCAGGACAATCAGCATCTGAAAGCGAAAGAACATGTTATGGGCATGGACCAATCTCAAGAGCTTTTTGCTGTGTTAGTTCCTCAAACTCTCCCTCGCCATATTGCACTGATGAAGAGTTGGCAGCATTCTATGAACAGGGGTGCTTCCCTGAACAGCAGTGTTGTCTGGCAGGAAGTGGGATTTGACCAGAGGAAGCAAGAAATGCGGCAGAATGTTGCACCGAGGGTCTTGGAGTCTGCCAGGGAGTGGTTCCTGATACTCAGTCCTGGGACAAGGTGAGTATTTTCTCACAGGGAGGGAGACAATTCAGTGGGACAGCTGCCTGTTACAGAGAGGTACTGGCAGTGGCCTAGCCTCTCGGCATCTGCCCTCTGATCCAGAGAAGGTATGGGCTGGGGAGGGAGATAATGGAGAGAAATAAAAGAACTAAAAGCAGAAAGATAAATAAAGCATAAAAGCAGAGCTCAGCAGATGTTCCCTCCTCTCCCCTCCCACCGGGACCCTGGTGATGGAATCTAGTCAAGAACTGAACTGAAGACTCAAATGATCAGGAATGTTAGCACGCAACCTTCCTGAAAGAAATGTTTTTGGGAGCAGTATATGGGTGTCTCAGTATAAAACCACTTTCAACACAAAAAAGTGCTCTGTACAGGAAGTTTATTGCTTGGAGAGACCTGTGGGGCGAGGGGAGGGTTTTACAGCAAATTTGTTAGATGAAAACCAAATCTTATCAACTCTGCATTGTGTTGAAGATGGTGCTCTCTGCATTTGTTTTGTTTTGTGACAGGCATTTTCTCTCTCTGTAGCCGAACAATCTCACCTGTAGCTCCCTGTACTGCCTTGTTCCATCAGACAGAATTTCATTTGGAACTGGAGGTTATCACACATTAAAGAATCTTCCAGTTCCAAGGATGGAATGGAAAGTATGACACTTCCTCTATCGTCAGCTCCAGTTCCACTTGGTCTCTTTTTCGATGTTCTACCTGTCAATCCGACTGGTCTTTGTATCTTAATTCCATCCTTTCCATTTCTCTACACTATTACTGTGTCGGCCATGGCTCAGTGAGTAGCACTTTCGCCTCTGAGTCAAAAAGTTGTAAGTTCAAGTCCTACGCCAGAGACTTGAGCACAAAAATCTAGGCTGACACGCCAGTGCAGTTCAGGGGGTGCCATCTTTCAGGTGAGATTTAATCAAGGCCCTGTCTGCTCTCTCAGGTGGATGTAAAAGATCCCATAGCACTATTTTGAAGAAGAGCAGGGGAGTTATCCCCAGTCCTGGCCAATATTTATCTCTCGATCGACATCGCTAAAACAGATTATTTTATCATTATGACATTGCTGTTTGTGGGAGCTTGCTGTGCGCAATTTGGCTGTCGCGATTCCTGCATTACAACAGTGACTACAATTCAAAAGTACTTCATTGGTTGTAAAGCGCTTTGGGACGTCCTGAGGTCGTGAAAGACGCTATATAAATGCAAGCCTTTCTTTCTTTTACTCTTTTGACTTCTGTATTTCTCTCATCTTTTTGACAATTTACCTCTCCTGTCGCCCTCTCCATGTACACAGCTAAATGTGTATGTTTTCTTCATGGCCGCTCGCCATACCCCACACTCACTGACCTTACCCAAACTCATTAAACCCCACACTCACTGACCTTACCCAAACTCATTAAACCCCACACTCACTGACCTTACCCAAACTCATTAAACCCCACACTCACTGACCTTACCCAAACTCATTAAACCCCACACTCACTGACCTTACCCAAACTCATTAAACCCCACACTCACTGACCTTACCCAAACCCATTAAACCCCACACTCACTGACCTTACCCAAACTCATTAAACCCCACACTCACTGACCTTACCCAAACTCATTAAACCCCACACTCACTGACCTTACCCAAACTCATTAAACCCCACACTCACTGACTTTACCCAAACTCATTAAACCCCACACTCACTGACCTTACCCAAACTCATTAAACCCCACACTCACTGACCTTACCCAAACCCATTAAACCCCACACAGGCCAGTGAGCCTAACATCTGTGGTAGGGAAATTATTGGAAAAAATTCTGAGGGACAAAATTAGTCTCCACTTGGAGAGGCAAGGATTAATCAGGGATAATCAGCATGGCTTTGTCAAGGGTAAATCATGTCTGACAAATCTGATTGAATTTTTCGAGGGGGTGACTAGGGGGGTGGATGAGGGAAATGCTGTGGATGTGGTTTACATGGACTTCAGTAAAGCTTTTGACAAAGTCCCGCATAGGAGACTGGTCAAGAAGGTAAGAGCCCATGGGATCCAGGGTGCCTTGGCGCGTTGGATCCTAAACTGGCTGAGTGGCAGGAGGCAGAGGGTGATGGTCAAAGGTTGCTTTTGTGACTGGAAGCCTGTGTCCAGTGGGGTACCTCAGGGATCGGTGCTGGGTCCCTTGTTGTTTGTGATCTACATAAATGATTTGGATGAGAATGTAAAAGGTATGATCAGTAAGTTCGCAGATGACACGAAAATTGGTGGGGTGGTAAATTGCGAGGAGGAAAGCCTCAGGCTACAGGACGATATAAATGGGTTGGTCAGATGGGCGGAAAAGTGGCAAATGGAATTTAACCCTGAAAAGTGCGAGGTGATGCATTTTGGATGGACAAATAAGGCAAGGGAATACACAATGAGTGGTAGGACCCTAGGAAGTACAGAGGGTCAGAGGGACCTTGGTGTACATGTACATAGATCCCTGAAGGCAGCGGAGCAGGTAGATAAGGTGGTTAAAAAGGCATATGGGATACTTGCCTTCATTAGCCGAGGCATAGAATATAAGAGCAGGGAGGTTATGATGGAGCTGTACAAAACGCTGGTGAGGCCACAGCTGGAGTACTGTGTGCAGTTCTGGTCACCTCACTATAGGAAGGATGTGATTGCTTTGGAGAGGGTGCAGAGAAGATTCACCAGGATGTTACCTGGGATGGAGCGCCTCAGCTATGAAGAAAGACTAAACAGGCTGGGGTTGTTTTCCTTGGAGCAAAGAAGGCTGAGGGGGGACCTGATTGAGGTGTACAAAATGATGAGGGGCATAGATAGGGTAGACAAAGAGGAACTTTTCCCCTTAGTAGGGGGTTCAATAACAAGGGGGCATAGATTCAGGGTAAGGGGCAGGAGATTTAGAGGGGATTTGAGGAGGAACCTTTTCACCCAGAGGGTGGTTGGAATGTGGAACTCAATGCCTGAAAGGGTGGTTGAGGCAGGAACCCTCACAACATTCAAGAAGCATTTGGATGAGCACTTGAAATGCCATTGCATACAAGGCTATGGACCAAATGCTGGAAAATGGGATTAGACTGGACAGGGATGGATGGGCGGCGCAGACACGATGGGCCAAAGGGCCTCTTTCTGTGCTGTAAAACTCTATGGCCTAGAAATTCAGTTGGTTGCGCCAGCCGGTAACGCCATAAGAGGGGTATATTTCCAGCGCTAGGCACTTAGTGCCCGGGCGCAGACCGATCTGCGCCAACGCCCAAATTCAGTTGACATTTAGTGCCGGCACAAAGTGTTTGCGCCCGCTCAGCTGCGCGCGCAACTTATGACGTCATTTCGTCGTGCAACGCTGTTTGTGCGCCCCAAACCGGAAATTCAGTGGCGCCCGCCCAATGTGGGCGTGGCGCTGCTAAGAACTGTGAAGTGGAACGCAACAGAGGCCCTGCGGGCCTCGGGGAGCGCTAATTAAAGGGCACTTACACTGACCTATAAAGCCCAGCCATTTTGCTGAAATGACTTTACTGCTTTGGATTTCTGGACAGAGACCAAGGGACAGAGCTTACTGATTTGGGACAACATAGGAGAGGTTTTTTTGGCTTCTGGCCAGTGCTTTGACATTTGATTCATTTGATTTCACTGTTTTCAACTTTATTATGGGGGCTGTATGGGGGTCCAACCCTCAGTTGCAGCATTATGTGCGAAGGGCTCGCAGACGCTGTGAGAGAGGGCCAGCCATGCCTAGACGCAGAGGGGCCATCAGGCGTCGGCAACGTAGGCCTTACCCACTCAGGCAATACCGGAAGCAGGTGTCCTATCTCACCATGACTGCGGCGCATTGTGTTAAGAGGCTGCGCTTCAGAAGGGAGGTGGTTGCAGAGATCTGCCAGCTGCTTCACAGAGATCTGCGTCCACAGCTGATGTGCAGGACGTCTCTCTCGGTGGAAGTGAAGGTCACGGTGGCTCTGAACTTTTATGCAAGCGGCTCCTTCCAAGCCGCTGCTGGGGACATAGCGAACATCTCCCAGTTCGCCGCGCATCGCTGCATCCGGCAGGTCACCGATGCACTTTTCGCGAGGAGACACCAATTCATCTCCTTCCCCATGACCCGACAGAGGCAGGAGCAGCGTGCAGTCGGATTTGCCAGGATCGCGCGCTTCCCCATGGTGCAGGGCGCCATTGACTGCACGCATGTGGCTATGCGGGCACCTATCCACAATGCCGAGGATTACCGCAACCGGAAGGGCTACCATTCCCTAAATGTACAGCTGGTGTGTGACCACAGGCAGCGCATCCTAGCTGTCAATGCCCGCTTCCCAGGAAGCAGCCACAATGCATTTATCCTGCGCCAGACTACTGTGGCTGACATGTTCGAGGCACAGCCTCCACCAAGGGGATGGCTTATCGGGGACAAGGGCTACCCTTTGTGTACATGGCTCATGACCCCGCTCCGCGCGCCCAGGACCCCAGCGGAGGAGGCATACAACGAAAGCCATCAAGCCACAAGGAACATCATAGAGCAAACGATAGGCGTCCTCAAGCAACGGTTCCGCTGCCTGGATCGTTCCGGCGGATCTCTACAGTATTCGCCAGATAGAGTCTCCCAGTTCGTCGTCGTGTGCTGCATGCTGCACAACCTGGCTATCCGCAGGACTCAGGCACTGCCACCTGACATTGCACCACCACCTCAGGAGGACGAGCAGGAGGACCATGAGGAGGAGGAGGAGGAGGAGGAGTACCAGCCCAGGAGGGAGCCACAAGGTCCAAGGGCCGTCCGCCGGGGGCTTATTGATCAACACTTCTAGGCCCCCTGTCAGGGAATGGGCTGTGGCAATGAACGCACCTGAAGGCAGCCGCATTGCAAGCCATCAGCCGGTTAACGCAACAACCACTTGAAACCTGAGACGTGGACATGCTGAATAAATAAAAAGCTTTATTTCACAAACTCAGGGCCCTTCCCACATGAAACAGAAAAACAGACAAGACCCCCAAAAAAGTCAAAAACATCTGTCACTCCCAAAACCTGGGGAGGACTAACAAAACTTGCCCATCCAAATGGCCTTCATCATCGGCCTTACAAAAATAAGCCCCCCCCTCCACAACACAAACACCCCCCTAAAAACAAAAAATGCCTTGATCCTCGGCCTTACCAAAATAATGCCCCCCCCAGAACACAAGCTCCCCAATATAAAAAAAACCGCTATCACCACACTCTAATGGGTGTGCCGAGAGGGCGAGTCCTTAGACAGGCTTCTCTGGCCCCTGCCCGACCTGCTGCTCCGCCTCAACCTGGGCCCTGCGCGTGTGGCAAGGCTGGGGGAAGGCTCATGAGGGCCACAATGCGTGTCGGCAGATGCCCTTGGGGGTCGGCCTAGACGAGGCCCGGCCCGGGAGGGGCCGGCTGCTGACTGCTGCAGCTGTGGCTGGCCAGCATCAGTCTCAGCAGCAGCTCGTCGCACCTTGGCTGGGGGAGTGGCAGTGTCGGCTGCACCAATGGGGGCAAGCTGGCTGATGGCAGGCGCGCGCTGCTCGCCAGAGACACTGGCACTCGGCCGGGCTGGCAGTGCAGCAAGCGCAGCAATCTGGTGGAGGCCAGACCGCTGTGCTGCAGCAGGGCGGCGGGTGCCCTGGCGATGCTTCCGCGCCACAGCGAGTGTGGCAGAAGTGAGTGCCCGAACTGCCCTGGTATGTGCCCGCATCAGCTCTGCCAGTGTCTGGACGGCACCACTCATCTTGCGAGTCGCGTCCTGGGCTGCCGCGAGTTGCTGGACACCCGTCGTGCGCTGCCGCGAGTTGTTCGACCCCCCTGGCCTGTGATTCCCCGAAAGCGACCACACTATGAGCCAGGGACTCAATGGCCTGAGGCATCTGTTGCACAACCCCCATGAACTCCTGGTGGCGCCGCTCAGACGCCGCCGACATCTCATCAAGGAGGCGCACCTCCTGGGCGAGGACCGTCTCCGGACTGGAGGGCGGACTCTCCCTCTGGGGAGAAGGCCGTCGAGCTGGCCGACCCTTCCCGCGTGCCTCGAGCCCACTGGACCCAGGATCTGCCCTCCCCTGCAACACTTCCCCCTGGCTCTCCTGCAGGCCAGACGTCTCCCCTCCATTGCCATCCCCTGGCGCGGATGAGGGTTCCCCCGATGTGCCGCCTTCCTCCTGGTCCTCGTCGTCCTCCTCCTCCAAGGGCCTGGCACTCTGAGCTTCAGGGACCACCTCCTCCTCACCAGCTGAAAGCAGGAAGGCACAAGAGTAGCTTTAGAGTGAGGACAGGGCGTCAGCGAGGGAGGCCTGAGTGGTGGCATTATGCGCATTTGTCGGTCAATGCGAAAGGATGTAGATCTGAAGCGCAAGGGCAACGACAGAGGTCCAACCGGTCATGTCCTTACCAGTGGGTCCCAGTACAGGGTCCGCATCTCCGATCGCAACAGGGCCAGTCACCTGGGCACGCATGAGTCGAGCCACGCTCTCCTCCAGCTCACTGAGCGGCTGGTACTGGGGACGGCCTCCCCCGGTGGCAGACTGGCTCCTCAAATTCCGCGCCAGCTTGGCCTGCAAGAGAAAGGACGGCCTCTAAGTACAGTGTGGTGCCCTGTTGCTGTGTGCACTGCCTCCCATGGTCGAATAGCTTGGCCAGTGTGGTGCCCTGTTGCTGTGTGCACTGCCTCCCATGGTCGAATAGCTTGGCCAGTGTGGTGCCCTGTTGCTGTGTGCACTGCCTCCCATGGTCGAATAGCTTGGCCAGTGTGGTGCCCTGTTGCTGTGTGCACTGCCTCCCATGGTCGAATAGCTTGGCCAGTGTGGTGAGTGCAGAAAGTGCTATTGATGATCATGCCAGTGCCATTGCTGCGGGAGGAGGGCTGCCCATTAGTCCTTTGAGGTCCCTTTGCCCATAATGTGAGGTGCACATGCAAGGATGAGGAGGACACTGGAAAGGGTACTCACCTTCACCATCCGAGTGAGGTCGTTGTACTTCTTGCGGCATTGGTCCGCACTCCTGGGGACATCGCAGGTGGATGACACCCTGCGGGCGATTTTCCTCCAGGCTTTCCTGTACTGGCTCCTGGGAGCCTTCTTGCCACTGTCCGGGCACAAGATCTCTCTTTTGTTTTCGACACCATTAATCAGCACCCTCAGAGCATGCTCTGAGAAGCGCTGCGCTCGTTAACGGGCCCTCTCCATGGCTCCAGGCGCTATTTTGGCCCACCAGCAGTGTTGAGGCCTAGCTGCAGGGCTCCAGTATGCAGGGCGTGGCAGCAGTCAAAGTCGACCCTTCCCCCTTTAAGAGCTGGCCGGCGTCAGGGTGTCTGCTGTCAATCAAAACATGACCGCACCTGCGCTGCGCCCAGCCTCGGCGTTATCAGGCCGCATCGCCGGCTTAGCGCCTGAAGAGAGCATTGCAACGCCAGTTTCAGCGCTCAGCCAAACTCTTGGCCAACTCTACTGAATTTCGGCGATGTGGCCTACACTTTCCGGCGGGCGCTAACTTTAGCGAACGCCCGACTTTAGCGCCCCAAAAGTGTCCAGACTGAATTTCTAGGCCTATGACTCTATGACTCACTGACCTTACCCAAACCCATTAAACCCCACACTCACTGACCTTACCCAAACTCATTAAACCCCACACTCACTGACCTTACCCAAACTCATTATACCCCACACTCACTGACCTTACCCAAACTCATTAAACCCCACACTCACTGACCTTACCCAAACCCATTAAACCCAACACTCACTGACCTTACCCAAACTCATTAAACCCCACACTCACTGACCTTACCCAAACTCATTAAACCCCACACTCACTGACCTTACCCAAACTCATTAAACCCCACACTCACTGACCTTACCCAAACTCATTATACCCCACACTCACTGACCTTACCCAAACTCATTAAACCCCACACTCACTGACCTTACCCAAACCCATTAAACCCCACACTCACTGACCTTACCCAAACTCATTAAACCCCACACTCACTGACCTTACCCAAACCCATTAAACCCCACACTCACTGACCTTACCCAAACTCATTAAACCCCACACTCACTGACCTTACCCAAACTCATTAAACCCCACACTCACTGACCTTACCCAAACTCATTAAACCCCACACTCACTGACCTTACCCAAACTCATTAAACCCCACACTCACTGACCTTACCCAAACTCATTAAACCCCACACTCACTGACCTTACCCAAACCCATTAAACCCCACACTCACTGACCTTACCCAAACTCATTAAACCCCACACTCACTGACCTTACCCAAACTCATTAAACCCCACACTCACTGACCTTACCCAAACCCATTAAACAGCACACTCACTGACCTTACCCAAACTCATTAAACCCCACACTCACTAACATTGCCCAAACTCATTAAACCCCACACTCACTGACCTTACCCAAACTCATTAAACCCCACACTCACTAACATTACCCAAACTCATTAAGCCCCACACTCACTGACCTTACCCAAACTCATTAAACCCCACACTCACTGACCTTACCCAAACTCATTAAACCCCACACTCACTGACCTTACCCAAACTCATTAAACCCCACACTCACTGACCTTACCCAAACTCATTAAACCCCACACTCACTGACCTTACCCAAACTCATTAAACCCCACACTCACTGACCTTACCCAAACTCATTACCTAAACCCCACACTCACTGACCTTACCCAAACTCATTACCTAAACCCCACACTCACTGACCTTACCCAAACTCATTAAACCCCACACTCACTGACCTTACCCAAACTCATTAAACCCCACACTCACTGACCTTACCCAAACTCATTAAACCCCACACTCACTGACCTTACCCAAACTCATTAAACCCCACACTCACTGACCTTACCCAAACTCATTACCTAAACCCCACACTCACTGACCTTACCCAAACTCATTACCTAAACCCCACACTCACTGACCTTACCCAAACTCATTAAACCCCACACTCACTGACCTTACCCAAACCCATTAAACCCCACACTCACTGACCTTACCCAAACCCATTAAACCCCACACTCACTGACATTACCCAAACTCATTAAACCCCACACTCACTGACCTTACCCAAACTCATTAAACCCCACACTCACTGACCTTACCCAAACTCATTAAGCCCCACACTCACTGACCTTACCCAAACTCATTAAACCCCACACTCACTGACCTTACCCAAACTCATTAAACCCCACACTCACTGACCTTACCCAAACTCATTAAACCCCACACTCACTGACCTTACCCAAACTCATTAAACCCCACACTCACTGACCTTACCCAAACTCATTAAACCCCACACTCACTGACCTTACCCAAACTCATTAAACCCCACACTCACTGACCTTACCCAAACTCATTAAACCCCACACTCACTAACATTACCCAAACTCATTAAACCCCACACTCACTGACCTTACCCAAACCCATTAAACCCCACTCACTGACCTTACCCAAACTCATTAAACCCCACACTCACTGACCTTACCCAAACTCATTAAACCCCACACTCACTGACCTTACCCAAACTCATTAAACCCCACACTCACTGACCTTATCCAAACTCATTAAACCCCACACTCACTGACCTTACCCAAACCCATTAAACCCCACACTCACTGACCTTACCCAAACCCATTAAACCCCACACTCACTGACCTTACCCAAACCCATTAAACCCCACACTCACTGACCTTACCCAAACTCATTACCTAAACCCCACACTCACTGACCTTACCCAAACTCATTAAACCCCACACTCACTGACCTTACCCAAACCCATTAAACCCCACACTCACTGACCTTACCCAAACCCATTAAACCCCACACTCACTGACCTTCCCCAAACCCATTAAACCCCACACTCACTGACCTTACCCAAACTCATTAAACCCCACACTCACTGACCTTACCCAAACTCATTAAACCCCACACTCACTGACCTTACCCAAACTCATTAAACCCCACACTCACTGACCTTACCCAAACTCATTAAACCCCACACTCACTGACCTTACCCAAACTCATTAAACCCCACACTCACTGACCTTACCCAAACTCATTAAACCCCACACTCACTGACCTTACCCAAACTCATTAAACCCCACACTCACTGACCTTACCCAAACTCATTAAACCCCACACTCACTGACCTTACCCAAACTCATTAAACCCCACACTCACTGACCTTACCCAAACCCATTAAACCCCACACTCACTGACCTTACCCAAACCCATTAAACCCCACACTCACTGACCTTACCCAAACTCATTACCTAAACCCCACACTCACTGACCTTACCCAAACTCATTAAACCCCACACTCACTGACCTTACCCAAACCCATTAAACCCCACACTCACTGACCTTACCCAAACCCATTAAACCCCACACTCACTGACCTTACCCAAACTCATTAAACCCCACACTCACTGACCTTACCCAAACTCATTAAACCCCACACTCACTGACCTTACCCAAACTCATTAAACCCCACACTCACTGACCTTACCCAAACCCATTAAACCCCACACTCACTGACCTTACCCAAACTCATTAAACCCCACACTCACTGACCTTACCCAAACTCATTAAACCCCACACTCACTGACCTTACCCAAACCCATTAAACCCCACACTCACTGACCTTACCCAAGCTCATTACCTAAACCCCACACTCACTGACCTTACCCAAACTCATTAAACCCCACACTCACTGACCTTACCCAAACCCATTAAACCCCACACTCACTGACCTTACCCAAACTCATTAAACCCCACACTCACTGACCTTACCCAAACTCATTAAACCCCACACTCACTGACCTTACCCAAACTCATTACCTAAACCCCACACTCACCGTGTCAGCCATGGCTCAGTTGGTAGCATTCCCACCTCTGAGTCAGAAGACAACCTCAAGTCCCAGTCCAGAGACTTAAGCATAAAAATCTAGGCTGACACTCCAGTGCCAGGACTGAGGGAGTGCTGCACTGTCAAAGGTGCTGTCTTTTGGATGAGACATTAAACTGTGGCCCCGTCTGCCCTCTCAGGTGGACGTAAAAGATCCCATGGCACTCTTTTGAAGAAGAGCAGGGGAGTTCTCCCTGGTGTTCTGGTCAATATCCCACTCAACCATTTGCTAAAACGTATTATCTTGTCATTACCACATTGCTGTTTGTGGGAGCTTGCTGTGCAGTAATTGGCTGCTGCATTTCCTACATTACAACATTTCAAAACTACTTAATTGACTGTAAAGTGCTTTGGGATGTTGTGAAGAGCACTATATAAATGCAAGTCTTTCATTCTTTCTCCTCAATGCCGAGACCACTCTCCTAGGGCCAGGGCATGATTAGAACTTCCTATGCCCTGGTACACCACTGTACATCTGGATGACACTGAGCGCTCACCTTCCCATCCTCCCACTTCCTTCTGACTTTCTCACACTCTCGCCCCTTCACTCTTGATGTCTCCTCCCCACTTTTCTTTGAAAAAGTATTACAATCTGGTTTGACTAATGGAGCTAATGGTTTCCTTGCTCACCCTGCCTCTACTCTTGGTGTCAGTGAGTCATGAGTTCAGCCGTGGCTCCTGCTGTTTCTCTAATCCTTGTCGATGGACGCGCCTTAGCTGCAAACTCTGACAGTCTCCAAACTCGTCCCTGGCAGGCGGCCATGTTGCCTATTAGTGCAAGCATGGGGATAGGCTATAAACGGAACCTGCTCACTGCTTATTCTCATTCTGCACACAGCATGTTTTGTTAAGTCCTCTTCTGTGTTTACTGCAAACCCGTCATTATGGTGCAGCAAGCTGTCACGTCCTTGAGGCTGGAATATTAATCACAATTTACTCTGCACTTTGCTTTTACTCACTAATGTTCTCCTCTCCTGAAGACTAACTCCCTGCTGAGGTACAGCTTCAATCTTCTACTACAGTACCTCCTCTAAGGGACAGGTATTTATCTGTGATGCCAGGCAATAGGTGTTGATTGGCTGTTAGGCCTGTGGGGGAGCAAGGCAGCTAAGTATAATCTGTCCTCACCTGGCATTCACACGCACTCACTTTCCAGCAGGGGTTATTGGATAGTCAGCGAGAGCGGGAACTCTGGCTGATTTTCTCCTCCGTAGCTTAGGGACACTAAGGGCAACTGCAGCACAAACCAGGGATGAATCTGGGACCTTCTTGTGCATCTCATTTCTTAGAATTAAAACAATAATTATATCAGTCTGAGGGAGTGCTGCACTGTCAGAGGTGCCGTCTTTCAGATGAAACGTTAAACGCAAAAGATCCCATGGCACTATTTCGAAGTAGAGCAGGGGAGTTCTCCCTGGTGTCCTGGTCAATATTTATCCCTCAATGAACATCAATAAAACAGATTATCTGGTCATTATCACATGACTGTGGGAACTTGTTGTGCACAAAATGGCTGCCGTGTTTCCTACATTACAACAGTGACTACACTTCAAAAAGTACTTCATTGGCTGTAAAGCGCTTTGGGATGTCCTGAAGTCATTAAAAAGCGCTATATAAATGCAATTCTTTTTATTAGTCATGTTGAGAAAACATTCAATCATTTGCAAGTGATGTCACTGTGATTCCTCACAGCCTTGGGGTTAATGTGTTGTATTTTATGCTTGCTGGCATCTCTGGGGTTAAAGATCGCCTGCTTGTAGCTTACGCTCACAGGCACTCATGGGGTTAATGAATTTATATGTGTTGTAGTTTGCAGTCAGTTCAGTATTTTTTTCCAATGATGTAGCCAGAGATCACTGTATGTACAAAAATCTGTTTCTTTAAAACAACAGAAAGAATAGAAATAAACAGAAAAATATTAAATATCATTTTTCTTTTTAACTGTCGAATTTAACTGCTCTGGAGTTGGCTAAGATGCTATCTTTAAATAACACATCTGCATCTCAGTATCAAATAAAGGAGCTGACGTTGCTGCAGCTTTGATCAAGACACTTTCAAATATTCCATTTGTGACTGTGTTTAATGCACAGACGATCCGATCCCTACAGTTTGCAAGCTAATAGTTGTAAGGATACGGCATAATATTTACAGAATTGATATCATCTCTGATCACGATTGCGATTCCTTTTTTAGCTTCAGTTATCTGGAATATCTGCAGACACACATTATCAAGGAAAGTGGATCTCTCTTCCGAGCAACAGTGGTTTAGCCCGGTCACTAATCTTCTAATTTCATCTAATTTCTTGCAGATTTCAAAGCGTGGGATTAAATGGATTTGCCGCAGTGTGGATGATGTGATGTGAATCTGCTTTTGTTTGTCCTGCATTCTGATGATTGGCTGCAACATGGAGCTGAGCCAGATGCTGAGCCAGATGCTGAGCCAGATGTGCGGTGCCAGATGACGATGGGTATTTAACACAAATTGTCTTCCATTTCTGGTGATGCTGAGTCGCCTATAATGTGACTGCGATTCGACCGCCTAGCTCCCGAAACATCCTTTTATCAACATATAACCCGCTTCTGCTTTATGAAAGTGTTTTAATGTTGTTTTGAGTGAATCGGCCGTACTGTGAAATGCAGCTTCATTGCTCTGTATGAAGAGTTTTATTTTGTGTCTTGCATCTGAGTCCCTAATCTTGGTCAATCCTCTATAGGGCGGAGGCAAGCAGAGGCCACTCTGTACCCCCAGGGCAAGTGAAAGTCACCCACAAGGAGGTGTTGCACCTCCTACAGAGATGGATTGGCAGAAGTTTCAGAAATGTTCATTCTCTTAACTGAGGGTTATATGTGATGAGGCAATATGCCCAAGGCGAAGAGGAAAAAACAGATATTTTAAAAAATTTACATAAAGTTTTCAATTTTGTTTTTTTGAGGGTAAAACTTTTATACAGGTAGAAAGGTTTTGCAATATTCAGCCTGACTCCAGGTTGCTCACGGAGATCCTCAGGACACTTTAATCATCACTCATTGATTTTCCAGGGGCCACAGACTACCTCTGTATGTAGATGTGTGTCAGGTACTAGTAATCCAGAGGCCTGGACTAATAATACAGAAAATGTGAGTTCAAACCCCACAACAGCAGCTCGAGAATTTCAATTCATTTTTTTTTTTAATCTGGAAATAAAAAGCCGGTACCAGTAAAAGTGACCGTGAAGCTGTTGGAATGTCAGAAAAATCCAACCAATGTTCTTACCCAGTCTGGAACTATATGTGACTCCAGTCCCACACTAACATGGTTGAGTCATAATTGCCCTCTGAAGTGGTAACAAGCCTCTTATTTCAGCGCAACTAGAGATGGGCAATAAATGCCAGCCTTGCCAGGGATGCCTACATCCTGCGATTGAATAATAACAATCCCTGGTGTGGTGAGCAGACAGAGCAGGAGGCGTCAGCTTCAATCCCTGGTCTGTGCTGAGCAGACAGAGCAGGAGACGTCAGCTTCAATCCCTGGTGTGCTCAGCAGACAGAGCAGGAGGCGTCAGCTTCAATCCCTGGTGTGCTGAGCAGACAGAGCAGGAGGCGTCAGCTTCAATCCCTGGTCTGTGCTGAGCAGACAGAGCAGGAGACGTCAGCTTCAATCCCTGGTGTGGTGCTGAGCAGACAGAGCAGGAGGCGTCAGCTTCAATCCCTGGTGTGCTGAGCAGACAGAGCAGGAGGCGTCAGCTTCAATCCCTGGTGTGGTGCTGAGCAGACAGAGCAGGAGACGTCAGCTTCAATCCCTGGTGTGCTGAGCAGACAGAGCAGGAGGCGTCAGCTTCAATCCCTGGTCTGTGCTGAGCAGACAGAGCAGGAGGCGTCAGCTTCAATCCCTGGTGTGGTGCTGAGCAGACAGAGCAGGAGGCGTCAGCTTCAATCCCTGGTGTGCTGAGCAGACAGAGCAGGAGGCGTCAGCTTCAATCCCTGGTCTGTGCTGAGCAGACAGAGCAGGAGGCGTCAGCTTCAATCCCTGGTGTGCTGAGCAGACAGAGCAGGAGGCGTCAGCTTCAATCCCTGGTCTGTGCTGAGCAGACAGAGCAGGAGGCGTCAGCTTCAATCCCTGGTGTGGTGCTGAGCAGACAGAGCAGGAGGCGTCAGCTTCAATCCCTGGTGTGGTGCTGAGCAGACAGAGCAGGAGGCGTCAGCTTCAATCCCTGGTGTGGTGCTGAGCAGACAGAGCAGGAGACGTCAGCTTCAATCCCTGGTGTGGTGCTGAGCAGACAGAGCAGGAGGCGTCAGCTTCAATCCCTGGTGTGGTGCTGAGCAGACAGAGCAGGAGGCGTCAGCTTCAGTCCCTGGTGTGATGCTGAGCAGACAGAGCAGGAGGCGTCAGCTTCAATCCCTGGTGTGGTGAGCAGACAGAGCAGGAGGCGTCAGCTTCAATCCCTGGTGTGGTGCTGAGCAGACAGAGCAGGAGGCGTCAGCTTCAATCCCTGGTGTGGTGCTGAGCAGACAGAGCAGGAGGCGTCAGCTTCAATCCCTGGTGTGGTGCTGAGCAGACAGAGCAGGAGACGTCAGCTTCAATCCCTGGTGTGGTGAGCAGACAGAGCAGGAGGCGTCAGCTTCAATCCCTGGTGTGCTGAGCAGACAGAGCAGGAGACGTCAGCTTCAATCCCTGGTGTGGTGCTGAGCAGACAGACCAGGAGGCGTCAGCTTCAATCCCTGGTGTGGTGAGCAGACAGAGCAGGAGGCGTCAGCTTCAATCCCTGGTCTGTGCTGAGCAGACAGACCAGGAGGCGTCAGCTTCAATCCCTGGTCTGTGCTGAGCAGACAGAGCAGGAGGCGTCAGCTTCAATCCCTGGTGTGGTGCTGAGCAGACAGAGCAGGAGGCGTCAGCTTCAATCCCTGGTGTGCTGAGCAGACAGAGCAGGAGGCGTCAGCTTCAATCCCTGGTCTGTGCTGAGCAGACAGAGCAGGAGGCGTCAGCTTCAATCCCTGGTGTGCTGAGCAGACAGAGCAGGAGGCGTCAGCTTCAATCCCTGGTCTGTGCTGAGCAGACAGAGCAGGAGGCGTCAGCTTCAATCCCTGGTGTGGTGCTGAGCAGACAGAGCAGGAGGCGTCAGCTTCAATCCCTGGTGTGGTGCTGAGCAGACAGAGCAGGAGGCGTCAGCTTCAATCCCTGGTGTGGTGCTGAGCAGACAGAGCAGGAGACGTCAGCTTCAATCCCTGGTGTGGTGCTGAGCAGACAGAGCAGGAGGCGTCAGCTTCAATCCCTGGTCTGTGCTGAGTAAGTCAACCCCTTTAAAGGCTGTGGTTGGGGCATCACAATGGGACTCAGCACACTAGTCAATCTTGCTGGAGGTCTGCATGTGTAGTCATTGGATAAGAACAGGATGGTGCTTGACTGTGATGACCACCATGGTGGAACAACCCGCTGGCCCCCTCTATCTAGGCTCACACTTGAAGAATAGGCACTTGCATGAGGTACTCGAGAGTGGTTACTCACTGTAACTGTACAGAGTCACTGTTTATTCAGGGTAAGGGTCACTCACTGTGTAACTGTACAGAGTCACTGTTTATTCAGGGTAAGGGTCACTCACTGTGTAACTGTACAGAGTCACTGTTTATTCAGGGTAAGGGTCACTCACTGTAACTGTACAGAGTCACTGTTTATTCAGGGTAAGGGTCACTCACTGTGTAACTGTACAGAGTCACTGTTTATTCAGAGTAAGGGTTACTCACTGTGTAACTGTACAGAGTCACTGTTTATTCAGGGTAAGGGTCACTCACTGTGTAACTGTACAGAGTCACTGTTTATTCAGGGTAAGGGTCACTCACTGTAACTGTACAGAGTCACTGTTTATTCAGGGTAAGGGTCACTCACTGTGTAACTGTACAGAGTCACTGTTTATTCAGAGTAAGGGTCACTCACTGTGTAACTGTACAGAGTCACTGTTTATTCAGGGTAAGGGTCACTCACTGTAACTGTACAGAGTCACTGTTTATTCAGGGTAAGGGTCACTCACTGTGTAACTGTACAGAGCCGCAGTTTATTCAGGGTAAGGGTCACTCACTGTAACTGTACAGAGTCACTGTTTATTCAGGGTAAGGGTCACTCACTGTGTAACTGTACAGAGTCACTGTTTATTCAGAGTAAGGGTTACTCACTGTGTAACTGTACAGAGTCACTGTTTATTCAGGGTAAGGGTCACTCACTGTGTAACTGTACAGAGTCACTGTTTATTCAGGGTAAGGGTCACTCACTGTAACTGTACAGGGTCACTGTTTATTCAGGGTAAGGGTCACTCACTGTGTAACTGTACAGAGTCACTGTTTATTCAGAGTAAGGGTCACTCACTGTGTAACTGTACAGAGTCACTGTTTATTCAGAGTAAGGGTCACTCACTGTGTAACTGTACAGAGTCACTGTTTATTCAGGGTAAGGATCACTCACTGTGTAACTGTACAGAGTCGCAGTTTATTCAGGGTAAGGGTCACTCACTGTGTAACTGTACAGAGTCACTGTTTATTCAGGGTAAGGATCACTCACTGTGTAACTGTACAGAGTCGCAGTTTATTCAGGGTAAGGGTCACTCACTGTGTAACTGTACAGAGTCACTGTTTATTCAGGGTAAGGGTCACTCACTGTGTAACTGTACAGAGTCACTGTTTATTCAGAGTAAGGGTCACTCACTGTGTAACTGTACAGAGTCACTGTTTATTCAGAGTAAGGGTTACTCACTGTGTAACTGTACAGAGTCACTGTTTATTCAGGGTAAGGATCACTCACTGTGTAACTGTACAGAGTCGCAGTTTATTCAGGGTAAGGGTCACTCACTGTGTAACTGTACAGAGTCACTGTTTATTCAGAGTAAGGGTTACTCACTGTGTAACTGTACAGAGTCACTGTTTATTCAGGGTAAGGATCACTCACTGTGTAACTGTACAGAGTCACTGTTTATTCAGGGTAAGGGTCACTCACTGTGTAACTGTACAGAGTCACTGTTTATTCAGAGTAAGGGTTACTCACTGTGTAACTGTACAGAGTCACTGTTTATTCAGGGTAAGGGTCACTCACTGTGTAACTGTACAGAGTCACTGTTTATTCAGGGTAAGGGTCACTCACTGTGTAACTGTACAGAGTCACTGTTTATTCAGAGTAAGGGTCACTCACTGTGTAACTGTACAGAGTCACTGTTTATTCAGAGTAAGGGTTACTCACTGTGTAACTGTACAGAGTCACTGTTTATTCAGGGTAAGGATCACTCACTGTGTAACTGTACAGAGTCACTGTTTATTCAGGGTAAGGGTCACTCACTGTGTAACTGTACAGAGTCACTGTTTATTCATGGTAAGGATCACTCACTGTGTAACTGTACAGAGTTACAGTTTATTCAGAGTAAGGGTTACTCACTGTGTGACTGCTTGGAGTTGCTGTGTATTAAGCAGAGTAAGGGTTAATATAATACGATAGCAAAATACTGCAGATGTTGGAAATCCGAAATAACAACAGAAAATGCTGGAAAAACTCAGCAGGTCAGGCAACATCCGTGGAGAGAAATTTGAGTTGACGTTTCGGGTCGAACCGTCAGGCTGTATTTATACAGGACATTAGCTTCATATTTAATTTCACTGAGATTTATTTAAAATTAGTAAGGTATGTATTATTTATGAGAATCTGACACTATTCATTTGGAATATGTTTTACTTTCTCATTGTGATTACTGCTTGGAATTACCACAATCCAATTGTATTCAAATTCATCCATGAACTTGCTCTATCTTGTCTGGGAAATCTTCTCTAGCCATACATCTCAGGCTGTCCTCGGACTCTGGATCAGTCCTTGTTTCCCACCGCCACTCCACCATCAGGGCTGATCTTTCAATCACTTCATCCCTGTCCTCTGGAATTATCATCCAACAATGCCTCTCATTGCCCTCAAAAGCTTCCTAAAATCCTAGCTCTTCAAATGTGTCTTTGGTCTCCCTTCCCCCAGATTCCTTCACCTCCTACTCAGTGTCTCGCTCCCCCTTGTAAATTGCTCTGACATGTTTATCTACACGAGGCCTGCTATACAAGCATAAGCTGTGTCTCTGTCTCTCGAAGAATTGTGACATGTCTTTGAAATGAAGGCTGCTCCCTATCTGCACAAGGCTGTGGTACTGCTTGCTGATCGGTATATACATCAGCTTTCTTCTGATTTATTTTCTCTCTCTGCTCCATTCATGAGTTGAAGACTCACTCCAGAGACCAGGTTGCTCCCGAGACCACTCAATACGCCTAACACTTTAACAAAATGTTAGCACACATGTGACAAGGTGAGCAAATACCTCTCCCCCTTGCCCACTCTCCCTGATGCAGGAGTCAGGATCAAGAGATGGCTATGTGATATAGTGACAGTAACATCCCACCTTCCACCAGCTGCCAGCTTAATCCAAGTGCATGTCCCATGTGGTTAGATATAAGCGGCTTTCACAATAGCACAGTGGGGAACTGTACCATATGGTGCGGTACGGAGACATGCAGACCTGGGAGAGCCCGTGTTTAATCCCTGTACTGCCGATTTCATCTGGGGCACCAGTAAAATCAGCCAGGTTTTCCACTAGCAGATCACTATCCAGTTATTCCCACTGGAAAGGGCACATGTAAATGTTGAGTGAGGACAGTGTCATGCCCCCCCCCCCATGGTTAAATATCCTGCCAGTACTCAACGTGCAAACTTGCACATGAAGAATTGCCTCTTTGGCACGTTAGCAGAGGGCCTGAGTGATATTTACCACAGCGAGAGTTAGCGCTTTTAGGAGGGGAGAAAATTTGGCGGGGGGGGGTGGAAATCTGCTGGTTCTATCACCAGCCAGGGCCCAAATAATTCAGCAGCAGGTAAAGATTCAACAAGGGTCAAATTAGTGATTGCAGGCATTCTAATTCTGCATTTATCTGTTATTGCTGACACAGGTTTGTTGTATCCTTGGGGCGCTGGCGAATGCTGATAACTGCCTTATTTGTGCTGTGTGGAATGGCAACAGTCTGATTAGCCTCTTAACTCTGCCTTGATAACTTCACAAAATCCAATATTGGCTGAATGAAAAGGAACTGCATTAGGAGCAGTTAATCTTCAGACTGACTGCGCTGTACTGCACATTGCTATTGAAATGGATCAGAGGAATACAAAAGGGGCAGAAGAGGGTTAATTTAAATTAGTGCTGGGTCTCCCTTGGGTAAAGTGAGCTCTTTTCCTAATGTTACACCTTTGACTCATTGCAGGAAATGAGGGGCAGCTCAGAATAGACGACATCAGTAACATTTAGCATGTTTGAGGAAGAATGCAGGATACCATTAAGGTTAAAAAGAGAAAGATAGAGGACAATGTGTTGGTGCAGGCTCGATGGGCCGAAATGGCCTCTATCTGCACTGGGGTTTCTGTGATTGTGATTGTGACAATGTAAATCAAGAAGTTTGGGTGGATGATGTCAAGCTTGGGAAAAAATGAAAATGAAAGCTGCTGGATTGTTCTAAAAACCTAACCAGCTCACTATGAACATACACAATTGACGGGCAGGAAAGAAGCAGCTGGTCCATCAAGCCTGCGCCACACACCCTGAGCAGGACTAGACACTTTCCACCCTGCCGCCCCGCCCCCCAAGAAGCCGTGTAATCTCCTGGGGGAGGCAATAAAAAAAGAGAAAAAATCCAGGGCCAATAGGGAAAAAATAATTTCTCTCAAACCCCCATAAGGCGATTGAAACCAGTCTATGAGATGACATGGACCAAGTGTTATCTATAATGACACTTACCTTCTATATGATGCGATCTCTGCCCTAGTCAGGAACCGGTCCAGCTCCCTCTTGAAGGCAGAGAGTCAGCATCCAACACACCAGCTGGCAACACATTCCAGAGACTCACTACTCTCTGGGAAAAGAAGATCTGCCAAACATCCAGTCTATTCCTACTTTTGCATAGTTTAAACTCATGTCCTTCCTGAAGGGATCTGGTCTGCCCTATATGTGACTGTACTTCCATACTGTGTCGTTGATTTTTAATACCCTCAGGGCAACAAAGGATAGGCAATAAATACTGCATTGCCAGTGTTGCATATCCCAAGAACAAATAAAAGATTGCCAATAAATAAGTTTGGTGACAAGCTAGGGCTCTGGCGCTGTGTTTACATTTATAGACTGAGAGCCCTGATATTTGTATCTCCAGGTCCAATCTGTTCTCCTCATGTGACTGAATTGAATCACAAACCACTGTGGACTTAAGGATCCCATGTATGGACTGAACAATGATTGCACTATGGAGAATGTGGACTGAACAGTGCATTAGACAGGGAGCTGGGATTTGACTTGGAGAGTGTTGCACAAAGCAGTCCTGTCCAACAGCTTTTTAAGTCACTGAATGAGTCCACATTTACACAGAATGTGAGAGGGTGCAGCCCCTCCTCCACTATTTGAGGGGCTTCTCCTCAATTTCTGGCAGCACTTCAGTCCTATGCTCCTGATCTTTGGTCACGCGGTGCAGGGAGGGGGAAGTGGGCAAGTCGGAAGACCTCCTTGTGAGTCTGCTCCTGGGCCTGACCAAGTCGGCCATCAGTAGGTCCAGGTTAGACACGGTCAATGGGGGTGTTCGCTCTGGCTGCCTGCCTCTCTTCCACGGTTATGTCCATGCCTGGGTGGCCCTGGAGAAGGGGCATGCAGTATCCACCGGTATGCTTGAGGCCTTCCGCGACCAGTGGACATCGCAGGGACTGGAGTGTATTGTAGACACAGAAAATAATATTCTTATTTAATTTGATAAGTTTCCTTTGTTTTATTTATAATTTGGGTGTTTATTGTTTGTGCCCCTTCACATTAATTTTATTTTGTTTGATGACATTGGGCAACCCAGTGTCGTGCTAGTTCAGTCCGTAAGGATGACCCCGAGCTTCCGGTCGCCTGTCATTTTAATTCGCCGCCCCATTCCCACTCAGACCTCACTGTACTCGGGCTCTTGCATTGTTCCACGGAAGCTCAGCGTAAGCTCGAGGAACAGCACCTCGGCCTAGAAATTCAGTTGCGTTAGCGCCCACTTATTGGCTATAAAGTGGTTTGCGCCTGAAGTTTCTTATCGCCCGAAATTAGGTTGGGCCCTAACATCGGCGTTAGCCGGTAGCGCTGCACCGGCACCGATGACGTCATCGGTGTGTGCAGCGCCCCGGTTACAACGCGATTCCGCTCCGAAGCCAACTTCAGTTGCGGCCGCCTCACCCGCAGCGGCCGCAAACAACGTTTTGAAAACGGTGCCTTGCAGCTCCGAAAGGCCGGCGCATAAAGGTGGAGGGGCGGCCGGCCGCTTTCCCGGCGGCCGCATGGCCGCACCTCCCTCCCCGGACTCCTGCACCACCCCCCCGCTGCATTGCTGTCTGACTCCCGCGAGCCCGGCACTTCTCCGTGGTGCCGGGCTCATTTGCCGGGAGAATCCAACGGCGATCTCACGGCTGCAGGCAGCTCCTCCTTAAGAGAAGGAGGAGGCCTGCAGTACTCCAGCCTGCCGCACCGCATCGGGTGGCGCAGCGGCAGCTGGACGGCTGAAATAGACGTTCATCGCCCCAATCGAGGCGGCCAAACCCTGCAGTAGCGCCCGCCTCCGTCTTCGCCCGTGGCAACTGAATTTCAGGCGGGCGCTGCAGGAATCCGGGCGAGCGCTAAATTTCGGGTGCTGAAGACCTGGCGGGGCCTTACTGAATTTCTAGGCCCTCATCTTCCGATTAGGCACTTTACAGCCTTCCGGACTCAATATCGAGTTCAACAATTTCAGATCATAACCTCGGCCCCCATTACATTTTTACATATATTTTTTATCCACACCTTTCTTTTGTGCCCTTCCCCCTTTTTTTCTCTCCCACATGGCGGCTGTCTCTCATTCTGCCAGCGCATTTCACACCTAACCTAGAGCCGTCCTTTGTCTCCACGAGTCCTATCACCATCTCGTCTCATTTTGAATACCTCTTAATGTCTCTTCACTTCTCTTTTGTTCTCTCCCAGCCTGGCCTTCAGTCTTGAGAAAGGGTTTGACCCGAAACGTTGACTCTATTTTCTCTCCACGGATGTTGCCTGGCCTGCTGAGTTTTTCCAGCATTTTCTGTTGCTATTTCGGATTTCCAGCATCTGCAGTATTTTGCTATCGTATCAGTGTCGTGCTAATTGGCCAATCAGAACAGTAGACAGGGAGCAGTATGGACTCAACAGTGCATTACATGGGATGGGGCAGCTGTAGGGACAGTGCGTTACATGGGATGGGGCAGCTGTACGGACAGTGCGTTACATGGGATGGGGCAGCTGTACGGACAGTGCGTTACATGAGATGGGGCAGCTGTACGGACAGTGCGTTACATGGGATGGGGCAGCTGTACGGACAGTGCGTTACATGGGATGGGGCAGCTGTACGGACAGTGCGTTACATGGGATGGGGCAGCTGTACGGACAGTGCGTTACATGGGATGGGGCAGCTGTAGGGACAGTGCGTTACATGAGATGGGGCAGCTGTACGGACAGTGCGTTACATGGGATGGGGCAGCTGTACGGACAGTGCGTTACATGGGATGGGGCAGCTGTACGGACAGTGCGTTACATGGGATGGGGCAGCTGTACGGACAGTGCGTTACATGGGTAGAGGGAGAGGCAGCTCTATTGACAGTGCATTGGGGGTGGGGCGGAAGTAGTGCATTGCACAAGTGATGCATTAAAAATAATTAGAGGCCTTAAGAGTTGAATCCCTCCTCTGCACTGTGTATGCAATTTATGCTGTTTGATCCTATTTCAACCCATTTTGTAAAACTGAAGTGCTGCAATTGAAGGCTAATGGATTCCACTGAGGTCACGCCAGGTGCATTAACATCAGCCTCAGATTACTTCACAGTGAAGTCTCACGATTGTCAAACACACATTGGGCAGCTGAAAGCACTTGTGGAATCTGAACAGCCAGACACACTCTGCATTGCGGGCCCCACTCCATTACCAGAGTGCTTTAGTTCACGAGTGCCACAGCCTCTAATTTGAATTAATTCTTTGCGCACTGAATTTCCGTTCATAGAAACATAGAACATAGAAGATAGGAGCAGGAGTAGGCCATTCAGCCCTTCGAGCCTGCTCCGCCATTCAATGTGATCTTGGCTGATCATCCACATACAGTACCCTGTCCCTGCCTTTTCCCCATATCCCTTGATCCCTTTAGCCTCAAGAAATATATCCAACTCTTTCTTGAATATATTTAATGAACTAGCCTCCACCGCCCTCTGTGGCAGAGAATTCCACAGGTTCACCACTCTCTGGGTGAAGAAATTCCTCCTCATTTCAGTCCTAAATGGCTTACCCCTTATCCTTAGACTATGAGCCCTGGTTCTGGACTCCCCGGCCATCAGAAACATCCTTCCTGCATCTAGTCTGTCCAGACCTGACAGAATTTTATAGGTTTCGATGAGATCCCCTCTCAATCTTCTAAACTCCAGTGAGTATAAGCCCAATCGACACAATCTCTCCTCATATGTCATTCCTGCCATCCCAGGTATCAGCCCGGTGAATCTTCGCTGCACTCCCTCCATGGCAAGAACGTCCTTCCTCAGGTAAGGTGACCCAAACTGCACACAATACTCAAGGTGCGGTCTCACCAAGGCCCTGTACAACTGTAGCAAGACATCCTTGTTCCTGTACTCGAACCCTCTTGCTACGAAGGCCAACATACCATTTGCCTTCTTAACCGCCTGCTGCACCTGCATGCTTACCTTCAGCGACTGGTGCACAAGGACACCCAGGTCTCTTTGCACTTCCCCTTCTCCCAATCTATTGCCATTCAAATAATAATCTGCCTTCCTGTTTTTGCCACCAAAGTGGATAACCTCACATTTATCCACATTATAGTGCATTTGCCATGTTTCTGCCCAATCACCCAACCTGTCCAAATCGTACTGGAGTTTCCCGACATCCTCCTCGCAGCTTATCCTTCCGCCCAGCTTTGTGTCGTCTGCAAATTTGGAGATATTACATCCAATTCCCTCGTCCAGATCATTAATATATATTGTGAACAGCTGGGATCCTAGGACCGATCCTTGCGGTACCCCACTAGTCACTGCCTGCCACTCGGAAAAAGACCCGTTTATTCCAACTCTTTGCTTTCTGTCCGCCAACCAGTTCTCTATCCAAGTCAATACCTTGCCCCCAATCCCATGTGCCTTAATTTTGCACGCTAATCTCTTATGTGGGACCTTATCGAAAGCCTTCTGAAAGTCAAAATACACCACATCCACTGGTTCTCCCTTATCTATTTTACCAGTTACATCCTCAAAAAATTCCAGTAGATTAGTCAAGCATGATTTACCTTTTGTAAATCCATGTTGACTTTGTCCGATCCTGTCACTGCTTTCCAAGTGCTCTGCTATTACATCTTTTATAATAGACTCTAGCATTTTCCTCACTACCGATGTCAGGCTTACCGGTCTATAATTACCCGCTTTTTCTCTTCCACCTTTTTTGAATAGTGGGGTAACATTAGCTACCCTCCAATCCATGGGTACCGTTCCAGAGTCTATCGAGTTCTGGAAGATGACCAGTAATGCATCTACTATCTCTAGGGCCACTTCCTTAAGTACCCTGGGATGTAGACCATCAGGCCCTGGGGATTTATCGGCCTTCAGTCCCATCAATTTTCCTAACACCATTTTCCTACAAATACTGATTTCTTTCAGTTCCTCTCTTTCATCAGACCCTATGTTCCCCGGCATCTCTGGGAGGTTATTTGTGTCCTCCTTTGTGAAGACAGAACCAAAGTATGTATTTAGTTGGTCTGCCATTTCCTTGTTTCCCATTATAAATTCCCCTGATTCTGACTGTAAGGGACCTACGCTTGACTTCACCAATCTTTTTCTCTTCACATATCTATAAAAGCTTTTACAGTCAGTTTTTATGTTCCCTGATAGCTTACTCTCATATTCTATTTTCCCTTTCTTAATTAATCCCTTTGTCCTCCTTTGTTGACTCCTAAACTGCTCCCAATCCTCAGGATTATTGCTTTTTCTAGCCAATTTATATGTCCTCTCCTTGGATCTTATGCTATCCCTAATTTCCCTTGTTAGCCACGGTTGAGTCACCTTTTTTGTTTTATTTTTATGCCAAACTGGGATGAACAAATTCTGTAGCTCATCCATTCGGTCTTTGAATGTTTGCCATTGCCTATCCACCGTTAACCCTTTGAGCGCCATTCCCCACTCAATCCTACCCAACTCGCTCCTCAGACCATCGTAGTTTCCTTTATTTAAATTGAGGACCCTTGTCTCTGAGTCAACTACTTTATTCTCCATCTTAATGAAGAATTCGATCATATTATGATCGCTCCAACCCAAGGGGCCTCGTACAACAAGATTGCTAATTAATCCTTTCTCGTTACATAATACCCAGTCTAAGATGGCCTGATCTCTGGTTGGTTCCTTGACATATTGGTCCAGGAAACCATCCCGTAAACACTCCAGGAATTCCTCCTCCACAGTATTGTTACTAATTTGGTTGGCCCAATCTATATGTAGATTAAAGTCACCCATGATGACTGCTGTGCCCTTATTGCACGCTTCTTTAATTTCACTTTTGTACGGCTGTTCAA
Source organism: Somniosus microcephalus (assembly GCF_052327205.1). NCBI lineage: Eukaryota > Metazoa > Chordata > Chondrichthyes > Squaliformes > Somniosidae > Somniosus > Somniosus microcephalus. Next base: position 2,412,898 of record NC_141012.1, read on the forward strand.
TTGACAGCCGTGACTCCCCTTGTGGGTGCAGTTGATCATTCCCATGTGCTGCGAAAACCACAATGGTGGACAAACCCACTCTCTGCCCTGTTGCGGTTCTGGAGGAGTTAATGTAGGTTGTAAGGATCTGTGACCTCCTGGAAGCAGTGATGCTAAATATTACTGATGTCAGATCACGTCGCGTGTTCGGATTGAAAGGAAAGAAAGACTTGCATTTCTATAGCACTTTTCACAACCTCAGGACACCCTAATGTGTTTTACAGCCAATTAAGTACTTTTGAAGTGTAGTCACTGTTACATTGTAGGAAACATAGCAACCAATGAGCGCACAGCAAGATCCCACAAACAGCAATGTGATAATAACAAGATATTCTGTTTTAATGATGTTGGTTGAGGGATATATATTGGCAAGGACACCAGGGAGAATGCCCCTGCTCTTCTTCAAATAGTGCCATGTGATGTTTTACGTTCACCTGAGAGGGCAGATGGGGCCTCGGTTTAATGTCTCATCCAAAAGAGGGCAACTCTGACAGTGCAGCACTCCCTTAGTACTGCACTGGAGCTTTTATACAACATTTATCCCATAACCAACATCACTAGAACAACAGATTATCTGGACATTATATCATTGCTGTTTGTGGGCGCTTGCTGTGTGCAAATTGGCTGCCATGTTTCCTACATTACAACAGTGACTACACTTCAAAAAGTACTTCATTGGCTGTAAAGCGCTTTGGGGCGTCCTGAGGTTGTGAAATGTGCTGTATAAATGCAAGTCTTTGTTTCTTTTCTCTTACTGCCTCGCTAATACTCAGCTGATCGCATGACTTTAATTGAGTGCACTGTCAATACTTCTTGGAGACCACATCCAGGAACATGTCGTTACAATCCCTGTGGGGCAGACATCAATTATTCAGGACTTTGCCATGTTTAGACCAATTACATGTCTTAATGAACACATCAGCAGATTGTCTGTGTGACAGGCTGCAATTTGTTCATCTCTGTAGAAAAAACGAAATTGGATCAGTGAAGCATGTGCCTCTGGGAGCTACAGTACGATTAAACATTGGAATAGGTTCTATCTTTTCTATTGAGTTTTGCATCCCTTTGCACACATTTCTACATCTGCACGTCCTTCTCCTGACAGAAGGGCAGGGCTTCTCCGTCACCATCACCTACACTGCTCCATGGTTGAATGTTAGAAGTGTGATTCACGTTGGGTGAGAGGGGCAGTATGGGACTTCCCTTCTCCGTCACCATCACCTACCCTGCTCCATGGTTGAATGTTAGAAGTGTGATTCACGTTGGGTGAGAGGGGCAGTATGGGACTTCCCTGCCTCCTCAAACAGAGAACTTTGCTGCGACACATATTTTGAAATGGACACCGAACTGTACAGACCAGAGACTCCCAGTTTCACTTCCCAGGCTGTACTGTTAGCTGATCTGAGCTGAGGCAGCAGTATGGGTGCTTCAATTGGCCACAGTGACCCTAACCTACAGAGGAGAAAAGTCAGCTAGGGCTCCTGATCACTATCCGGTGACTGCTGCTGGGAAATGTGCGTGGATAGACATTCGCTTGACTGCAATGCCCTCTAGAAGTTGAGTGCCTGATGAGACCCAGTGCCTAGGCTCATGCACAAAGAATGGTCTCTTGAGCGAGGCAGACGAGCATCCAGTGCCTGTGGAACCTCTGCACAAGTCAACGCCGTCATCCAAAAACCCAACACAAGGGACAAATAAAAAATCCTAGAAATCTGTAGTAAAAGTATAAAATTATAGCAAAGAGAAGAGAAAATTGGAAGAAAAAAATAGTTGACCATGAGTTGTTGGCTATGATTTGGTAGGACAGCTAAAGTGGCAGGTGTGCCTGAGTTAAATGTACTGCAATGACCCAGGAGGCCTATGTCTCACTCAAACAGCAAAATTTCAGTCCAGAACTTCACTGTATAATGTTATCTTGCAATATGATGGTGAGGACCAGGGTTTGGGAACACAGGACGAGGGGAAGACTGAGGCCACTGTTGGTTGTCTATATTGGCTGCAACATTATGACTCTGTTGTTGACTATGGCACTGTTGGTTGTCTATGCCATGCACCACAGTTGAATGATGCCAATATTGTAATGTGGTTTTGATGGGAATTGGAAGTGTTGGATTGGTTGGCTGGAAGATGCTGAGAGCTTTAGGGGTGTTGGTGCCTAATGGAGCTGATGGAAGATAGCTAATGTGCCTGTCCTTTAGCCTGGTGGGCAATGAGAGAAACACAGAAGGAAGGTTGCTGTTGCGTATGTATTTCACATATAAACTCCCATGTTGATTAAGAGTGGGCCAGTAGTTTGGGCTCTAGGTTAGGAAGCGGAGGACTTGGCGATCCACCTGGACACCTGATCCTGGGCATTAACTCCCAAACTTTAACCATACAGGTGAGTCTGGGTGGCAGGAACCTATTGCCAGTGAAGCGCTCAGTCGCCGAAGTTTCTGCAGGGTTTGTGAAGATCTTCAATAAATCACGATGGACCCATACCGGACCTTTATCCAGGTACTTGAACAAGCTCCGTTGTGCTAAATAGAACTGCAGGTTTATTCAATGCTTGAGATCTCCAGGCAACAGTGAAACAACAACCCAACATGTTTCTGTGTCTGATTCGCTGCTGTTTACAAATTGTGGCCCAACAGTACTCACACTCGAGCCGAGTTCCCGGAGTCTTGCTGTGTTTGCACTGATCCCTCGCAGTCTGGGAGGCTCTCGCTGTAATTATCTGTAACAGAATTCCGGGCTCGCCGCGCGTTGCTGATGTTTTATAAGTAAAAACAGCTTCCTGAACCGCGAGGTCACGTATGGTCACCCGGTCAGTGGAGGTGCTTGGCGGGGCTGTCCAGCAGGTCCTGGTGCAAGAGCAAGAACTTCTGGACATTGCATTTCTGCTACAACAGTCATTTCCAAGCTTCTCTCTCTCGATTAACATTGCCTAGGGTGTCATTAACTAGCAGGATACCAGGCAGCTCCTGACAATTCAGAGAACATGACGTGATGGATAATCCCCCTTTCTAATTTGAATATATTTCAACAATATTAGTTGTCATGGGGAAATGGCTAAAAAAACTATTAAAAAAGGCTGGGGTGGGGTTCAATTTTCACAGATTCTTTCTGGGGGGAATGTGGAACTTGTCATTGACTTGCTTTGCCCCGAGCATTAATGGCAGCCTAAGAGAGGGACAGACTGATGAAAGTTATGGTGAACGGTTCAGCTCTCATTTCGCTTTGCTGCAGACTGGACTCCATTGTAACGGGATTGTTTCAGGGAACTCAAAACATCTTCACTACAAAAAGGTTTCTGAACCTGACTGCTTTAATATTGAGCAGCTGTGCCTGTCTAACGAGCTTGCAGTGGCTACATAAGCAGTGCAATAGACCTCACTGCACTAATCAGGTCGGCTGCCTGCGGGGGCTCTGGAGAGGTTTAGTTATCAGCACTTTGGGGAAACAGCAGGGCTCTGCTCACTGGCAGAAGAACAGCTGAACTTGATAGGAACAGATTGTGGTACCTTCCAGCTCAAAGTCCTGCTCTTGCACTGCCTCCACCCCCAGTAGTGGTTCACTCGTCGATGCCTGATGCACTGTATCACCCACAGACTTTCCTGAGAGATGTGGGCATATTCAAGTTTTACAGTGCGGGCTGTATGTCAGAATATTGCCATGAGGGGTGTGTGGTCGAGGTGTCAGCCGTGGCTCAATGGGTAGCACTCTCGCCTCCGAGTCAGAAAGTTGTGGGTTCAAGTTTCGCTGATAAAATATCCTACTAACCATCACTGTCTTGGTTGACACATGAAAAATCGATGGTCAGGTGGATGAAAAATCCAATGGCTGTCAACACCCATAGAACTATACCCCAGCCTGAATCAACATCTTTATGAGAGGAGAAAAGGTCAAAAGAAATAAAATGGCAAAGCCTCTTTTATAAGAGATTTAAAGGATCAAGTTCTGCTGTAATGGCCATCGTGGTATAATGTGCTGACACTCACTGTCCGAGCTCACACGTGAAGATGGTTTTTTGGTTATGATCTTCCAAAATTCCCTAGATTCAGGAAAGGTCCCAGCGGATTGGAAGATAGCAAATGTAACCCTGCTATTTAAGAAAGGATGGAAGAGAGAAAACCGGGAACTACAGGCCAGTTAGCCTGACATCAGTTGTCGGGAAAATGCTGGAATCCATTATTAAGGAAGTGGTAACAGGGCACTCAGAAAATCATAATATGGTTAGGCAGAGTCAACATGGTTTTATGAAAGGGAAATTGTGTTTGACAAATTTATTAGAGTTTTTTGAGGATGTAACTAGCAGGGTAGATAAAGGGGAACCAGTGGATGTAGTATATTTGGATTTCCAAAAGGCATTCGATAAAGTGCCACATAAAAGGTTGTTAAGAAACATCAGGGCACATGGGAATGGGGGTAAGGTATTAGTGTGGATAAAAGATTGGCTAACAGACAGAAAACAAAGAGTAGGGATAAACGGGTCATTTTCAGATTGGCAGGCTGTAACTAGTGGGGTGCCGCAAGGTTCAGTGCTTGGGCCTCAGCTATTTACAATCTATATTAATGACTTAGATGAAGGGACCGAGTGCAATGTATCCAAGTTTGTGGACGATACAAAGCTAGGTGGAAAAGTAACATATGAGGAGGACGCAAAGAGCCTGCAAAGGGATATAGACAGATTAAGTGAGTGGGCAATAAGATGGCAGATGGAGTATAATGGGGGAAAATATAAGGTTATTCACTTTGGTAGGTAGAATACGAAAACAGAATTTTTTTAAATGGTGAGAAACTATTAAATGTTGGTAATAACAACAGAAAATGCTGGGAAAACTCAGCAGGCCAGGCAACATCCGTGGAGAGAGAAATAGAGTCAACGTTTCAGGTCGAAACCCTTCGTCAGGACTGAAAAAGCACAGGAAATGAAACCGATTAAAAGGCCAGTTTGGGGGCTGGGAAATGGGGATGAGAGAACAAAAGAGAAGTGAAGAGACATTAAGAGGTATTCAAAATGAGACGAGATGGTGATAGGACTAGTGGAGAGACAAAAGACGGCTCTAGATTAGGTGTGAAATGCGCTGGCAGAATGGGAGACAGCTGCCATGCGGGAGAGAAAGAAAGGGGGAAGGGCCAAAACAAAGGTGTGGATAAAAAATATATGTAAAAGTGTAATAGGGGCTGACACCATGGTTGACACAGCCCTCGACCGTGTCCGTTCTATCTCCCACACTTCTGCCCTCACCCGTCCCTCCCTCCCGGAACCACAATAGGGTTCCCCTTGTCCTCACCTTTCACCCCACCAGCCTCCACCAAACGCATCTTCCCCTCCCCTCCCAGGTTCCAGGGGCTGAATTTGTTTCCTTTGTTTCCCAACTCTCCCTCCCCAATAGAGAAGCCCCTGACCCCATTCAGCACTTTCCCAGAGTGACAGAGCTTGATGGTACAGGAAGGGCAATCCACAAGGGGCAGCAGAGTGTTGGTGCCAGCCATGTCCATCACTCCATTGCACTGTGCATTGATGTTCCGATACGCTGTACTACAGCACTAATGGACAGCTGCAGGTTCTTGATACACATGTCCTAGTCAGAGGGACCAACATATTTCTTAAGACTCTGCCATCTGACTAAAGAGATTCTCATGTTTTTTTTCACTGCTTGTTGATTCATTTTCATGTTCCGGAAAGCCTGAAAATGTAATAAACTGTCTCTAAATGGTTATTGTTTTAGGAAATGCAAGTTCATCCTGTAATGTATATGCATCCAATGTCAGGGAACTATGCCAGAGAATTTATTGCTTAAAGTGAGACTCCTTCCAATGCTGTGAGTAATGATAAACTGTTGCTGTTGCTAATGAATGATTGATTCTTCACACCAGTCACAAATTTGAATCTCCTTGACAGGCGGAGAGCAGAGGACCTTGGTTATGTAGGGTAGTTGCGCACTCACATACTGTAACTGTGGGGAGAAGCACAAGAAATGTTAACTCCTGCTGGTCTGTCAGGGACAGGAGCAGAGACCAGGGGAGGGAATGTCATTGGCTGAATCAGGGTAGTAATATGGAGAAAATTCTTGCAACAAAAGCAGTTGAGACTAAGTTGATTAATCCTTTCAAAAAGGAACTCAATAAATGTCTGCTTGGGAGCAATATTGGAGGTTACAGGGATAGGCAGCGAAATAATCAAATACGCCATGGGACGTGATACATAGCTGAGGCTGGAAAGAGGGAATTTTATCTCTGGAGGTGAGGAGGATTCAGTTAAATATTGGAGATATTTTTCTTTCATGTTCGAGATGTGGGTGTCGCTGACAAGGTCAGCATTTATTTCCCATTCCTACTTGCCCTTGAGAAGGTGGTGGTGAGCCTTCTTCTTGAACCGCTGCAGTCTGTGTGGTGAAGGTACTCCCACAGTGCTGTTAGGTAGGGAGTTCTAGGATATTCACCCAGCGACGATGAAGTAACGACGATATGTGTCCAAGTTGGGATGGTGTGTGATTTGGAGAAGAACTTGGAGGTGATGGTGTCCTCTGCCCTTGTCCATTTAGCTGGTGAAGGTAGCAGGTTTGGATATGAGGGTGGATGGTTGAATTCTGAAGCTTTGCTTGAATCCCTTTGGGGATCAGGGAGTGTTTATACAGAACTTTCTCTCAGGAGATTAAATAGATGGGATAGAGTCCATGACAGGGAAAAGTATACATGGTCTCTGTACATAGAAACATAGAAGATAGGAGCAGGAGTCGGCCATTCGGCCCCTCGAGCCTGCTCCGCCATTCAATGAGATCATGGCTGATCATCCAAATTCAGTACCCTGTCCCTGCCTTCTCCCCATATCCCTTGATCCCTTTAGCCTTAAGAAATATATCTAACTCCTTCTTGAATATATTTAATTAATTGGCCTCCACTGCCTTCTGTGGTAGAGAATTCCACAGGTTCACCACTCTCTGGGTGAAGAAATTCCTCCTCATCTCTGTCCTAAATGGCTTACCCCTTATCCTTAGGCTGTGACCCCTGGTTCTGGACTTCCCGGCCATTGGGAACATCCTTCCTGCATCTAGTCTGTCTAGTCCTGTTAGAATTTTATAAGTTTCAACGAGATCCCCTCTCAATCTTCTAAGCTCCAGCGAGTACAAGCCCAATCGATCCAATCTCTCCTCATACGTCATTCCTGCCATCCCAGGTATCAGCCTGGTGAATCTTCGCTGCACTCCCTCCATGGCAAGAACATCCTTCCTCAGATAAGGCGACCAAAACTGCACACAATACTCAAGATGTGGTCTCACCAAGGTCCTGTACAACTGCAGCAAGACATCTTTGTTCCTGTACTCAAACCCTCTCGCTACGAAGGTCAACATACCATTTGCCTTCTTAACCGCCTGCTGCACCTGCATGCTTACCTTCAGCGACTGGTGCACAAGGACGCCCAGGTCTCATTGCACCTCCCCTTCTCCCAATCTATTGCCATTCAGATAATAATCTGCCGTCCTGTTTTTGACACCAAAGTGGATAACCTCGCATTTATCCACATTATATTGCATCTGCCATGCTTCTGCCCAATCACCCAACCTGTATAGGAGCGGGCTTGATGTCCTTTATTGGTCTGATATTCTTCTGCCCCCAGAACGGCACTGATCGGCCTGAGAAGTGGTCATACTGTCTAAATAGTGCTACACCTGACCTGAAGTATGTCATATTAAAGCTGGGTATTCTATTCCCCAGCACTGACGTTCCTCACCTTGATGAACACAAAATTATCTCACAGAAAAGGGAAAAAATGCACAAAAGTGGAGTTGATAATATATATTCTGAACTCTTTTGTCCAATTGGACAACTCATCATGGAATTGTGATTTGTTAAAGATCACCATGCGTGATAACATTTTAGAAAGTAAATCCTTTTGTATTTTTAATGGACAGCTGAAAACTTGCCTTTATTCAGAAACACAGGCTGCAACCAACCATAGGTGGGGATCAAACCCCAGTGTCTAATCAAATGTTACATTCTGTAGAATGATACAGTTGTGTGGGTTAATATTGATTTGTTCCGCTTCTTGCATCCAGTGTTGCTCCCAGGTTAGGTACAGCATGGGTTAGATGCAGAGTCAGATTCCTTCTACAATATGGCCCTCAAGCCCTTCCAAGCCAGATACAGAGTAAAGCTCAGTAGTGTCTGGAGATCCCTGGTGTTTGTCAGGAAGGGTACAACAATATTGACAGTGTCTCCCACTCCTTAACTACCTACAAAAGCAGCATCACACACAAACCTTTTGCAGTACTTGGCATAGTTCCATTTGAAACAGATTGAGCTACGACAGACAGTTTAATCGCTTCGTTCTGGTAAAGGGTCACACCCAGATCATTAAACTGTCTTTTCTCTCAGATGCTCAGGGACCTGCATTTTCTGCTTTTATTTGAATCCCTCTATTATTTGATTTATTTGCGTCCAAATGTTCAGACAGCTCACTCTGCACCCTTGATCATGGGCACAATGTACAGAACTTAAAATTAAGCTAGTTGTAGTCTGCAAATCAAAATGCTGCAATGTCAGAAAAAGAAAGAAAAAATAACCAAATCTTTTCTTAATTACTACCTCTTGCCGTTACTTTATCCAGGGTGCACGCGATATTCTGGGTTTCTGGCCTATTCTCGAAGGTCTGCAGACGGAAGGCCCTGCTTCGGTGGTTTTAGGCTTGGTCCTCTCTCACCCTCTGAAATGGACCCTTTGACTGGCATGAAGCAGCCAGTGTACCTCAACAGCTGACTGTCTACTGCTCAGAAAGTGTGTCAGACCCAGGGCTCAATTTTGCCATTGGGGGCAGGCTGGGGCGTGTCAGGTGGTTTTCGGGTCAGGACCCCGACTCGATGTGAAGTGGGAAAAAGTGCGATTTTACCCTAATTGGGCACTTGATTTCCAGCGTGTGGAAACCCCTGGCCCAATGAGTCTTCATACAGAAAGTCGCCTCCGATGACATAATCAATGTTGCTGGATTTAAGGCCTGCAAGCAGCCTTGCTTCTTCTGGAGACTTTAAACTTTATGCCCATTGTTGTGATCGCTTCATTCAGCAACTATGACCAGCAGTAGGCCAAACTGTGCTCCAAGGTTCGATGAGGCCTCCTTCCAAGCTCTGGTGGAGGGAGCAAGATCAAAAACGGAGATGTTCTTCCTTCCTCAGGGAGGAAAAAGCCTCCCCAGCAGACTAAAGCTGTGTGGATGCAAGTGGCCCAGGAGGTCAACTCAATCTCTATGTGCCGCAGAACCTGGCTGCAGTGCAGGAAGAGGTTTCATGACCTTCTCCTCACAGGAAAAGTGAGGATGACATTCCCATCATCCTCAATCTGATCCCCATCGCTTCTCCTCACCAGCACTCTGCTTTGCCAACCTCTTCCTCCACATCCCACTTGACACTTACATCCCTGCACCCTTACCCATTCCCTCTCTCTCTATGGTCACATTCACTTAACTATTCAACCATGCAGCCCTCACACTCCCTATTACTGTGATGCAATGACAACAACTTACAACACACAGGGAGGGCCCTTTGTCTCCTTCTAAGCATCTATGCTATGGATTCTCTACACTCACTCCTTCATTCTCACTCAAACTCCACTTGTGTCCCTCATTGCAGGAAAAGAGAGCCCACAATAAGAGTGAAAGAGCGAGGACAGGAGAAGGGCCACCCTCAGTAGCCCAGCTCACCACCTCGGAGGAGGCAGCCCTGGAAATCTCCGGTGTCGAGGAAGATTCGCAAGTGGGGGACGGACAGACGGGCGCATCACAGCAAGCTGGTGACAGAATAGTTTGGCATCTCTCTCATTGACATTGCATGAGTGACTGATAATGATTCTGATGCTCGAACAGATTGACTTTTGATAATCTGCACAATTCAATGTGCATGCAACCTTTACCTCACATCTCTAACTCTTTCCTTTACTCCCCCACAGGATCATCGACAACCCCCATCCCCACTGTCCAGGAGGAACAGCCTGAGCCTCAAGCCTCCTCAGAGGAAGCTGCAACCTCTGAGGGCGCAGCGTCAGCAGAATTCAGCGCACCCAGCACCAGCGCAGACACTCACACCTCGGTGGGACCTTCGCGAGATAGAGTAGTGTTGTCACCTGGTGTATCACAGCTCACAAGTGAGCATTAGCAGATGGTGGAGACAGGGGCAGCAGTGGAGGGTCATCGTCGGAGGGCACAGACTCTCCCAGCTCGGCTCAGCTGCATGTCGACCCTGTGCCTCCGGGTCCATCCAGAAGGAGAGCGGTGCTGGAGCTCTAGGAACAGGTGCAGGAGACTCTGGTAGCTTTTGTCTCCAGGGTCGCTGCGAGTGTGGAGCGAATGGAGGAGTCCATCGCGAACATGGGCAGAGCCTTTGTGGAGGCACTGGCGCATGAACGCATCACCACGGAAAGGATGGCAACCTCCGTGGAAAGGATGGCTATGGTAAAGGAGAGGATGGCTATGGCCATGGAGGAGCTAAGTCGCCAGAGTGTTGAAAACATGGTCATTGTTCAGGATAGACTGGCATCTCTTGAGAAGCGATGGTCAGCTATTGAGCATAGAAACCAGACATCAAGGAAGTCCTCTGGAGTAGGACTTCCAGTGCAGAAACGGGTCCTCATGGCCCCCCTGAAGTGCAGCAAGGTGCTGTCAAGCCACTTGCTAGCTCTGAAGTGGGGCTGACCTATGAGAGGGATGTTGGTGGCAGACAACAAGGAAGTGGGGGATCCTCTCCAAGCGCTCACACGATCATGCCACTGCAAAGCCCTCGGTCAGAGCCCCACCAGAGTCCTCACCCAACTGAGATGGGCGTCTCAGCTCCTGCACCGCTGCAGGAGCAGCAGACTGTTGCCGAGCCCTCACAGGCTCGCAACCCCAGAGGACGCCCACCAAAGGTGTCGCGACAGGAGCAGCAAGAAAGTGAACAAGGGGCCTCCACATCTGCTGAAGCCACAGGGGAAGCACCATGTAGGAGCACGTGTAAGAGGAAGATAAAGCACAAGTAGTCACTTAGGTGTTCTGTTTTATTGTTTTTTGACAAGCCATCCTTGTATCGTGATGATAAACAGATTTGATGGCAAACTGTTGAAGTTGTGGCCTGTGTCATCTCGCAAAGGGACTTCCACATTGAGGACTTAGGGCGACTTGCAATTGTCAGTATGGTGGTTAGAGTGATAGGAATCCGTAGGTTCTTGTCCATTGTTGATGCTCTGGTAAGAAGATGCGAGGCAAAAGTGTTTGTGCAGGCTAAGCAAATCTGGCCAACATGAGTGCGTCCCTTGCATCCCGGGCAGCAGTGTGGTCGCACGCTGGAGCCTTCTGGCCTGTGCAGCTTCAGGTGGGTGAGCAGCAGCTTGGCACTCCTGTTGTTCGTGGTTCTGCTGCTGCCGCGGCTGGTCTTCGTCCGAATCTGATGTCCAGGAGGAAAGGAAATAAATGGTTCCCATTCTTCTGGTATATGCCTCAGTTGAGGAAGCGCTCAGTCAAGGTGGGAAGAGGGGTTTCCCAGGAGGTCACACTGGAGATGGGTGTCAGGCTCCAAACTTCCACAACAATGAGTAGACCTGCTAAAAGTTCCCCTAGACCGGAGACAACAAAGTTCTGCCATCTGCAAATGATCATTGGTGAAAACTCCTTTTTAATGGTGGAGCTGCAGCTGTTAGTAAGCAGTCCACTTGTGAGGCCTCCAGGGTTAACTGACGTGTTCCAGAGGAGACGTGCAGGACGGGGGAAATGTGTTAAAATCAGAAAGGCCTCGCAAAATGGGATTATAGAGGCAATTAACTGGTTGTTAAAGGCCTTAAGGGCCTATGCCGCCTCTTGAAGGTGGGATGGGAATGGGGTCTGAAACCCCGATTCTGGGAAAATTGCTCGGAGGCGGGCTGGAGGCGGGATCAGAGCCGCCTGCCATTTTTTGCAATTTTAACACCTCACTCGCCTCCAATCCCGCCTCCTCGGGCCTGGCAAAATCGAGCTCCCAGAGTGCAAAGGACAGTGTGAGAAATAGAGAATACAACAGTGTAGTGAGAGACATCGAATGAAAGTGTGCAAGATTGTGAGACAATGACAAAATGTGAGTCAGAGAGAGTGTAACAGTGTGTAAAAGATAGGGTGTGACAGAGAGAGACAGTGACAGTTTAACATAAAAAGTGTGTATCATAGTGACAGAGTTAGTGCAGGAGCATATGAGAGAATGAATGAACGCAACACAAAAATAAAGCAGAAAGCCAAAATAGGAAAATTAATATAAAAATGATTGTCGTCATCAAGAATTGAACACTGTAATAAATTGCTGTTCAATGTTTTATAGAATTATGAATAAATAATTTTAGAGAATTGATCAATGTCTAAGTGTCCTAGGGCTAGTGCTGGTTACCATGCGGCTGAGATAATGAGTAATTACACCGCACCACACCTCAGTCTTTGGACTGTTTCCACAATGATGTTAGACAGAAAGAAGAGCGGGTATCGAATGAGGTGACAGTGATTTAGCTCATCCTCTAGGGATAGCTGGGGGAAATCTCACAAATCAACCGGACAGGCTGCCTGCAGTCACTGTGACAATCAGCGGGCGTCTCTGATGTTGCAGATATGTAAATCCCTACTTCATATAAAGGCCATCTATTCTGGCTGAGTCTAATAGCAAATAAATTAGATTGAGGAGCTCTGTGCAGCCCAAGATGTAGTAGACAATTAACCTTGAAGGCAGCCGGGTCATGCTGGAACTCCCATGGTGGCTCAGTAATGCATGCACTGCCCAGTGTGGTCACAGGTTTGGTCACAAAACTATTGGGACCATTTGCGTTCATCCATCCAGAAAGACTGTAAATATGTCGGGAGGGTATCAAGGGATATGGAGCAAAGGCGGGTAAATGGAGTTGAGGTACAGCTCAGTCATGATCTAATTGAATGGTGGAGCAGACTCGAGGGGCTGAATGGCCTCCTCCTGTTCCTATGTAACTGTATCCAGCAAGAGTCCAATCACAAAAATGGTTCATTATTCACAGATGTAAAATATTTGCTCAGATATGCATTGCTTTCAGTAACACTGTGAGAACATTCCAACAGTCACTGAGAGCAAAGCCTCTCTGGGATAATCCCAAACTGTTAAAACTTGGAATGGGATAAACTTAAGCCACCTTATTTTCAATGCACAAAGCTGCAGGACAGAATGTAATGCACAGAAACACCCTTTCACCTGCAAACAGTCACGGCTAAAGGATTTGCGATGTCATACGGACCACTATCTACCATTGATCACAGAGGGCAAAGCAATCAGCTTCCTGACTGTTTTACACGGATTTGTATCATTTATCCAAACCAAAGACCAATTAAATTTTTATTGAACCAACACACATTGTACATAAACTTTCAACAGCATTACTGGTTCCCATTGTCAGAAGAGACATGGCAAAGGGGCTACTAGAGACTGGGATCACCCCGAGTGACGGGCTGTGGCTCAGTTAACGTTTCTTCACTCCTCACTATACTGGACCTGGTGGGACCAAATCTTTCATAATCAAAGAGATGGTGCTGTTAAAAATTGTCAACATTATTGAGTACAATCAGTACAATTTCTACTTCATTGAACAAAACTTTTTTGCTGCAAATGCTGCTCTCGCGGTTAGAATCTAATTTCATCACTAATTTTCAGGCATGTGTAGGGCGCCTTATCACTTTCTCAGAGACATTGTAAAGTGCCACACGTTGTGCAGTTACTGCTGTTGTTATGCGGGTCAATGCAGCAACCATTTTGCACACAGTTAGATCCCACAAACAGCAAAGAGATGAATGACAAGTTTTGTTTTGGCAGTGTTGGTTGAGGGAGGAATGTTGGCCAGGATACCAGGAGAACTCCCTACTCTTCTTCAAGTAGTGTCATGGGAACCACTGGACCAGACACTCAAGGCCTTAGTTTAATATCTTGTCTAAATGATGACACCTGTGACAATGCAGCACTCCCTTAGTACTGTATCGAAGTGTCAGCTGTGTAAAAGTGTTGTGAAATGATATTTAACTGTTTGTACCAGCTGGTTCACGGAAACACCAGTCACCCAACCAGCACTATGACCCTGATATAAACATTACCATTCTATAAATATCACAGCGATATATAATTACACACACACACACTCGTGTTATACGTGTACAATTCTTGATCCACCAGCACAATCAAGTGCTTTTCCTTTACAAGTGAACACTACAAATATATTTTGGAAGGGGGAGGTGTCAATCCTAACTGAAGCCCAGGACATAAAGACTTTTTCCAGACCCCCACCCCAAGTAGGTAACTACTATACAACAATATGCATTTGAAAGCCACAAAGGGAGCTTGACAATGAAAGAGTTAATGCCACTGCTGCGAGTCCTTACTGTGTGGAACATGGTATGGTATGCAGAGCACATGGTGCCGTCTCAGAGTCTGGGGCTTCATTGTCCTGCACCAAGCCTGGATTTGAAGCATTTGACAACAAACGATTGTATTGCAGCCCATTAGCACTCAGCACAAGTTGATAACTGTCCTCTTGATAGCATCTCCTGGACAGACTCAGCTTCAGCCACCATTCAACACATTGCCCAGGATTGAAGCCATGAGAAAATATCCCAGGCAGCCAGCCCCGGGTCCAACAGTTAGATGGAGCGCTTGCACCTTCAGACTACACTGGGCTTGCTGCACAGGCAGCTTAACAAGATCTGTTCATTAAAACCCAGCCATCTCCTCACATGAGTTACTGGCATTCAAATTAGATGTCAATGCATAAAAATGAAAGTAAGTCATTGCCCCAAATTATTATTCAATTCTAACAATTTAATGGATCTATTATTAGAATGAATGACCCATTTACTATACACAGTGTGGCTACTAATTATCTCAGTGGCAACACTAAAGCAAGAAAAGATGGCACTGCTAACTTCAGAGGCATTAAGCTCAAACGATTGTTAAGGAAATGGAAAAAGCTGTTTAAAATAATTTTAAGTTAAACTGCGGGAGTAGAACAAGAGCAACATTTTCAAACTTGAGAAGGGTACTTTTAGGACAGATAACAATGGGCTGAATGGCCTTCTTCATCCACCATTACCTTGTGATCTTGTAAAGAATTGGTTTCACTCAGTCCCTGAACGTGCTGTCAACACCCAAATCCGTGCCCATCTTTCCCGCAACTCCATGTTTGAATCCCTCCAATCAGGTTTCTGCCCCTGCCACAGTACCGAAGCGGCTCTCATCAAAGTCACAAAGCACTCGCCTGGTTCCATTCTTATCTATCTAATCGTAGCCAGAGAATCACCTGCAATGGTTTCTCTTCCTGCTCCCGCATCGTTACCTCTGGTGTCCCCCAAGGATCTATCCTTGGCCCCCTCCTATTTCTCATCTACATGATGCCCCTTGGCGACATCATCCGAAAACACAGCGTCAGTTTCCACATGTACGCTGACGACACCCAGCTCTACCTCACTACCACTTCTCTCAACCCCTCCACGGTCTCTAAATTGTCAGACTGCTTGTCCGACATCCAGTTCTGGATGAGCAGAAATTTTCTCCAATTAAATACTGGGAAAACCGAAGCCATTTTTTTCAGTCCCCACCACAAACTCCGTTCCCTAGCCACTGACTCCTTCACTCTCCCTAACATCTGTCTGAGGCTGAACCACACTGTTCACAAACTTGGTGTCATTTTTGACCCTGAAATGAGCTTCCGACCACAGATGCACCGCATAACTAAGACCGCCTTTTTCTATCTCTGTAACCTCACCCGTCTCCGCCCCTGCCTCAGCTCATCCGCTGCTGAAACCCTCATCCGTGCCTTTGTTACCTCTAGACTTGACTATTCCAACGCACTCCTGGCTGGCCTCCCACATTCCACCCTACGTAAACTTGAGGTCATCCAAAACTCGGCTGCCCGTGTCCTAACGCGCACCAAGTCCCGTTCGCCCATCACCCCTCTTCTCGCTGACCTACATTGGCTCCTGGTTAAGCAGCGCCTCGATTTCAAAATTCTCATCCTTGTTTTCAAATCCCTCCATGGCCTCGCCCCTCCCCATCTCTGTAATCTCCTTCAGCCCCACAACCTCCCCATGATATGTGCGCTCCTCTAATTCTGCCCTCCTCTAATTCTGCCCTCTTGAGCATCCCTGATTATAATCGCTCCACCATCGGTGGCCGTGCCTTCTGTTGCCTGGGCCCTAAGCTCTGGAATTCCCTGCCTAAACCTCTCCGCCTCTCTATCTCTCTTTCCTCCGATAAGACGCTTCTTAAAACCTACCTCTTTGACCAAGCTTTTGGTCACCTGCCCTAATTTCTCCTTATGTGGCTCGGTATCAAATGTTTTGTCCTATAACACTCCTGTGAAGCGCCTTGGGACGGTTTACCACGTTAAAGACGCTATATAAATACAAGTTGTTGTTGTACCACTGGAACAAGTGCTGCCTCCAGTGGTGATGTAAAACTAGAGGGCAGCATCTTTCTGTCCGTGCAGCAGCCCAGTCCTCCCAGAGAAGTGATGTGATCTTTTTGCTCACTGGCCTTTTCATACCTTCCCCAGCCAATGGGAAATGAAGGACAGGTAGAAGTAAAGTCTTATGCAGAGTTGTTCCAGTGCTACGATATCAGTTTTGCACTCTCAGACAAACTTGCAGAACTGTTTTAAGAAGCATTTTTGCAATATACATAAATCAAAGCATATAGGTACGGTAACCTAGTGGTTACTATACTGGACTAGTAATCAAGAGATTGAGTTCAAATCCTACCACAGCAAATTAGGAAGCTGAAGTCATTAAATCTGGTAATTTGTGGGCTGGCACCAGATTAAATGACCTTGAAGCTGTCAAATTGTTGTAAAAACCCAAGTGGTTCCCTAATGTCCTTCAGGGAAGGGAAACATAGAAACATAGAGATAGGAACAGGAGTAGGCCATTCGGCCCTTCGAGCCTGCTCCGCCATTCAATGAGATCATGGCTGATCTTCATCTGAGATCTTAGCTGATCTTACCAGTTCAGTACCCCGTCCCCGCCTTTTCTCCGTAACCCTTAATCCCCTTAGCCTTCAGAAATATATCCAATTCTCTCTTGAAAATATTTATTGAATTAGCCTTCACAGCCCTCTGTGGCAGGGAATTCCACAGGCTCACCACTCTTTGAGTGAAGAAATTCTTCCTCATCTCTGTTTTAAATGATTTGCCCGCTATTTTTAGACTGTGGCCCCTGGTTCTGTGCTCCCCTGCCATTGGAAACATTCTCTCTGAATTCAGCCTGTCCAGGCCTGCCATAATTTTATATGTTTCGATGAGATCCCCTCTCAATCTTCTAAACTCCAGTGAGTACAAGCCCAAACTATTCAATCTCTCCTCGTAGGTCATTCCCGCCATTCCAGGTATCAGCCTGGTGAATCGCCGCTGCACTCTTTCCATGGCAAGAACATCCTTCCGCAGATGGGGCGACCAAAACTGTACACAATACTCCAGATGCGGTCTCACCAGCACCTTGTACAGCTGTAGTAAGGTATCCCTATTCCTATACTCGAACCCCCTTGATATGAAGGCCAACATACCATTTGCCTTCTTAATCGCCTGTTGCACCTGCATGCTCTCCTTCAGTGACTGGTGCACAAGAACACCCAGGTCCCTCTGCACTTCCCCATCTCCCAATCTATTGCCATTTAGATAATAATCTACCCTCCTGTTTTTGCCCCCAAAGTGGATAACCTCGCATTTATCCACATTATAGTGCATCTGCCACGTATCCGCCCATTCTCCCAACCTGTCCAAATCGCACTGTAGCCTCCTGACATCCTCATCAGAGCCCACCCCTCCTCCTAGTTTAGTGTCGTCAGCGAATTTGGAAATATTGCATCCAATTCCCTGATCCAGATCATTTATATATATTGTGAACAGCTGGGGTCCCAGGACAGATCCTTGCGGCACCCCGCTGGTCACTGCCTGCCACTCCGAAAACGAGCCGTTTATTCCAACTCTCTGTTTTCTATCCGCCAGCCAGTTCTCTATCCACGTTAATACTTTGCCCCCAATCCCATGAGCCTTAATTTTGCATGATAATCTTTTGTGTGGAACCTTATCGAAGGCTTTCTGGAAGTCAAGGTACACCACATCCACTGGCTCTCCCCCATCTATTTTACCAGTTACTTCCTCAAAAAATTCCAGCAGATTAGTCAAACACGATTTACCCTTTGTAAATCCATGTTGACTCTGTCCGATCCTTTCCCCATTTGTCAAGTGCTCCGCTATTTTATCCTTAATAATGGACTCTAGCATTTTGCCCACAACCGATGTAAGGCTTACTGGTCTATAATTCCCTGCTTTCTCTCTACCCCCCTTTTTAAATATTGGGGTAACATTAGCTACCCTCCAATCCACGGGTACTGTTCCCGAGTCAATGGAGTTCCGGAAGATGATCCTTAGAGCATCTGCTATCTCCAGGGCCACCTCCTTAAGTACCCTAGGATGTAGTTTATCAGGCCCCGGGGATTTGTCGGCCTTCAGTCCCCTCAACTTACCCAACACCATATCCCTAGAGATACTAATTTCTGTCAGCTCCTCCCTCTCATTAGTCCCTATGTTTGCCGATATTCCTGGGAGGTTATTTGTGTCCTCCTTTGTGAATACAGAACCAAAGTATGAGTTTAATTGGTCTGCCATTTCCTTATTCTCCATTATATATTCTCCCGAATCGGACTGCAAGGGACCGACTTGGGATTTTACCAGTCTTTTCCTCCTGATATACCGATAAAAGCTTTTGCAGTCTGTCTTTATGTTTGCTGCAAGTTTACTTTCGTATTCTATTTTCCCCTTCCTGATTAATCCCTTTGTCCTCTTTTGCTGTATCCTGTACTGCCCCCAAACTTCCGGTCTGGTGCTTTTTTTTGCCAGTTGATATGCCCTTTTTTTGATTTTATGCTGTCCCTAATTTCCCTCGTTATCCACGGTTGAGCCACCTTTTTAGGTTTATTTTTATGCCAAACCGGTATAAACATGTTCTGGAATTCTTCCATTCTATCTTTGAATGCTTGCCATTGTCTATCCACTGTCAATCCCCCCAGAAACACCACCCAATCAATCTTACCCAATTCCCGTCTCATACCCTCGTAATTCCCTTTATTTAAGTTCTGGACCTTAGTCTCTGATTCAATTTCCTCACTCTCCATCTCGACTGAGAGCTCGATCATATTATGATCGCTCTGACCCAAGGGGCCTCGTACAAGAAGATTGTTGATAAGTCCCTTCTCATTGCACAATACCCAGTCTAAAATGGCCTGATCTCGAGTCGGCTCCTCGACATATTGGTCCAGATAACCGTCCCGAAAACATTCCAGGAATTCCTCCTCCTCAGAATTTTTACTAATTTGGGTAGTCCAATCAATATGTAAATTAAAGTCACCCATGATGACAGCTGTGCTCTTATCGCACGCTTCTCTAATTTCCCTTTTTATGCCTTCCCTCACCTCCATATTACTATTTGGAGGCCTATATATCACACCCACTAACATTTTCCTCCCCTTGCTATTTCTCATTTCTACCCATACAGATTCCGTTTCATCCGAGTTAATATCCTTCCTTTCCATTGCATTAATCCCCTCCTTTACCAGCAATGCTACCCCACCTCCCCTACCTTTTTGCCGATCCTTCCTAAATATTGTATATCCCTGGATGTTAAGTTCCCAGCCTTGCCCACCCTGCAGCCACGTTTCTGTAATCCCAATCAAATCATACTTGTTTACCTCTATTTCCACAACTAATTCATCCACCTTGTTCCTAATGCTTCTAGCATTAAGATACAAAGCCTTCAGGCTTGCTTTTTTCACACTCTCATTATGAATTAGTTTGGCCCTTTGTGTTTCTCTCCTTTGCTTATTGCTTCCCATGATCTGGCATACATATGACTCCAGTCCTACACTATGTGGTTGACTTTTAATGCCCGCAGGGCAACTAGGGATAGGCACATCTCAAGAATTAATGTAAAAAAAACTTCTATGATCCTGTTTACATTACTCTGCTGATAATGTCACTCACGGCTGTTCAACGTCAGTGGGACATTTTATTTCACAGAGGGGAGCAGCATCATTTCAGTCATTTTGCAGGAACTCCGTGTCAATATCAAGCACTCTAAAGTCAGGTACAGCAATGGGTTAGGCACAGAGTAAAGTTCCTTCAACAATGCTGTAATAAGAGACCTCAGCTCCAGCCTCAGACCAGCATGCCTTATTGTACCAATGCGATATTTTCTATTTCCAACACCAGCCATCGTGTGGCCTCTCTGAAATTAGCTATTTAGAGCTCATTTAGGGGCAGGTTTGTGCTGTTGGCTTGTGTCCAGTAGTAGCTGCAATCTGACTGCTCAAACTTACTTCACAAAGAACCCTCACAGACAGAAGAGGCTTTCAACCCTGGATTTAAACCTCAGTCCCAGCAGTGAAACGCCAATGTATAATCCACTGCACTATTCAGTCCCCCAATACTGAGTTTCAATAAAAAAATTTAAAGGTGTATTGTTGGTTCAGACAATTAATAAAAATGGAAGCAATGGAATAGCTGGGCTTACATTCTGTTTAGCTACACAATGTGCTGGCAAGTTTTAAGTCTTACCTATGTTTTACCCAGAGGGCTTTTAACTGCAGATGGATAATTTATTCTACCTTTCTGAAATGTCTCTTAGTAAACATTTGATGTGAATTTTCTTTCAAACATTTGTCACAAACAATAAGCTTTAAAGACCTTGGCCACCCAAAGTATTACCTCAGCGTTGCATACTGTGCTGAAATATTATGGATTTGAGAGTTAGGAGCAGATTGTGATATATTATTATGTATGAATGGAAAGCAAGCAATGCAACAGCAGCAGTAGGCATTGACTCAGAAGGCAGTCGTGGTATATCTATTAAAACTGCATGTGCACAGGTGTCAATTCAAATCCCTCAATATCAGGGCTCGGTATCTCCCTTGCACTTTCAGTCTCAATGTCTGTCTTATGCTGTCTGCCTCGGCAAACTATTGTGTGAGAATCATCAGCAAATTCAACGTTTTCTCCCTTGCATCCCCATTTTAAAACCAAAATAGAGTCATAAGAAGCGAGGAATTAGAAAAAGTTATTGAGACAATACAACTTGTGCTATCGTTTAGGACCACGGACAGGAAACACCGAGACTGTTTACATCTACCTCCAGACTCTGCTTTGTGCCCTTGCACATCCCAACTTTTCTTCCCTCCTCCTCTCCATTGGTCACTCCTGAGCAGCTTGCCTGGTGGCTATTCTTCATGTGTTAGCCTGGGGAGTAAATGCAAGCAGGCTATTTGACCATGCAGAGTCATAGCTGAGCCTAAATGTGTCTTCACCAGTTGGCCATCGATCACCAGTTGTCCCTATCACCCTCCATAAACTTGAGGTCATCCAAAACTCAGCTGCCTGTGTCCTAACTCACACCAAGTCCCATTCACCCATCACCCGTGCTTGACGACCTACATTGGCTCCTGGTTAAGCAATGCCTCGATTTTAAAATTCTCAACCTTGT
Organism: Somniosus microcephalus; assembly: GCF_052327205.1. Lineage (NCBI taxonomy): Eukaryota > Metazoa > Chordata > Chondrichthyes > Squaliformes > Somniosidae > Somniosus > Somniosus microcephalus. The sequence continues at coordinate 2,434,436 of NC_141012.1, forward strand.
TTTCAAAGCCTCACCCCTCCCTATCGCTAACCACCTCCAGCCCTACAACCCTCTGGCTCCTCCAATTCTGGCCCCTTGCACATTATTGATTTTAATCACTCCACCGTTGGTGGCTGTGACTTCAGCTGCTGAGGCCCTAAGCTCTGGAATTCCCTCCCTAAAACTTTTTGCCTCTCTACCTCTCTTTCCTCCTTTAAGACACTCATTAAAATCTACCTATTTGCCCAGGTTTTTCTGCCCTAATATCTCCTTATGTAGATCAGTGTCAAATTTTGTTTGATAATGCTCCTGTGAAGTGCCTTGGGATGCTTTGCTATGTTAAAGGCACTATATAAATGCAAGAACATAAGAAGTAGGAGCAGGAGTAGGCCATACGGCCCCTCGGGCCTGTTCCGCCATTCAATAGGATATGGCTGATCCGAACCTAGACTCACGTCCACTTCCCTGCCCGCTCCCCGTAACCCCTAATTCCCTTATCAGCTAGGAAACTGTCTATCTCCGTTTTAAATCTATTTAATGTTGCCGGTTCCACAGCTCTCTGAGGTAGCAAATTCCATAGATTTACTACCCTCTGAGTGAAGAAGTTTCTCATCTCAGTTTTGAAACGGCAGCCCCTTATTCTAAGATTATGCCCCCTAGTTCTAGTCTCACCCATCAGTGGAAACATCCTCACCGCATTCACCCGATCAAGCCCCCTCACAATCTTATATGTTTCGATAAGATCGCCTCTCATTCTTCTGAATTCCCATGAGTAGAGGCCCAACCTACTCAACCTTTCCTCATAAGTCAACCCCCTCATCTCCAGAATCAACCGAGTGAACCTTCTCTGAACTGCCTCGAGAGCAAGTATATTTTTTCTTAAATATGGAAACCAAGACTGTACGCAGTATTCCAGGTGTGGCCTCACCAGTACCCTGTATAACTGCAGCAAGACTTCCCTGCTTTTATACTCCATCCCCCTTGCAATAAAAGCCAAGATTCCATTGGCCTTCCTGATCACCTGTTGTACCTGCATACTAACCTTCTGTGTTTCATGCACCAGGACCCCCAGATCCCTTTGCAGTTTCTTTCCATTTAGATAATAACTTGCTCTTTGATTTTTTCTGCCAAAGTGCATAACCTCACACTTTCCAACATTATATTCCATCTGCCAAATTTCTGCCCACTCACTTAGCCTGTCTATGTCCTTTTGCAGGTTTTTTATGTCCTCCTCACTCACTGCTTTCCCTCCCATCTTTGTATCGTCGGCAAACTTAGATACGTTGCACTTGGTCCCCTCCTCCAAATCGTTAATATAGATTGTAAAGAGTTGGGGTCCCAGCACTGACCCCTGCGGAACACCACTAGTTACTGATTGCCAACCCGAGAATGAACCATTTATCCCCACTCTCTGTTTTCTGTTAGATAGCCAATCTTCCACCCATGCCAGTATATTACCCCCAATCCCGTGATTTTTTATCTTGTGCAGTAATCTTTTGTGTGGCACCTTGTCAAATGCCTTTTGGAAGTCCAAATACACCACATCCACTGGTTCCCCTTTATCCACCCTGTTTGTTACATCCTCAAAGAATTCGAGCAAATTTGTCAAACATGACTTCCCCTTCATAAAACCATGCTGACTCTGTCCGATTAAATTATGCTTATCCAAATGTCCTGTTACTGCTTCCTTAATAATGGACTCCAACATTTTACCAACCACAGATGTTAGGCTAACTGGTCTATAGTTTCCAGTCTTTTGTCTACTTCCCTTTTTAAATAAGGGCGCTACATTAGCAGTTTTCCAATCTGCTGGGACCTTTCCTGAATCCAGGGAGTTTTGGAAAATTACCACTAATGCATCCGCAATCCCTACCGCTACTTCTCTCAAGACCCTAGGATGTAAGCCATCAGGTCCAGGGGATTTATCCGCCTTAAGTCCCATTATCTTACCGAGTACCATCTCCTTAGTGATTTTAATCGTGTTTAGCTCCTCCCCCCCTATAGCCCCCTGTTTGTCCAGTGTTGGGATATTTTTAGTGTCCTCTACTGTAAAGACTGATACAAAATATTTGTTCAGCGTATTTGCCATCTCCATGTTCCCCACTACTAATTTCCCGGTCTCATCCTCTAAGGAACCAACATTCACTTTAGCCACCCTTTTTCTTTTTATATAACTGTAGAAACTCTTGCTATCTGTTTTTATATTTTTTGCTAGTTTACTTTCATAATCTATCTTCCCTTTCTTAATTAATCTTTTAGTTATTCTTTGCTGGCTTTTAAATGCTTCCCAATCTTCTATCCTCCCACTAGATTTGGCTACTTTATATGCCCTTGTTTTCAGCCGGATACCGTCCTTTATTACTTTACTTAGCCACGGATGGCTGTCTTTTCTTTTACGCCCCTTTTTCCTCAGTGGAATATATTTTTCTTGAAAGTTGTGAAATATCTCCTTGAATGTACACCACTGCTCATGTACCGTCTTACACCTTAATCTATTTTCCCAGTCCACTTTAGTCAACTCTGCTCTCATACCTTCAAGTTGTTGTTGTTGTTGAGCCCTGAAAATAAATGGCTCAGTTTCACACTGGGAAGTGTATTTACCTATCAAGTCAATGGGTATGATATACCAGGCTACAAAAGAAGTACGCTGGTGCTACGATCTGTGCTGTGGTTCATTTCTTCACTACCATGAGATCTGTTGCAATGCTGTGGGATGGTGCAAATTGAAAGTCAATCACTGTTGGACATCCTAGAGAGATGTATGTTGGACTCCTTGGGGAGTTATGGGGTAACAGTCAAACTTCTTTGTGTTTCAAAGCAACAGGCTTTCCAATATAAACAGGATGATTTTGAAGTGTCTTGAGGAGAAAGCACGGCTTGTCTTCTGATATGTAAAGTGTTTGTGTAAGGAAATAAGTGTTAGTAATAAAATGTAACTTTAGTGTTAGGGTAATAAAACAGGGGTAGCGAATCCATTAGCTACAGATAACAGTTGGTAAAGCTTTTTCTTAAAAGGATTTAGGGACTGTTACATCAGGAAGACTTGTTTAGGGAAAGTTGTTTTGAAGTAAACAACTGCAAACTGTTTACATAAATAGTCTGTTTTCAAAAGGTTTGGGAATGGGTGTGTCATACAGTCTTAGCCATGACATTTTATAAAGGAGCATGGTTTTCAACAGTATCTCAGGGGGCTCAAAAGATAGAGAAACCGAAAAGCCACTCTCTGTATACAGTTAAGACTGATCACTTTACAATTAATCAACATCACTAAAACAGATTATCTGGTCATTATCACATTGCTGTTTGTGGGAGCTTGCTGTGTGTAAATTGGCTGCCGTATTTCCTACATTACAACAGCAACTACACTTCAAAAAGTACTTAATTGGCTGTAAAGCGCTTTGGGATGTCCGGTTGTCGTGAAAGTCTTTTTTTCTTTCTTTACTGTGTATCAATAAAGTTTGTTCCGTATACTCCGAAGTCTCGTGCTTACTCGAAACGTGTTGTTGTGAACCAGAGGAGAAAGGAGGTTGACTGCTAACACTCACCTCCCTCGGGAACGAAGGGAAAATCATAGGAGATCCCTGCTCTGTTCTGTCATAACTCTCAGTAACAGTTCAGAGCTGTGTGGGCAGATTCCTGACAGCATATTACTCAAATCTTTAGATACTATCTAGCGAGAGCAGACAGAAGAGAGAAAAACATTAGAGGAGACACAAACTCAAAAATAGAAAAGAAATGTTTTGTTCCAAAAACCAGAGAATGAATGAAAGCAATCTATTTACAGTGGTAAATTGTTAATTTCTCCTTTCATCTCATTGCACTTGTGACTCTTACTGCATAGTGCCACTCATTATGCTGTGTTATCTCAGTAGCATGACTTTCCTCCCCTAGGGAAAGATGAATGCCAGTTATTAGCGAGCTGCCTTGAGCACTTACTGCATGACCATGGCCTGGCAGCAATCCCAGTGAGTTGCCGAAGGCTGGATACAGTGTCATTGCTGGTGGATAAGTGAAATCTTCACACCATGTCCATTTGAACTGTGAAGAACATCGAACTATGCAGTTCTAGATTTTGTCCTTCCAAATTTGGGTTGTGTCTAGAGAGAGTATTTTCATCTGTATAACATAAGGGTAAAGTGCCAGTAGGTATAGATCTAGCCCTGGTGGCGATAATGACCCGAAGTAACTTAGGAGTATCACACAAGATTTGTACTGGTGCAACATCAAAGTATTGGCTTAAGTGTGATTTTTTTCAGTAGTGTGTTGGTACCAGTACACTAAATTAAACCTAGTGATGACACTGGGATCATTCATATTTCACTGACTCACCTGAACCAAACAAACACCCAGACATTTACTCAACAATAGGGGGTCAATGGGCACTGCTGAAGTTGGTCTCCTGGGTATTATAGCAGGGTGTTTGTGTGTGCTCGCTGTAGGAAAAGTACCCTAAAATATCCAGAGGTGTCCTTAAAATGGAATTTTCAGCAATCCAGATGAACTCTGGGAAAACAGAAAGTATTAATGCTAAAAACCATGGGTACTTCCAGATAGCCCTGTGCACTGTGAGATAAAGGATTTCTCTCTCACAGTTAGCATTTGGCCCAATTAGGGACTGGAACAAAAAAAACAGGCTTGTAAAAGGAGAATGTAAGATTATATTCTGATGGCCACAAGAGTGATCAATCCTTACCTTGTGGCATTTCCCACTGTTGTGATTATGGCAAGCAATGTGCAAAGAATCCTCACAAATGGCCCTAAAACCTCATTCTTATCTGGGTTGCCTTACTACAGGTAATGATGGCCAGTAAAGTAAGCAGTCTTGCAGCTAATGAGCAAATCTGACCTGTTTCCCAAGCAATTAAGAATTTGTTATTATAAGTGCTTGACTTGTGCCAGTTTGAAGCATTTGTCATCAAATAAGTGAATCTCTACAACAAATATATTACAGATATTGGTTTAAATAAAATTGAAGGAATTTTTTTTGTGAATCAAATATATAAAAGATGGTTTTTGACACATAAGATCGGAACACTTAGTAGAGGGGCAGAAAAAAGAGGAAGTCAGAGTTCAGAAATACCTTCGGAACTCTCTTATTCAGGGATAGGCAAGTGATCCAGTGTATCACATGCATGTAAGAGTTAAGTTCCTGGGTACCGACATCAGATTGAGATTCATCGTGCCAATGCCCCAGAAACAAACTCAAGCATCCTAGAGAACGAGGCTAAACAACCAACTCTACTGCACTGATTCCAAAGGACAAGATTATATAAGGTCCTGAAATCTTTGTTAAAGCTCTGAGCATACCATGTCTCTTAATATATCCAACAGCCTCTTTAATCAAGGCTGTTAACCTGCCGGCTATACGCAGAGTCTAATCCAAACTAATCTTGCTGACTATATGTGAATCTTGGACACTGAGCATAATATCAAGTTGTAATAAGTAGAGCCCAGCTGATGTTGAGTTATAGTGATACACTGGAACTGCCTTTGTAACCTCGCCCTCCTGTTAGAGGATTATGAGTCAGGCTAATGGCCTGTCCACTTTAAGAATGCCTTTCATTATGGAAACAACCCAGAGATAAGACGAGTCTCTTACAGACTTGCAAATATAAACATCAACTGTGGAAATAACAGCAGTAGAATAAATGGTTTGCCTCATGTGCCACTAGGCACAGCAGACTCTAACTAACTAACTAACCTTGTAATCTCAGTTAATAACTCCATCAATTAGAAACATAGAAAAATAGGAGCAGGAGTAGGCCATTTAGCCCTTCGAGCCTGCTCCGCCATTCAATATGATCATGGCTGATCCTCTATATCAATACCATATTCCCGCTCTCTCCCCATACCCCTTGATGCCTTTTGTGTCTAGAAATCTATCTATCTCCTTCTTAAATATATTCAGTGACTTGGCCTCCACAGCCTTCTGTGGTAGAGAATTCCACAGGTTCACCACCCTCTGAGTGAAGAACTTTCTCCTCATCTCAGTCCTAAATGTCCTACCCCGTATCCTGAGACTGTGACCCCCTCGTTCTAGACCCCCCAGCCAGGGGAAACATCCTCCCTGCATCCAGTCTGTCCAGCCCTGTCAGAATTTTATACGTTTCAATGAGATCCCCTCTCATTCTTCTAAACTCTAGTGAATACAGGCCTAGTCGACCCAATCTCTCCTCATATGACAGTCCTGCCATCCGAGGAATCAGTCTGGTGAACCTTCGCTGCACTCCCTCTATGGCAAGTATATCCTTTCTTAGGTAAGGAGACCAAAACTGCACACAGTACTCCAGGTGTGGTGTCACCAAGGCCCTGTACAACTGTAGTAAGACATCCTTGCTCCTGTACTCAAATCCTTTTGCATTGAAGGCCAACATACCATTTGCCATCCTAACTGCTTGTTGCACCTGCATGTTTGCTTTCAGTGACTGGTGTACAAGGACACCCAGGTCCCTTTGTACATCAGCATTTCCCAATCTATCACCATTTAAATAATACTCTGCCTTTCTGTTTTTCCTACCGAAGTGGATAACTTCACAGTTATCCACGTTATACTGCATCTGCCATGTATTTGCCCACTCACTCAACTTGTCTAAATTGCCTTGAAGCCTCTTTGCATCCTCCTCACAACTCATAATCCCACCTAGTTTTGTGTTGTCAGCAAACTTGGAAATATTACATTTGGTTCCCTCACCCAAATCATTGATATATATTGTGAATAGCTAGGGCCCATGCACTGATCCCTGCGGTACCCCACTAGTCACCACCTGCCACCCCGAAAAAGACCCATTTATTCCTACTCTCTGTTTCCTGTCTGTTAACCAATTTTCAATCCATGCCAGTATATTACCCCCAATCCCATGTGCTTTAATTTATCACACTAACCTCTTATGTGGGACATTATCAAAGGCCTTCTGAAAATCCAAATACACCACATCCACATTCTCCCTTATCTAATGTGATTGTGATATCAACTTATAATAAGTAAAGCCCAGTGATACTGAGTTACTGTTATATAATTGAACTGCTTTTGTAACATCAGGTGTTAATTTTGCCAGCTACCTCAGTACCTTGTGTTCTCTTACTGTTTAACATTAAGATGCTACTATTTGTATTATCCAAAGTATGATAATAAAATGAGTGAATAAATATGACAATAAATTGGTGGCAGTGAATGTGTGAGCATTAGATAGAGTGAGAGTAAAGAGGATGATTAAATTGTTCTAGACATCACCCTTGGGGGACAGCCATCAACTTCTCCCTTTCCCAAACCTTTTATAACCTCCATGTCCAATAGCCCCAGTTCTGCCTCTTGAAAAGAGCTGAGGGACCAGGAATTGTTCAGCTCTCCTGCCATACCAATCGGTTCTTAATGGTTATGTGCTGACGTCCTTTAAGGACAGAAGCAGAGGTAAGACATTCACACTGTTAACAAAATATATAGTAATAAGGGCTATTGTGCAGTTGGTGTGATAACATAGACAAGCACTGTGAAGCTACATTGATAAGGAAGGAGAGTGCAGCTTCCTAAGAAGGTTATGAGTGAAGGCAAAGGTTCCCTTTGGCAAAATGGTCAAACATGGTAAACATTCATATAAGTGAATGGTAGAGTGAGAGGACTGAAAGAATGCAATGTGCTGTGCATTCTTGGTATCCTACTTAAGAGAATGTTGTGATCCTTGGACCAACCTTTGTAGACTGATTGAGGACTCTGAACTTCTTACACACTTGAGTCCACTTCCTTTAGCAGTTACTGTACACACTGATCCTTCTGTTCACTTGGGTTCCATGGCCTTGCACACCAGAGATAACTGCCCTCCTGAGACAGATTTGCTCCAACTGGACCTCAATGCTGGCATCTGGGAATCCTGAGGGTCTTGGTATTACTCCCTCAGTTTGTATCGTCTTCTGTACTATTCCAATGCAAACTTTGCTTCCACAAACCCTCCTCTCTTTAGGAACCAGCTACAGGCTTTTTTTGCTTTTAAAACCTGGATCACGTTAGATCTCCAGCCCACAAAATTGTGAGATCCCAACAGGGGCATCGCACATCCCAGGAGCTCATGATTAATCTTAACGAGATAGCCATGAAATTCTGAACATGGTCCTTGTGATAAAAATAATAACTTCCGGGAAGTTATGTCATCACTTCCTGTGAACTGTGAACTATGAACTGTGTACATACCTCACTTCCTGTCATGTGTCACTTCCTGTTGGACTGGTATAAATACTGGTCTGTTCAGTATTGTAAGAGGCTTCTACCAGAGGCATGGTAAAGACCTCTCTTGTATATAGTGTGTTTATAAGTTACTTAAAGCTTACTTTAAAGTTACTTGATGGTAAGCCTCCTTTTTCTTACATCAATTTAAGTAACTTAGTATTTACACTCACAAATACTAGACCTTCGGAAAAACTCGGAATTAAGGATCCAGGGAACCACCCATCATGGAGAAAATCCTTAGACCTATTCGTCTGGACTTGGACCCGAATGCACCAGCAGCTGGCAGGGTATGGAAGCATTGGTACCGTACTTTTGAGAATTTTCTGGATGAATGTGAAGCGGATGCTCCTGCTAGATTGAAGATACTTATCAATTATGTGACCCCAAAAGTGTTCGAATATGTTGATGAATGGGATAATTACGATGAGGTGATTCGGGCACTTAAGAAACTGTATGCCAAGACCCCAAATGAGGTCTATGCTAGACATCTACTGGCCACAGCCCAACAAGGGCCAGGGGAATCAATTGACGAATTCCTACAAGAACTTCGCAGGCTCAGCGTAGATTGTAACTTTCAGGCAGCCTCAGCTGAGCTGTACCGCCAAGAAATGATTCGTGATGCTTTCATCTGCGGGACTGCCTCTCCATTTATACGCCAGCGTCTACTAGAAAGTAAAACACTTGAGCTACAAAAAGCTTTTGACCTAGCTTGTTCACTGGATTTGTCAAAGAGAAATGCAGACCTCTATCAGCTGCCCAGATCTCGATCTGCTGCTGTAGCTGCAACCAGACAATTCAAGCGGTCTCAGGTGAACCCTATCATGGGGGAATCTAATTCTGATAATTCTGATGAAGAAGAGGAGGACGACCCCACTTTAGCAGCCTCTTGGCAATCTAGGAAGGAATGCTTCTTTTGTGGAGATGCTTTTCACCCTAGGAAAACCTGCCCTGCTCGCAATGCAATCTGCAGTTATTGCGGGAAAAAAGGACACTTTGCTAAAGTTTGCCTATCAAGGGCCTCTACGAGGGCCAATCCAGCTAAGGCCTACCGAACTGCCCCAATTAGGGCCTATCAAGATGCTCCAGCTAGGACCTATCAAGCTTCCTCTCGAGCTCTCTCCCGAAGAAGCACACCGAGAGTTTTAGCCACTCTCTGTGCAACGACACCAATTACAGCTGCTTGCCCACAGAACCTGTCTCATGCAGCCACAAAAATTTCAATTAAAGGGCATACCTTAGATGCCTTAATTGACTCAGGAAGTACTGATAGTTTCATTAAGGAACAGATTGTTGCGAAATTGAAACTACATGTCTTCCCATCGGACCAGGCAATTGCGATGGCCCAGTCATCACTTAATACCAGAATCTCCGGCTTTTGTGTTGTTGATATGACACTTCATGGTCGTATGTATCCCTCCACCCGACTTTCGGTGCTCAAGGACTTATGTAGTGATCTCCTCTTAGGACTGGACTTCCAAAAACAGCATAAGAAACTCACCATTGAGTTTGGTGGATCCAAACCCAGACTTACTATTTCTAATATACCGTCTAAATTACCATTTTGTGCATTATCAGCAGCTTCACTTGATGAACCCTCATTATTTGCCAGTATTCCGCCTCAATGCCAACCGATAATAACGAAATCGCGGCGCTTTAATCAGGAAGACCAATCTTTTATTGCGGCTGAAATCTCTCGACTTCTAGCAGAGGATATCATTGAACCATGTTCGTCGCCCTGGCGGGCTCAAGTCGTTATTGTCAAGAACCCTCTAAAACCTCACAAACAGCGACTATGCATCGATTATTCGCAAACCATCAATCAATATACCGACTTGGACGCCTACCCATTGCCACGCATTGATGATATGGTTAATAAACTGGCCGAATACAAAGTGTTCTCAACTTACGATTTAAAAAGTGCCTATCAGTTACCCTTGAAGGTCTCAGATAAGCAGTACACAGCCTTTGAGGCTAATGGACGGCTGTACCAATTTCGTCGCCTCCCATTCAGGGTTACTAATGGAGTGGCTGTCTTTCAACGGGCAATGGATGGCCTGGTTAAGCAGGAAAACCTAAGGGACACTTTTCCCTATCTTGATAACATTACCATTGCAGGTCACGATCAACAGGAACACGACTCCAACCTCCAAAAATTTCGGGATGCCCTCCATCGCCGTAATTTGACCCTGAATGAATCCAAATCTGTTGAGTCGCAACCGACCATCAACATCCTTGGCTACTGCGTAGGCAATGGTATCATTAAGCCAGACCCAGAAAGACTTCGCCCGCTCCAAGAGCTCCCGTCACCTAAGAATCCGGCTTCTTTACGTCGGGCTCTCGGTCTGTTTGCATACTACGCTAAATGGATTCCTCATTTTTCAGACAAAATCCAACCCTTGCTGCATGCTAGATCATTTCCACTGGGAACAGCGGCTGTTGCAGCCTTTAACCTTCTCAAAAAACAGTTGGAGAAAGCGGCTCTTCACTCCATCGATGAGAATCTCCCTTTCGTGGTTGAATGTGATGCCTCGGAGGTGGCGATCTCGGCTACTCTGAATCAGGAAGGTCGTCCTGTAGCATTTATGTCCAGGACCTTACAAGGTGCCGAGCTACATTATCCTCCGGTTGAGAAAGAAGCCACAGCCATCATAGAGGCAGTACGGAAGTGGAACCATTTTCTAGCTCGCCAGCACTTTACATTGATCACGGACCAACGATCAGTCGCCTTCATGCTCGATAATCGAAAACGAACCAAAATTAAGAATAATAAAATACAACTTTGGAGGATGGAACTGGCCTCTTTTGGTTATACCATTCTCTATCGGCCTGGCAAGGAGAATGTGGCCCCGGACACCCTCACACGGGCATTCTGCTCCACTATGTCATCCTCTACTCTCATGGATGTCCACAATGGTTTGTGTCATCCTGGCGTTACGCGCATGCTACATTTCGTACGATCACGGAATCTCCCTTTTTCCACTGGAGATGTAAAGAAAATATGCTCAGAATGCCGGCTTTGTGCGGAATTAAAACCTCAGTTCTTCCGCCCCTCAGATGGTATACTCATACATGCAACCCAACCGATGCAACGACTTAGCATCGATTTTAAGGGCCCAGTGCCCTCTTCAACTCGGAACACATATTTGCTCACCATGATCGACGAATATTCACGTTTTCCGTTTGCCTTCCCCTGCTCCAATATGCTGGCGTCCACAGTAATCTGCTGCCTTGAGCAGGTATTTTCTCTCTGTGGCATGCCGGCTTATATTCACTCAGATCGAGGTCCATCCTTTATGTCGAGGGAACTCAAGGACTACCTCTCAGAACGGGGAATTGCTACAAGCAAAACAACACCATACCATCCCATCGGAAATGGGCAGGTAGAGAGGTATAACGGTATCATCTGGAATTCCGTACGTCTTGCTTTAAGATCTCGGGGCCTACCAGACCAGCAATGGGAAACAGTGCTTCCGGATGCATTGCACTCTATACGGTCCCTGCTTTCTACAGCCACAAATACTACACCTCATGAGCGGTTCTTTGGATTCCAGCGTCGCTCATCTCATGGGACATCACTCCCGTCATGGCTAACTACTCCTGGACCTGTATTACTCCGAAGATACGTTCGGACGTCTAAAAATGACCCTCTTGTAGACGAGGTCGAACTAACCGATGCCAACCCCACCTATGCAAACATACGATATTCCGACGGCCGAGAATCTACCGTATCATTACGGGATCTGGCTCCCTGCCCACCAGGACCTAGTGGGACATCGGGTGATGGCATTTCACCAGGAAACTCTTGGGACCTATCGGGTACCCCTCTCCAGGATCCTGATCGGACACCAACTAGCTTGGTGCCGGTAGAACCCCGTGCTCAAGGTTGCGACCCTCCCAGTACCACGCATGAAAGTACTGGTCCGCCACAGACCAGCTCTGCACCTCCCTCTGAACAGAGGCAGTCTGACTTTGAACCTATTGGGGCTCGTACTCGAAGCCATGATCTCCCCGACCCTTCACAGGGCAATCCAGGCCACACGGACTCTGACCAATGGCCAACCGCATGTAAGCGGACCAGTGACCCTCTACGACGGGAATCCAAACGGGTGCGACTCTTCCTTGTTCGGCGGCTGCGGACCAAAAGGTAGACCACAGCCTCCTAAACCTGCAGGAGGGAAGAATGTGATAAAAATAATAACTTCCGGGAAGTTATGTCATCACTTCCTGTGAACTATGAACTGTGTACATACCTCACTTCCTGTCATGTGTCACTTCCTGTTGGACTGGTATAAATACTGGTCTGTTCAGTATTGTAAGAGGCTTCTACCAGAGGCATGGTAAAGACCTCTCTTGTATATAGTGTGTTTATAAGTTACTTAAAGCTTACTTTAAAGTTACTTGATGGTAAGCCTCCTTTTTCTTACATCAGTCCTCACCTTCAACCACATCAGCAGTTGTGAAGTCCACTACAACTACAGGAGGACATTAATAAACTTGCAGAATGGACAAATAATTGGCAAATGAAGATCAACACAGACAAATGTGAGGTATTACATTTTGGTAGGAAGAATAGAGAGGTCACTTATCACTTGGAGGGTGTAAGTCTAGGTGGGGTAGAGGTTAAAAAAAAGGGATCTCGGAGTACAAATAAAAAAATCACTAAAAGTTGCGCCACAGGTTAGCAAGGCCATTAAAAATGTCAACCAAGCACTAGAGGGATAGAATTGAAAAGTAGGGAGGTTATGCTAAACTTGTATTGAACCTTGGTTAGACCACACTTGGAGTACTGTGTACAGTTCTGGTCGCCATATTATAAAAAGGATATAGAGGCACTGGAGGGGTGCAGAGAAGATTTACAAGGATGATACCAGAAATGCGAGGGTATACATATCAGGAAAGGATAAACAGGCTGGGTCTCTTTTCTCTTGAAAAGAGAAGGCTGAGGGGTGACCTAATAGAGGTCTATAAAATTATGAAAAGTTTTGATAGAGTGGATACAGAGAATGTTTCCACTTCTGGGGAGGAGCATAACTAGAGGCTATCAATATAAGATAGTCACCAAGAAATCCAATAGGGAATTCAGAAGAAACTTCTTTACCCAGAGAGTGGTGAGAATGTGGAACTTGCTACCGCAGGGAGTGGTTGAAGCGAATAGTATAGATGCATTTAAGGGGAGGCTGGACAAGCATACGAGAGAGAAGGGAATAGAGGGTTATGCTGATAGATTTAGATGAGGAAAGACAAGAGGAGGCTCGAGTGGAGCATAAACACCGGCATGGACTGGTTGGGCCGAATGGCCTTTTTTCTGTGCCGTATATCCGATGTAATTCTATGTACTTCTCCCCGGTTCTCATCTGGACAGGGAGATTTACTTCTCATTGTCCAGGCTCGAATATGAAGAATGGCCGCAGGCAAGGTACTGGGGAGCTGCCGGTGTCCTTGGAACTGCACCACAGCAAAAATGTGCACCTTTAGGAAAGCATGAAACTGAAAAAGTGGTTTCTTTGCCATATAAAAAGAACTTGCATTTCTATAGCACCTTTCACAACCTCAGGACGTCCCAAAGCACTTTACAGCCAATGAAGTACTTTTGAAGTGTAGTCACTGTTGTAATGTAGGAAACGCAGCAGCCAATTTGCACACAGCAAGCTCCCACAAACAGCAATGTGATAATGACCAGATAATCTATTGTTAAGGGATAAATATTGACCAGGGCACTGGGGCGAACTTCCCTGCTCTTCTTCGAAATAGCACCATGGCATCGTTTATGCCCACCGGAGAGAGCAGGCGGGGCCTCGGTTTAACGTCTCATCCAAAAGATGGCTCCCTCAGCCTAGATTATGTGCTCACATCACTGGAGTGGTGGTGCCTTGCTGATAGGTAGGTCTCTTGCAAACTCTACCCAGTGATGGGGAAATGGATTGGATGCTCTGTGTGCAGAGTGTAAGGGAGAAATAAAAAGTGTAAACACAAATCACTTACAGAAAGTAATGAGACGAGCAGGATAAACTGGAGTAGTGAATGTATCCGGCCTTAATGAGCACTTGGCTACAGTTTGATGAGTAGAAGATCAGCTCCTATTGACTGCTCTGCATTTACAAATCACTGCACTTCAATTTCTCTTTGATGCATCGTTAACATGAGCTATGAGGTGTCTGGAACACAAACTGCAAAACATTCCCTGCATTTTTTGAAAGTGAGCTGTTCAAGGAGTCATCCGTCTTCCTGCACCGCCTTTCACTCTGCAGTTTACATGGTTCGGTTTACTTGATAAGCAATAAGAATTAACCCAAATAACCTAAAAGTTAGAACTGTTTTTCTGGAGGTCCATCTCCTTTATGGTAACTACTGCGATGCAGGCTACACAGATCCTATTGAAACACCTGTACTCTGGCCAGTAGAGAACCTATCAAGTCACGAGGAGACTTTTTCAACTTCTGTTCCACATTTGCCAAAAACAAACAGATTTAACAATTGTAACATTTGCATACTGAATTATCACTGGCCCGCAGGCATCTGTAAGGAATACCTATTATATTCACATGTGATCACATGCTGAGTTGTCACTGGCCTGCAGGCATCTGTAAGGACTGCTATTGTTTAGAAGACCCAGGGGGTCCTGACTCCATCTGGTCCACACGATGCTGTATTGATTGAGAAAGCTTACAGACCTGATGCTTCATTAAAATAGTTTAAACTGTAATACTCCGTTGTCCTGCAATTTATTATTTTTGTACAAAGTGTGCAAAACAAGACAACAATGAACTTTTTTTCTTTCATCTCACCCTCACTCACTTACGCATGCACACGGGTGTTGTTCTGCCTGAAGGAGGGTCTAGTGGGTGTTGAGATCGTCTGGTTAGAAAGAGAGATTACGTCCCTGCGGTAGAGTCTTTTTCTGACTCAGAGGCGAAAGTGCTACAACTTATACACGGTTTAGCCTATGTCATTAGCTGCGGCTTAATTAATGGAAACATTTTGGAACATTGCCCACAGATTCGAGAGGAACAGGCTGAGGACCGAGGAAAAGTCTAAATCAGCTTCCCTCATAATACACAGATCAACTGTGTTTAAAAGAAATATTAGCAGATCTCTTGTGGCATTTCTTATAATGTCAGAGATTTTACAAGAACAGAGGTGTTATGCCAAGCAGTATTACCGGGGCACTGACGTATCAGCTTTGGGGTGTGGCCCTGGGAACACTGGAAAATAGGCTGGGGTTTGGCAGTAACGGGATGGGGTTTCAGCGTCTAACAGTATTTTCTGGGAACACTGAAGAGGTAAGTTGTGGGTGAACTGATGCAGGTCCTGAAATCTGGGATCACAGGGAGAGGGATCCTGGGACCTTGTGTCACTGGGAAAGGAGATCTCAGGATCTGGAAGCATTGTGTGCAACCTAGTATCTGGAAGCACTGGGAATACAGTGCAAGCTATCTGGGCACTGAGAGGGGGGGTCCCGAGATCTGGATGGGGGAAATCTGGGAAGGGGGCTCCTGGGGTGAAGCAGGACTCGGGAGGGGGTTTTTGGGGCATTGCGGATTTCTGGAATCTGGCAGTATTGGGGTGGGGTGGGGTGGGACAGGTGGGGGAAACAGGAGATTGGAACCCAAGTTGGGTCCTTTCAAGTCTTCAGGCTCCAACCCCCTCCACCATCCCTATCTGTGAACCTCTTCCACACCCCGTTTTCTGCCCTCAGGTACATCACTTTCCCCATTGTCAACCAGTTCTGGCTTTATATTTAAAACATTTAAGCATAAATTTTCTACTTAAAATGAATGTGTGGAAACCATGGGTTGGGTGTGCTATTGCCTGGTGTGCGCTGCGGTACCATGTACCAGTTACCTGGTGTGCGCTGCGGGACCATGTACCAGTTACCTGGTGTGCGCTGCGGGACCATGTACCAGTTACCTGGTGTGCGCTGCGGTACCATGTACCAGTTACCTGGTGTGCGCTGCGGTACCATGTACCAGTTACCTGGTGTGCGCTGTGGTTCCATGTACCAGTTACCTGGTGTGCGCTGCGGTACCATGTACCAGTTACCTGGTGTGCGCTGCGGTACCATGTACCAGTTACCTGGTGTGCGCTGCGGTACCATGTACCAGTTACCTGGTGTGCGCTGCGGTACCATGTACCAGTTACCTGGTGTGCGCTGCAGTACCATGTACCAGTTACCTGGTGTGCGCTGCGGTACCATGTACCAGTTACCTGGTGTGCGCTGCGGTACCATGTACCAGTTACCTGGTGTGCGCTGCGGTACCATGTACCAGTTACCTGGTGTGCGCTGCGGTACCATGTACCAGTTACCTGGTGTGCGCTGCGGTACCATGTACCAGCTGCCCAGAAGTGGAAAATTTAGTGAGTTTGCTATTTGTCTTTAATAAACATATATTTCCATAAATGAAACTTAACTTATAAAATGCCAAAAATGTCTAGTTTACAGTTTCCAAGTTTTTTATATAAAAATATCCTCAAGCCTTAAATTGTTGTAGAGAGGTTTTTAACTGATTTTCAACAGCAATCCATTGTCTATGAACAGTCTTTTCTAACCATCAACAAAGAAACCACAATCACAAGCTTTGCTGGTCACAGATACTATCTGTTTAAAAACATTTGTTAATAAATTTAAATAAATGCCAGGCTTCTCTGAAACAAAGCTTTGGCTATTCAATCTCTAGCCTTTTTCAAAGTTTCAGAAAAAGCAAAGAAACTCAGATTCTCACGGAATGAGGAGACACCCCATTCTATCTTACAATTCCTATTGCTGCACAGATTTCATGCTGGGAAATTCTACAAACTGCACATTCTTATAATGCACAGATGTGATTGGAAGTTCTCTCCAACTGCTATGAGGTAAAAATATCCAGTTGAAACTCAGGCTTTTGAGGAAGGTTGACTGAGGCTTTGAAGTAAAAAGTTTAATTAAGTGATTAAAAGACAAAGAAAGACAATTCAATAGGTAAATGTATTCATGTTATTGAGAAATATGTAAATATTTAGTTTTAAACCATAATTTGGACATTGAAATTTCAGTTATTGAGAAAAAAAGTGAACTTTGTTTTGGAAAAAGCATTGGTTCATCAAAAGATTGTTGTAGGCAATTGTTGACATCAGAAATTCCCATTATAACTGTTTATAGAGTGTTTCAAGGTTCAATATTGACATAAGCGTGATCAAAAATGGTGACAATAGGAAGTCGCTTTTGTGGACAGGACGCGCCATGTGCAAGATCTTAAAATGATATAGATACTTACACATTTCCCTTGGTGTTGGTCATCGCGAGATGGAGCATCTGTTGTTTTATGCTGTGTAACATAGAATATATAATCAAAGATCAAGCCTCTTCTTTCATAAAATATTTACAAAAATAACCATAAAAGTTTAAACATTTGTAAATATGACTGTAAAATTTCTAAAAGGCTGTGTTATGAAGCAAAAAGTGAGAGATCCAGATCATTACATTCATATGCATTTTGGAAATAATCTGCAATATTTTTGATTTCAGTGTCAAAATGCAATTTAAAAAAAATTTGAAACACATGGGTGGACTAAGGCCGATACAGCAGGCTGTTAGCAAGGCTGAAAGGAGTAGAAAACAAGATCAACCAGAAAATAGTGACAGGGCGATGCTGAGCTTGAGCCTGAAAGCCTGCAGACTGTAGCAGGGAGGGAGGTGAAAAGATCTAGCTTTGAGATCCCAGCAAAGAATGATGTTAGAGTAGGAGACAATGAGATAGGCCTTATTTCAATAAGTGATGATGCAGGGAAGAGGAAGATATATAGGATGGCATATTTGGAGCTTGAGAATGAGAAAGATACATTCAGCGGAGCATGAATCATAGTAATATTCATAAAATGGAGGAAAAAAGAAGGTTATGACAGGGAGATCAAAGGCTATAGACAAGACAGGATTTTCCTATTAACTTCAGCATTCAAAGGGTTAATATGTCTCTAAACGCTGAGAGAAGAACAGAAAACCAATGAGACTGTGCACAGGGCACACCAGTGTCACATCTGTCTGTTGCCCTGCGTTACACCAAATCACGTTGCCTTGGTTCCTCTTTCATTGCCCTGTTTCAATGTAGTGTGAGTGAAAGGTTTAGGTGGGAGTGGAGGCGATTTATCTTTCTGTCAGGCTATGTTTACAACATACTTCAAACCCGTCACAGTGGGTGTTATTAGCCTGCCCAAACAGGTTGCTTTACAGCAGTATCAAGAACTGACACTCCACAGCTTCCCCCCTTACAATGATCGAAAGTCATTGTACAAGGACTTTCCATTAGCTTAAGGCAGCAAAATGTTGGGTTTCTTGGATAGTAACAGTCATGGTGTGTTCAGTCAGAATTGATGTTGTTCCTAAACCCAATTTACTGGTGATTTCCCCCCTCCCCACCCCCAGTATTTATTATTCAAACTACAATGGATGGGTCACTGCAACGTATCTGACAGCAACTCAATTGAATGGCTGGACCACATCAAGCATTATCGGGTCCTGCACTCGTCTGCCAAAATTGCTCACTAATCCAGGATCATTCTGAAATGCAAAGATAAACCCCGGCTCCTATTCTTTACTGCTAACCATCTTCTTAAACCCCTCTCCCCTGTCTCCTCCACCCTCACCCGGATCCGGTAACAAGTGTGAAGAGCTCATGGACTTCTTTGTCTCTAAGATTGAGACATCCGTTCAGCTGCCTCTGCCACTTCCTTCCTTCCCTTAGCCCACTGGGCCAAACTTCCTCTAAGGTTCCCCCCTGCCCTAGCCCTGAACTCACATCTTTCTCCAGTTTCTCTCCGATCTCCCCTCTTGACCTCTCCATGCTCATCTTATCCATGAGACCCATCTCCTGCTCCCTCGATCCTATTCCCACCAAACTGCTGACCATCCAACTTCCTTTTCTGGCTCCCATGTTAGCTGACATTGTTAACGGTTCTCTCTCCTCAGGTACTGTCCCCCTCTCCTTCAAATCTGCCATCATCACCCCTCTCCTCAAAAAACCAACCCTTGATCCCTCCGTCCTTGCAAACTACCGCCCCATCTCCAACCTCCCTTTCCTCTCCAAAGTCCTTGAACGTGTTGTCGCCTCCCAAATCCGTGTCCATCTTTCCCGCAATTCCATGTTTGAATTCCTCCAATCAGGTTTCCGCCCTTGCCACAGTACCGAAACGGCTCTCATCAAAGTCACAAATTACATCCTTTGTGACTGTGAAAAAGGTAAACTGTCCCTCCTCGTCCTTCTTGACTTGTCTGCAGCCTTTGACACGGTTGACCACTCCATCCTTCTCCTACGCCTCTCTACCATCGTCCAGCTGGGTGGGACTGCACTCGTCTGGTTCCATTCTTATCTATATAATCGTAGCCAGAGAATCACCTGCAATGGTTTCCCTTCCTGCTCCCGCATCGTTACCTCTGGTGTCCCCCAAGGATCTATCCTTGGCCCTGTAGTGTATGTGCCTTTAAGAGCCCCCTGTGTACTGTAATGCCGGTAATGGCCACTCGGGCTATATAAGCCTGTATATTGTGTTGTATCAGTTAGTCGACCTCCAGACTTTGTTCAGTAAACACCTGTGAAACCAACTCCTGCCTTCAGTGTCTCTATTAACACACGGACACAACAGTGGCGACGAATTGGAAATGGACTTACCTGCAATTCGGCAGCACCTCAAGGACATCGATTCCTCAGACGTCCAAAGTCGAAGAAAAGCAAGAAAAAGAAAAAGCTGTGGTTTCACCAGCTAGCCGGGCTGGTGGCAGGTACTGCAATAATCCTTCCTGGGCGTCGGGCTGGGGCTCCATCGGCTGGCTCTGCAGCGAGGCCAAGCAGCGAAGGCGGAGGCAAGCAGTAACAGACGGGGAGGGAGCACGCGGGAAACGGCCGGCGCTGCAAGCAGGTCGGCGTTCAGACCTAGCAGAGAGAGTCCGGCGGGAATGAGTCTCCACCTGTAAATAAATAAAAAATAAAAACCGCGGAAAACAGTGTTGTCATCGGTAGCAGCGGCGGGGAAGCGCCATATCTTTTCTGCAGGAAAGAAAGAAAAGCGCGGGAAGCGCCATTTTTTTTCCAGGATGCCTAAGGCTGGCAATATTGATGCTTTTGATAACGATACAGAGGATTGGACCACATATGTGGAAAGAGTGGAGGTATATTGCACCGCAAATGGAATAGAAAATGATAAAAAAGCGTCAGTACTTCTAAATCTAATGGGCGCAAAGACATACGGGCTGTTACGAAACTTAATCACTCCAGCCAAACCAAAGGACAAGAATTTTAAGGAAATTGTTGATACCCTACAGGAGCACTTAAACCCAACACCGCTGCTGATAACGGAACGATTCAAATTCTTCAAGAGGAATCAACACAAGAATGAAAGTAACGCTGATTACCTCACCGAATTAAGAAAGCTATCAAAGCACTGCCAATTCGGGGCAGGACTAGCAGATTATCTTCGAGACAAATTCGTCTGCGGTCTCCTAAGTGAAGGAACACAGAAAAGGCTGCTTTCTGAGAAAGATTTGACACTGGACAAGGCTTTCAGTATGGCTGTATCATACGAAGCAGCCGCAAGAGGAGCTGCAGAGATACAACAAAAGACACAGGACTTCGGCACCCATGAAATGACACAGGGTTTCGAGAGATGTTATCGCTGCGGCAGATCCACCCATGACCAGAGGGACTGCTGGTTCAAGGACAAAGCATGCAGGCAATGCGGAAAGATTGGACACATTGCACGGGTATGCCGATCTGGACAAAAAAAATCCACAGACAGGAAAAAAAAAATCAATAAAGAAAAGTACAGAAAGGTACAAATGATGACGGACAGTAGCTCCGAAGACCAGAAGAGCGATAGCGACTCCGAAAACAAGAGACTAAGCTGTCTCAAATTACATAATGTAATTGCCAAAGAAGATTACCAGACCATTTGGGTTACCCTCACGATAGCAGGGTCCCCAGTTAAAATGGAGCTAGATACAGGATCAGCTCTGACCGTCATAAATCGACGGGATTACGAGCGGCTATTTCCGCATATACCTTTAAAAGACACATCCATTATCTTGAAAACATATACAGGGCAGAAAGTATACCCCAAAGGAAAAATAAGGGTGCCTGTTGTATACAACGGCAAGGAAATACAGAAGTTGTATTTATACGTTCTACAAGATGGTGGTCCACCGCTGTTGGGACGTGAATGGCTCAGGAAAATACGTTTAGACTGGCACTCCATTCAGGCACCGACGGTAACCAGTAAGGAAAAAAATGATGATGACGTCATACCTGAACGATTAAAAGACATCTTGGCCAACGCCAAGGAAGTGTTTCAAGAGAAACTAGGAACCTTGAAAGGCATCACCGCCTCAATAAAAGTGGAAGAGACGGCAATTCCCAAGTTTTTTAAGGCAAGACCGGTGCCATACGCAATTCGTCCAGCAGTCGAGGCAGAGCTGGAGAATTTGGAAAAGGCAGGCGTATTATCCAAAATAGATTGGAGCGAGTGGGCAACACCCATCGCCCCAGTCGTGAAGAAAACGTTGAATAATGATAAATCTGAAGAACAGAGAAAAATTCGCATCTGTGGAGACTTCAAGGTGACTGTAAACCCGGTCCTTCACACGGTACAGTATCCTCTTCCGAGGATAGAAGATATTTTCGCCTCACTATCCGGAGGGAAACGTTTCACCAAAATTGACTTGGCACAGGCATATCTACAGATGGAGGTTAAAGAGGCCTCTAAAAAGTATCTCACGATAAATACACACAAAGGCCTGTACCAGTACAATCGACTGGTTTTCGGAGTAGCATCCGCTCCAGCTATCTGGCAAAGAGCTATGGAGCAAGTCCTCCAAGGGATTCCGGGGACTCAATGCTACCTAGACGACATCCTTGTAACAGGAGAAAACGACAACGAGCACCTTGCCAATTTGGAGCAGGTGCTCACTAGGCTGAGAGAACGAGGCCTACGAGCAAATCGCCCCAAATGCGAATTTTTCCAGAATCAAATATCATATTGTGGCCACATAATTAATAAGGAAGGGTTGCATAAGTCACCTGAAAAAATTGAAGCGGTCATAAAAGCCCCAGCACCTGAAAATGTTTCACAATTAAGGTCGTTCCTGGGATTAATAAATTACTATCATAAATTTTTACCGAACTTATCAACTCTTCTGCACCCTCTTAATGAACTGCTACAAACAGGAGTAATTTGGAAATGGAGCGAAGACTGTAAACGTGCCTTCCATAAATGCAAAGACTTAATAACGTCCAAAGAAGTTTTGGCTCATTACAACCCATCACTGCCAATCAGACTGGCGTGCGATGCATCCCCTTACGGCGTAGAAGCGGTATTATCGCATAGATTCCCTGATGGCTCCACCACAAGCCCCTCTACATCCATGGGAGTGACCCTCATCTCCATGGCAAAGGGTACACATCGACTTTGCTAGTCCATTTATGGACTCAATGTTCTTAATCGCGGTTGATGCACACTCCAAGTGGCCGGAGGTAATAAAGATGTCCTCCACCACCACGGAAAAAACCATCACAGTATTAAGGACCATATTTGCCAGGAATGGGCTGCCTGAACAGATCTGTTCTGATAATGGACCGCAATTTGTGTCCGAAGAATTCAGGAAGTTCTTAAAAAACAATGGGGTTAAGCACTACACGTCCGCCCCATACCATCCCGCCACCAATGGATTGGCTGAAAGGTTTGTCCAGACCTTCAAGAAGGCCATGGGTAATGAAGGCATAAAACTTCAGCATAAGGTGGATAACTTCTTGTTTGCATACAGGAATGCAACACATATGGTTACAAACCAAACTCCCGCCATGATGTTCTTCAATAGAAGCCTAAGATGCCGGCTGGATTTGATCAAGCCAAACATCAGAAGGGACGTGGAGAACCGGCAATTTCAAAGCATGAATGAAAGGCCAACTAGAACCTTCCAGATAGGTCAACAAGTTTTGGCCCGGGACTACCGTACCGAGAAATGGCAGCCTGGAACTATCTGCACACGACTAGGACCGCTGATGTATACCGTGGACATTGGAGAAAGCATAATAAGGCGACATGCTGACCAAATCAGAGTCATCCGAAAAGGGACAACCTACACCACAACTCTATACGCCTAATGATGAAGTAGAGATACCCATAGTGTCTACCTCCGATCCGGTGATACTGGAACCCGATGAACCCGACACTGGCATTCAAGCCGAATCAGCCTTGCCAAAAGAACCTACTACACCACCAGAAACTACTACACCACCGAGGCGTTATCCGGACCGAGTCAGGAAGCCTCCAGAGAGACTGACTTATAATTGATTAACTGCAGCAATGTGTAGATTATTGTTCTTGTAACATGTAATTAATGATTACTTAAAATATTATGTACTGGTTGGCTAAAAGGGGAGGAATTGTAGTGTATGTGCCTTTAAGAGCCCCCTGTGTACTGTAATGCCGGTAATGGCCACTCGGGCTATATAAGCCTGTATATTGTGTTGTATCAGTTAGTCGACCTCCAGACTTTGTTCAGTAAACACCTGTGAAACCAACTCCTGCCTTCAGTGTCTCTATTAACACATGGACACAACAGGCCCCCTCCTATTTCTCATCTACATGCTGCCCCTTAGCGACATCATCCGAAAACACAGCATCAGTTTCCACATGTACGCTGACGACGCCCAGCTCTACCTCACTACCTCTTCTCTCGACCCCTCCACGGTCTCTAAATTGTCAGACTGCTTGTCTGACATACAGTTCTGAATGAGCAAAAATTTTCTCCAGTTAAATATTGGGAAGACCGAAGCCATTATTTTCGGTCCCCACCACAAACTCTGTTCCCTAGCCACTGACTCATTCCCTCTCCCTAACATCTGTCTGAGGCTGAACCACACTGTTCGCAACCTTGGTTTCATATTTGACCCTGAAATGAGCTTCCGACCACATATGCGCTGCATAACAAAGATCACCTATTTCCACCTCCGTAACATCGCCCGTCTCCGCCCTTGCCTCAGCTCATCCACTGCTGAAACCCTCATTGTAGTGGCGCTTCTTAGTTTCCAAACAGGCAGGCCACTGGGCTGTGGGGCCTTTAACAACGAGTAGACGCGTGTCGAAATAAAACGTTCCCAAACGTAGCTTTGTCTTTTAAGCTGTTTACTATAACACTTAACAAACAGAATTACAAAGCAAACACGTATAAACGAACACGGTCAAAAACTGTACTGCTCCAAACCTCACAACTTCTGCCTCTTTCACCACGTGCACTTTAAACTGTGAAAAGGCTGCACCCATGTGTGGCTTAGGGACTGTTCCATTGTGGCAAAAATGAAGGGGGTGTCGGACTATACCACTGGAGCAAGAAAATAGGGGGTTTCTTAATACAATAAGTCGTTCAGGTAAATTAACTGTATTATGCCATTTAGCCACTATTTTAAAGTATTTTCTTAAGCTTTTATGGCTCTTACATTCCGGCCCCTAATTGACTAGGCACATGAAGCATATCAATTACTCAAACATTAAGAGTCATAAGCTAATGAGTTCAACATATTTACAATATAAATGTCCACTTTTTTCGTTCAGGAACCTTTCACGTTACTTCTTGTAGCAGGCAGAGCTTTGTGATCGGTCTTTCCAGGGTCGTGTAACCGTCTGCAAACAATGCATTCAGAGAGTATTTTTCTTATTACGGAATTAGCTCCTGGAATCCAGTATCTTTGTCTTAGCTTCACAAGCACGTGATTCCTCCCACTGTGTCCAATACTCTGGTGTATATGCTGAAGAATGAGAGTAGCAACCCAGAGGTCCTTAGAAAGGATAGCAGGATGCTTGGCCTCCTCTGGCATAGCAGATTTGTTTAGTCTCCCTCCCACCCTCAGTACTCCATCTTGCAGTGTAGGGTCCAGCTTGTAGATGTGACTACCTTTCTTGATTGGAGTATTTTGCTGTAGAGCTTCGGTTTCTTCTGGGTATCTTTGTCTTTGACTGAAGCAAACTATCTCCTTCTCAGCCTTGGCCAAATCCTCCACGGTCAATGAATTCTTGCTCAATGTGGTCTTGTGCTGATGCATATACTGCTGTAGAAGCATTCTCTGCTTATCAGGGTTACTTTCAGACTGACTGATAGTGGCTCGGTACTCTTTTCTCTTACCGCTCAGGTGTAGCAGCAACTCTTTCAACCTTAGAAACCATGCAACTGCTTTCCTCAACTGGTGCCATCCTGAGAAATGGTTAACAAGCTTGTTCACTGTGTCAAAGTTCTCTTTCGTAGTTATGAAATTTACTGTGACTGATCTCTTGACTTCGACGTCGTCTTCAGTAATCTGACTTGGCATATCTGGTCTTTCTGGCCATGATCTCTCTGTTTCCAGCAGATAACTTGGGCCTTGTAGCCAAGTTTCACTCCTCATGAAGTTTTCAGCCTTCAATCCCCGTGAGGCTTGATCTGCTGGGTTTAATGAGGTGTTTACATACCTCCATTGAGATGGTTGTGTAGCTTCTCTAATGGATGAGATTCTGTTTGCTACGAAGGTCTTGAAGCGTATCTTCTCATTCTCTATATACTTCAGCACCGTCGTGCTATCCGTCCAGAAGACAGATTCTTCTAATGGGAGCTGTAACTCTTTACGCATCACCTGGTCAACTTTAACTGCAACAACCGCTGCCGTCAATTCCAGTCTCGGGATGGTGACCTGCTTCAGCGGAGCCACCCTGGATTTTCCCATGAGGAAGGCACAATGTTTCTGGCCCTGTTGATTTGTCAGCAAGAGGTAGGTAGCCGTGCCATAGCCGTCCTCACTGGCGTCCGAGAAATGATGTAGTTGAGCCGTCTTTGTAACTCCAAAACTCGCGGGCTTGATGCATCTACTGACGTTGAAGCTAGAAAGTTGTTGCAAATCTGTCAGCCATCTGTGCCATCTCTGAGCTTGACCTTCTGAGATATCTTCATCCCATCCTCTCTTGTCTCTACACAGCTCTCGTAGCATCAGCTTCACCGGCAGAATGAGTGGTGCCAGGAATCCGAGAGGGTCGTAGATGGAACTGACCACGGAGAGAATCCCTCGTCTTGTGGATGGTCTTTCGTTCACCATTATCCTGAAGTTGAACGTGTCTGACTCGATGCACCATTGTACACCAAGAGCTCTCTCGATAGGAAGGACATCGTGGCTCAGGTCCAGATCTTTGACTTCAGTGGCTCTTTCCTTTTCTGGGATAGAAGCTAGAACTGCTCTGCTGTTGCTTATCCACTTAGTCAGATGGAATCCTCCATTCGAACACAGAGTTCTAAGGTCTCTTGACAGTGCGATGGCATCGTCTTCTGTTGACACGGACTTCAGACAGTCATCGACATAAAAGTTTCTGAAGATTGTCTCCACAGCCTCGGATGGTGCTTTGCCCTTGCCATCTTCTGCAGTTTTTCTGAGAGCGTAGCTTGCACAGCTGGGAGATGATGTGGCTCCAAACAGGTGTACGGCCATTCTACATTCCACCATCGCTTCACTAACGTCGCCATCTGGCCACCAAAGGAAACGCAGAAGATCAGCATCTTCGTCGGGGATTCTGACTTGGTAGAACATTGATTCTATGTCTGCCATCATGGCGACGAGCTCTTGTCTAAACCTAGTCAAGACGCCAATGAGGGTATTAGTAAGATCAGGACCTTGAAGCAGCTGGTCATTCAATGAAGTTCCTCTGAATGAGGCGGCGCAGTCAAACACTACAAGGATCTTTTTCTTCTTTGGGTGATACACCCCGTGATGAGGAACGTACCAGACCCTTCCATCGTCTCTGTTCAACTGTTCTTCGGGCACTTTTACAGCATAGCCTTTCGCTATGATGTTTCTCATGAAGTCTGTAGTCTTCGTGAAAGTTGGGGTTCTTGTTCAGCTTTCTCTTTAGACTGATGGCGCGTTGCTCTGCTATGCAGCGATTGTTCGGCATCTTCGCGGTCTGTCTTCTCAGTGGCAAACCAATGTGATAGTGGTCATCAATGAACTGTGTAGACCTTGTCGTCAAACCCATGAACTGATGGTCTTCTTGTGACATCTCTGTCTTTTCCTCACAGCTGCGTTCTGAGAAGTCTGCGTTGAACTGCTGTATCAACAGCTCTTCAATGCTTGCGATCGAGATGCGATTAACTGTGACGTTTTGTCGTTCCTCCTTGTTCGACTTGTGGCCATCATCTCTCCTTACCGGTCCATTGATTACCCATCCAAGGGCTGTCCTGACGGCGTAGGGTCCGTCATCCTTGCTGTTTATCACCTGCCATGGCTCCATAGTTTTGTAGGCATTGGTTCCAATTAATAGGCCAATTTCTGCTTCAATGTATGGGAGACGCACCTTTTCTAGGTAGGGCCATCTATCCACATCCTTCTGCAGGGCTAGGTTCCCTATTCTAACAGGAATCTCCCTCTGTGTGAAAACATTAGGCAGGTCTATGAAGTCCTTCTCTTCAAGTCCACACACTTCTAGGTCTGACAGGATATAGCTTTGCATTGACTTCTCATGACCCATGGTGCGTAATAGGATTTCTGTTCTTCTGCCTCTAACGTTCAGCTGTCGCATGAGTGATTCTGTGCAGAACGTTGCTGAACTACCTGGATCCATGAAGGCGTAAGTCTCCACAACCTTCTCACTCCTCTTAGACTTGATCCTTACTGGTACGATGGCAAGAATACAGTCACTGTCACCGGCCCCAGTGAGTCCACAAGTCTCTGGTTCTAGCGACACCAGAGCACTTGAAACAACCTTCTCGTCGGTATTGTTTTCTTCACTCTTCTTAAGAGACTTGTTCTTCTTTATGGATATGCAGCAGACTGGGATGTTTCCGAGTGCACTCTCTGCATGTTGTTCTTTGCTTACAGTTTCTACTCAGGTGCCCCTGAGAGAGACATCCAAAACATAGGCCGTTGTACTTCAGGAATTCGATTCTGTCCTTATGTGGCTGTGCTTTGATGTCGCTGCAGAAATCCAATGTATGATTCTTCTGGCAGAATAAGCATGGCTTCTGAAAGGCATTAGCAGGCGTCACTGTGCTGCTCTTTTTGGGAGATGAGTTCTGGGGCCTTTCTTCCTCGGCCTGAGTGACGATAGTTGCAAAGCTGCTTCCCCTGGAACCACCTTTCCTGAGAGTCTTTGATTCAGCAGGCTTGGCTTTCACTCTTCCATCGGTGGTCGGGCTGACATCCTGGATGTTTCCAAACAATGGGTCCTTAGCAATTTTAGCCTGTTTGTCTATGAAATTCACTAAGTCTGCAAACCTGGCTCTACTTTTCCGTCTCTCCATTATCTCAAAGGCTGTTCTTCTCCATTGTTCTCTCATCCTGTAAGGAAGCTTAGAGATGACGATTCTCATAGTCGTAGGATTGTCCATCTCTTCCATGAATTCAACATCCTCCATGGTGTTGCGACATCCTATGAGGAAGAGAACATATGCGTTCAATGCCTCTCCGTCTTCCGATCTGATCTGTGGCCACTTGGTAGCCTTTTCGATATATGCAGTGGCTATCTTCAGCTCGTTACCATAGTGCTCCTGCAGCAACTTCCTGGCTTCTATGTATCCCCGGTCCGGTCTCATGTGTTCACAGCTTCTGACCAGGTCTTGTGGTTTACCACTGGTGTACTGTCCCAGGTAGTACAACTTATCACTGCTGCTCTCTGTCTTGGAGTCAATGGCTTGTTCAAAGGATCTGATGAAGGGCTTATACTTGAGTGGGTCGCCTTGGAACACTGGTATGTCTCTTTGAGGGAGTCGAAACAGGTTCTGTTGTTTTACAAGCATCTCTGTAATTTCGTTCTGACGTTGCATCACTCGGTATAGGCTTCTCCCTGTGTCTTCAGGCCTCTGGTGGTCATCAGCAGGGTCTAGTCTAGACCGTCTGACGTCTGGGGTAGCATCACGTGCTCCTGTTAGTGGAGAGGCCACTCTTCCACGCTGTAATGC
Organism: Somniosus microcephalus; assembly: GCF_052327205.1. Lineage (NCBI taxonomy): Eukaryota > Metazoa > Chordata > Chondrichthyes > Squaliformes > Somniosidae > Somniosus > Somniosus microcephalus. Next base: position 2,463,565 of record NC_141012.1, read on the forward strand.
CGGGGAATTGCTTTCGGGCTCTGTTGTAACTCTTGAAGGTGCCCTGGATCCAACTCTATGTGGCAACGTTGACTGGCAGTGGCTCCCGCCGTCCCGTGAGCCTTCATAATCTTCGTACGCACTCAACCTGGCATCTGAGACCTCGATAGCTGTTTTCATCTCCAGCCGTTCTTTCTTTGCCTGCACCTGGGCCCGCTGGGCCTGCACTTGGGCCTGTTGGGCCTGCAGTTGGCCTGTTGGGCCTGCAGTTGGGCCTCTTCCCGTTCAAGAGCTTGCTTCTCATCTAAAGATGCTGCGCGCGCCATCAACGCCGCCCGTTCAGCCTCCGCTCTCATGCGTCGCGCCGAGCTTGTGGTAGAAGCGACCGACCTGCGTCCAGAAACAGAGCTACCTTCTTTTCAATTTTTGCTCGGTCTGGCGGAAGTCTCTGAAATGCTATCGTCTGGTCCGACTTCATCGTCAACCTTATCTTTCTCTACTGTATCAGCATCTTGACGAATTTTTAACATCCACTGCTCCGTGGCCTTGATATAGTCCTTAATGCTGGTTGATTTAAGATCAAACCAGTCGTGCTGATCAATGTTTCCCTCTTCTTCAGACAGAAGTGCTAATACATCTTCATTGAGTATATTAAATTCTTCATGCAGCTTGGAGAAATCGTAATACATCATGTCTTCAGCTTTCTTAATATTAGCATTATCTTCCATGAGACGATCAATTATCTTCATTTTTCCAGTTATCTGAACTAATTTAGCCTTCCTTGCACCTATGCTTCTATGTAACTTCTCTTCCCTTGCCTTTGGGGTGAGCTTTATTTCCCTCTTTTGGCCAGCGATCCTTCTGGCTGGGGAAGCTCCTGGCTCCTTAAGGCCTCGGCCATTTTACCCGCAGCTCTTATTTAGCTTCTCAACAGAATGAACAAAGCAAGTAACAGTCACTGTACCTTCGCTTTCTTAAATTGTCGTCTGGCTCCGTGACCATTCATGTATACGTTCGCCGACGATTCCGTCCCTTCCTTCTTAGGGAGCTAGTTTTTGACTAATGTAGTGGCGCTTCTTAGTTTCCAAACAGGCAGGCCACTGGGCTGTGGGGCCTTTAACAACGAGTAGACACGTGTCGAAATAAAACGTTCCCAAACGTAGCTTTGTCTTTTAAGCTGTTTACTATAACACTTAACAAACAGAATTACAAAGCAAACACGTATAAACGAACATGGTCAAAAACTGTACTGCTCCAAACCTCACAGCTTCTGCCTCTTTCACCACGTGCAGTTTAAACTGTGAAAAGGCTGCACCCATGTGTGGCTTAGGGACTGTTCCATTGTGGCAAGAATGAAGGGGGTGTCGGACTATACCACTGGAGCAAGAAAATAGGGGGTTTCTTAATACAATAAGTCGTTCAGGTAAATTAACTGTATTATGCCATTTAGCCACTATTTTAAAGTATTTTCTTAAGCTTTTATGGCTCTTACACTCATCCATGCCTTTGTTACCTCTAGGCTTGACTATTCCAATGCACTCCTGGCTGGCCTCCCACATAAAACCCTACGTAAACTTGAGGTGATCCAAAACTCGGCTGCCCGTGTCCTAACTCGTGCCACGTCCCGGTCGCCCATCACCCCTGTGCTCGCTGACCTACATTGGCTGCCGGTTAAGCAGCGCCTCATTCTTGTTTTCAAATCCCTCCATGGCCTCGCCCCTCCCTATCTCTGTAATCTCCTTCAGCCCCACAACCCCCCTCCCCGAGATATCTGCGCTCCTCTAATTCTGCCCTCTTAAGCATCCATGATTATAATCGCTCAACCATTGGTGGCCGTGCCTTCTGTTGCCGAGGCCCTAAGCTCTGGAATTCCCTGCCTAAACCTCTCATAGAGTCATTGGCCTAGAAATTGGCCTGAGGCGCCCAAGCGGCGCAAAGTTCACCTGGGTGCTGGAATTTGCGCCACGATCGCCGCAAATTCAGTTGAAGTGCCCCTAGAGGGAGACGGGGCGCGGCTCGAGGCGCTCCGCGTCCCTCTTAGGGTGCTGAAAGTGAATTTTGCAGCACTACGTGCTGCAGCGCCACACGCTGCGGTACTGCAGGCCTTCCTCCCACTGTTAAGGGGGAGGGGCCTGCAACAGCACGAGCCCCGCTCGCGAGTGCTGGCAAAAGAGCCCGGCACCAAGGAGAAGTGCCGGGCTCTCGGGAAACAGCCGGCAATGCCGCGGGGGTGGGGGGGGGGGGGGGAACCAGGAGGCCGGGGACGGCGGTGCTGGCAGGTGGCCGCCGAAAAAGCGGCCGCCCCGCACCTCCACCTTAACTTGCGCCTCTGCCGGCACAGCAAGGCCCCGTGAACCAGGCGCGGGTAGCGAACGGCACTACAGCGGCGTTCGCTACCAAATATCGCAATCGGGGCGCTGCGCACACCGATGACGTCATCGGTGGCGGCGCAGCGCAACAGGCTAACGCCACCATTAGCGCCCCTGCTGAATATCGCGGGAGGCGCAGCCAGTGGCCCTACAGCCACTGACTGCCTCTTTAGGCGCTAACAGGTGGCGCTACTCACACAATTTTTCCCCCCATAGAGTCATAGAGTTATACAGCACAGAAAGAGGCCCTTCGGCCCATCGCGTCCGCGCCGGCCATCAAACCCTATCTAATCTAATCCCATTTTCCAGCATTTGGTCCGTAGCCTTGTATGCTATGGCGTTTCAAGTGCTCATCCAAATGCTTCTTGAATGTTGTGAGGGTTCCTGCCTCTACCACCCTTTCAGGCAGTGAGTTCCAGATTCCAACCACCCTCTGGGTGAAAAAGTTTTTCCTCAAATCCCCTCTAAACCTCCTGCCCCTTACCTTGAATCTATGCCCCCTTGTTAGTGACCCCTCTACTAAGGGGAAAAGTTCCTTTCTATCTACCCTATCTATGCCCCTCATAATTTTGTACACCTCAATCAGGTCCCCCCCCTCAGCCTTCTCTGCTCCAAGGAAAACAACCCCAGCCTGTCCAGTCTTTCTTCATAGCTGAAGCACTCCAGCCCAGGTAACATCCTGGTAAATCTCCTCTGCACCCTCTCCAAAGCAATCACATCCTTCCTATAGTGTGGCGACCAGAACTGCGCACAGTACTCCTGCTGTGGCCTTACCAGCGTTTTGTACAGCTCCATCATAACCCCCCTGCTCTTATATTCTATGCCTTGGCTAATGAAGGCAAGTATCCCATATGCCTTTTTAACCACCTTATCCACCTGTTCTGCTGCCTTCAGGGATCTATGTACATGCACACCAAGGTCCCTCTGATCCTCTGTCTTTCCTAGGGTCTTACCATTCATTGTGTATTCCCTTGCCTTGTTAGTCCGTCCAAAATGCATCACCTCTCACTTTTCAGGGTTAAATTCCATTTGCCACTGTTCCGCCCATCTGACCAACCCATCTATATCGTCCTGTAGCCTCGCCGCCTCGCTACCTCTCTTTCCTCCTTTAAGACGCTCCTTAAAACCTACTTCTTTGACCAAGCTTTTGGTCATCTGTCCTAATTTATCCTTATGTGGCTTAGTGTCAAATTTTTTGTCTTATGATACTCCTGTGAAGTGCCTTGGGATGTTTTACTATGCTAAAGGCACTATATAAATATAAGTTGTTGTTGGTTTATGAATATCAGCAGAACCATAAGGATGAATCAGTCTCATACATTGGGCCAGATCTTGAAGGGGCGGGACATTTTGTGGCGTGCGCCGTTAGTTAGACTTTTACCTGCACCCTTCTGCTCAAACTTATTTTGCGCCGGAACTTGCTGGAAGTGCGAGCTGATAATGGTGTGGCAAGGGCAACGCGGCATCTGGGGCCTTAGTGAACGGCGGGACCAACAGTGTATCTCCTTAACCAATGAAATTTAAGGATTGAGAAAGAAACAGAGGCACGACAGAGAAAGAGGGTGAATTAGAGTCAAATCAGGCACAGAAAGAGAAATAAAGAGAGGGAAAGAAAGATTGGATTGAGAGGAAAAGAGACAGAAAGGAAAAGTAAAAGAAAAATGTAAACATTTAAAATGACATTTTTGAAAGCTCTAACAACAATTTACTACATTCAGGAATTAAATTGAACAGCTCAGTGAGGCAAAAAAAATCAAGCTTAAAGCTGATGATGATGTGGTGTTACACAGCACTGGAATTGGAACAACAAGGTGGTTGGCACGTTGCAAGCTGTCCTGCTAAGTTAATCTATCACAATGAAAGTGGTTGTCCGCTGATGAGGAACGCAGAGACTTGAGAACGACAACTGCTGGAAGACATTACCTGAAGGCTGAGCACGAGAACAGGCAGTCATATATCGAGAGTTTAGAAGCTACCCTCGTTGGGTTGCGGAGCAGCAAGTAGTTGCTGCTCTAGTCCCACATCAAAGTGATGTAACCACCATTGGATAGGATGTGGTGTCTGACTGTGCTGTTGTCAGGATGGTGGCAATACACATTTAATGCCTGCTTGCCAATGGAACTAACCATCCGTGGCAGTCTTGTTAATTCAATATCTGAATCAGGCAATCACAGTAATTCAGGGCCAGTCAGCCAGCCTGGCTCACTAATGGAAGGGGTAGATCATCCCTGGAATTCTTTCCACAGTTCTAGATAACCCTACAAGTCAATGCCCTAACCGATATGATGGCTGTGGCTACACAAGCAGTAAGAAACTTATTAGTGCCCTGTGCTAATAAATTGAATGATCTCAGCTGGTTAAAATTTAGCAATATACCTTGGGGTTCCCAAAGCCTTGACTCTTGCTAACCTGTGCCTAAACTCTCTGGATTTAGATAAGTTGGGTGTATCCCTAAAGGGAGAGAGTGTGTGTTCCATACCTGGAAAACAAATATTCTACCCGTGTGAATTTCTTAGTAGCTTGGTTTGGAAACTCAATCATGTGATGGGCTTCCACATGTCGCAGACACCCAGCTAACCAAAAATAAAGTTCAAAAGTAAATGCTCACTAACAAGGATCCACACATAAAAGGATGGCCACTCGGACAGTCAGCACTCGTGGATTTTACAGAGTCAACATCTTCAGGAGAGAAGTGAAAGGGAGAAATAATTGGAACAGAAGTTTTAAAATGACATCAAGACACTGAATTTTTCCTTTATGTAGTAATGTTTATATTTTTCACTGAACCTGGTTTTACTGGTCATACTTATCTTAATTCTTGAGTAGCACGTTTCCCAAATTGCCTACACCACCAATCATTCTCCAACCCAATTATTGTTTGATAAATCTTGGGTATGGTGTCCCAATACCTTTTGGATAAATTAGTTAATAGAGAACCCTCTGTCTGAAGGTCATAGGTTGTCTTGCAGTGGGGAGGGAGGTGGTGGTAAATCAAACTCCTAATGAATCATGTTCGTGTCCCTGGCTGGTGATCTTTGTCATGTAAATAAAGCAGTAAATCAAACCTCATCAGTTAGGTAACAATGTCAGCCACATTCATCATTATTATTGGCTGAGCAGTCACTGGGTGCCACTCGTTTACTGAATGCGATGGGGAAAGCTGATGTTCAAACAAATTAATTGGGTACATCACAAGTTAGACCATCAAGGCCTCCTGTTCTCAGGCACCTCAGTACGTGATCCAAAACCTTTGCAGGTAACTGTGGCACAAACAGCTGTTAAATCCTGTGCATAATTAGTAGCTCAGGCCACTTGCTGATTTAATAGCTTCCTCGTGCTAATGCTGCATGTTGAGGCTTGAGGTGACTGTCCCAGGCTGTGGCCTCTCAAAGAGATTTCCTGAGCCTTACTTATACAAAGGCAGCCAGGGGAGCTCAGAGTACATTCAATGTGGGTCTGAGCATACAAAGCCACTATCAATGTATTTATGTAGAAGGGTTACATTGGGCAAGTCTGGTTCTTGAATTAGTTATTTATCAAGTGCAGGGTGACTGTTGGGGGAGGGGACCAGTTACACACACACACAATGTCAGTCGGGAGAAGCCTGTTCACTAGGATAAGCCAATTGTAATAAAATGTTTTCTTGTTGGTCCCAGCTCACAATATCCTCTGTTAATTTGGAGACTAACAATTATTAAGACTGCTATCTTTTACCAAGTCTAAGACCCGAGGGATCAAGATGAGGGCTGAGCAGGAGCTGGAATCCTGGTTTCAATCCTAAAGTTTATTTTGCTGATGATGAAAATGTATTTATTACCTACTGCCTCCACATCACGAGACGCTGAGGTAAATAAGGGGAAAAAAGGACTTGAATGATAATCTGCTTTTTGACCTCCAGTTAAAATTTGCAAGATTTCTGGATTAAACAATCCATTTCTGGATTAGAAACAAACAAATACATTGATTCTAGTTATAAGAACATAAGAAATAGGAGCAGGAATAGGCCATTCGGCCCCTCGTGTCTGCTCCGCCATTCAATAAGATCATGGCTGATCTGATCTTGGCCTCAACTCCACTTTCCTGCCCGCTCCCCATAACCCTTGATTCCCGTTTTTCAAAAATCTGTCTATCTCCGCCTTGAATATATTCAATGACCCAGCCTCCACAGCTCTCTGGGGTAGAGAATTCCAAAGATTCACAACCCTCAGAGAAGAAATTACTCCTCATCTCGGTTTTAAATGGGCGACCCCTTATTCTGAAACTATGCCCCTTAGTTCTAGATTCCCCCACGAGGGGAAACATCCTCTCAGCATCTACCCTGTCGAGCCCTCTCAGTATCTTATACATTTCAATAAGATCCTCATTCTTCTAAACCCCAATGAGTATAGGCCCAACCTGTTCAACCTTTCCTCATAAGACAACCCCTTCAACTCAGGAATCAAGTAGGAATCTAGTGTACCTTCTCTGAACTGCCTCCAATGCAAGTATATCCTTCCTTAAATAAGGAAACCAAAACTGTACGCAGTACTCCAGGTGTGGTCTCACCAACGCCCTGTACAGTTGTAGCAAGACTTCCCTACTTTTATACTCCATCCCCCTTGTAATAAAGGCCAATATTCCTTTTGCCTTCCTAATTACTTGCTGTACCTGCATGCTAACTTTTTGTGTTTCATGTACGAGGACCCCCAGATCCCTCTGTACTGCAGAATTCTGTAGTCTCTGTCCACTTAAATAATATTTTGCTTTTTTATTCTTCCTACGCAAAGTGGATAACCTCACATTTTCCCACATTACACTCCATCTGCCAAATGTTTTCCCACTCGCTTAACCTATCTATATCCCTTTGCAGACTCTTTGTGTCCTCCTCACAACTTACTTTCCCACCTATCTTTGTATCGTCAGCAAATTTGGCTACAGTACACTCGATCCCTTCACCCAAGTCATTAATATAGATTGTAAATAGTTGAGGCCCCAGCACTGATCCCTGTGGCACCCCACTAGTTACAGCTTGCCAACCTGATGATCCATTTATTCCGACTCTGTTCTCTGTTAGTTAGCCAATCCTCTATCCATGCATTACCCCCAACACCATGAGCTCTTATCCTGTGCAGTAACCTTTTATGCGGCACCTTATCGAATGCCTTCTGGAAATGCAAATACACTACATCTACTGGTTCCCCTTTATCTACCCTGCTCGTTACATCCTCAAAGACCTCTAATAAATTTGTCAAACACGATTTCCCTTTCATAAAACCATGTTGCCTCTGCTTGATTGTATTATGATTCTCTAAATGTCCTGCTATTACTTCCTTAATAATGGATTCCAGCATTTTCCCAATGACAGATGTTAGGCTAACTGGCCTGTAGTTTCCAGCTTTCTGTCTCCCTCCTTTCTTGAATAGGGGAGTTACATTTGCAGTTTTCCAATCTGCTGGGACCTCTCCAGAATCCAGGGAATTTTGGTAGAATACAACCAACACATTCACTATCTCTGCAGCCACTTCTTTTAAGACCCTAGGGTGCAGGCCATCAGGTCCACGGGACATGTCAGCCTTTAGTCCCATTAGTTTGCCTAGTACTTTTTCTCTAGTGATAAAGTTCCTCCCTCCCTTTAGCCCCTTAATTATCAATTATTTTTGGGATGCTTTTAGTGTCTTCTACCGTGAAGACCGATACAAAATATTTGTTCAAAGTCTCTGCCATTTCCCGGTTTCCCATTATTAATTCCCCAGTCTCATCCCGTAAGGGACCAATGTTTACTTTAGCTACTCCCTTTTTATATACTTGTAGAAGCTCTTACTGTCTGTTTTTATATTTTTTGCTAGTTTACTCTCATAATCTATCTTCTCCCTCTATTATTTTTTTAGTCATCCTTTGCTGGTTTCTAAAAATTTCCCAATCCTCTGGCCTACCACTAATCTGCACAACACTGTATGCCTTTTCCTTCAATTTGATACCATCCTTAACTTCCTTAGTTAGCCACAGATGGTTCATCCTTCTCGTGGAGTCTTGCTCACTGGAATAAACCTTTACTGAGAGTTATGAAATATCTCCTTAAATGTCTGCCACTGCTTATCTACTGTCTTACCCTTTAATCTATTTTCCCAGTCCACTTTAGCCAACTCTGTCTTCATACCTTTGTAATTGCCTTTATTTAAGTTTAGGACACAAGTTTCTCATCCTCAAACTGAATTTGAAATTTAATCATGCTATGATCACTCTTCCCTAGAGGGTCCTTTACAAGGAGATCATTAATTAATCCTGTCTCATTATACATTACCAGATCTAAAATAGCCTGCTCCTTGGTTGGTTCCACAACATATTGTTCTAAGAAACCATCCCGAATACATTCTATGAACTCGTCCTCAAGGCTACCCTTGCCAATTTGATTTGTCCAATCTATATGAAGATTAAAATCGCCCATGATTATTGCAGTACCTTTCTTGCAAGCCACCATTATTTCTTAATTTATACTGTTCTACAGTGTAGCTACTGTTAGAGGGTCTATAGACTACTCCCACCAGTGACTTCTTTCCCATTCTATTTATCTCCACCCAAACTGATTCTACATCTTGATCTTGTGAGCCAATATCATTTCTCACCCCTGCACTGATCTCATCCTTTATCAACAGAGCTATCCCACCTCCTTTTCCTTTCTGCCTATCCTTCCGAAATGTCAAATACCCCTGAATATTCAGTTCCCAGCCTTGGTCACCTTGCAACTACGTGTCTGTAATGGCAATCAGATCATAACCATTTATTTCTATTTATGCTGTCAACTCATCTATCTTGTTACGAATGCTGCGTGCATTCAGATAAAGAGCCTTTAATTTTGTCTTTTTACCATTTTTCTCTACTCTGATTCTATTTGCTGGTGCACTCTTAAGTTTGTACGTTGTCTCTTCCTGCCACACTCTGGTTCTCATTACCCCTATTGCTACCCTGCACTATTGCCTTCTCCTTTCTTTGACTTTCTAAATTCCCCTTCACCTGAACCCTCCCCCCCACTATTTAGTTTAAAGCCCTATCTACCGCCCTAATTATTCGATTCGCCAGGACACTGATCCCAGCATGGTTCAAGTCAAGCCCGTCCCAACTGAACAGCTCCCTCTTTCCACAGTACTGGTGCCAGTGCCCCAAGAGTCAAAACACATTTCTCCCACACCAATCTTTGAGCCACGCATTCAACTCTCTGATCTTATTGACCCTATGCCAATTTGCTCATGGCTCAGGTAGTAATCTAGAGATTACCTTTGTGGTTCTGCTTTTTCATTTGGATTCTAGCTCCTCAAACTCACTCAGCAGAACCTCTCTTAGTCCTACCTATGTCGTTGGTTCCTACATGGACCACGACAACTGGATCCTCCCACTTCAAGTTCCTCTCCAGCCCCGAGATTTCCTTAACCCTGGCACCGGGCAGGCAGCACAGCTGTCAGGACTCACGCTCTTGGCTGCAGAGAACAATATCTATCCTCCTAATTATACTGTCCCCTACCACTACTACATTTCTTTTTGCTCCCCCAACTTGAATGGCCCCCTGCTCTCGTCCACACAGGCTGCAAGAACCTCGTACCTGTTGGACAAGTGCAAGGGCTGAGGCTCCTCCAATGCTACCTTCTGGATGCCCATACCTGCCTCACTCGTAGTCACACCCTCCTGTCCCTGACCACGGACAAAATTTGAAGTATTTCTCCTAAGGGGTGTGACTGCCTCCTGGATCAAAGTGTCCAGGTAACTCTCCCCCTCCCTGATGTATCACAGTGTCCGAAGCTCGGACTCCATCTGATCACCTGAGCCGAAGTTCCTCGAGCTTTTGCTGCCTCTTTTTCTATTGGTTGAGGAAGGTTATGATGTGAGAAAGATTAACATTGTACACAGCCCATTCCTGACCCACTTACTGTTTCTGTTCAATTGTAGCAGGTGAGATCTAGATCTAATTTAGCACAGAGTGGGGTGAGATATAGGACTTTCCTCACCTGTATAGCCCTGCACAATACTAGGCACTATGTTTTATCAACTAAGCAAGCTTATGTCAGAATTTAAAGCTTCATCATGAAGAGCAAATGCTGGATTGGACAACTGAATAACTGTCCTGCAAAACCCAACACGGTTTACAATGGGACAGCAAACTGATCTAATAGCTTTGCAAGCTGACACAAAGCTTTGGGTCAGGGGAGGAGACAAATAGATATATTTAGTACTTAGGGAAAAATGGATTTCCCAAGATCTTTATGACCACCACATAAACTAAATTTCACCAGCAGCATGTGCTGTGTAACACTACTGTAGCATCACACGATGGCTGGAGCTAAAGAGGCAGAGTGTAAAACACATGATAGACTCATGGTTTTTCTTAGCTTTCAAACCCTTCATTGTGTCATGTTAGCTGGTGCTAAGTGGACAGGATAAGAGTAACCAGAAATGAAAAATACATAAATTTCTTTATTTTAACAGTAATCACACATTCCGCTCACTGAGTTAAACATAAGTTCAGCTTCACTGCGCTGCACTAACACATCAGCTGTCAGTATTACAGATCAAACAAAATAAACAATGTTCATAGAACTTACACAAAAAACACAAAGTAAATAGGCCTTTAAAAAAAGACTGGTAACACGTCATTTATAAATAACCTGGAACGTCCTCCCTGCACTATAGTGAGCGATTCTCTAATGAACGCACTGTACTCAACAGTAACCACCACATTAGCAATAAGTCCCACCCAACCCATTCTGAAGTGCGTATCGGCAGCCATCACCAGCCAGGCATCTTGATGAAAGTAATAACATTACAATGGCTCTGGCTCTCCTACTGCTGCTTTGAAAATCTTTGACCCAATGAACATCTCTGTCAGCGCCCTCCTCTTTCTCTACAGATAGTGAGCTGTCCTATAACTACTGCAGTGAACTAAATGTTTTACCCCATCTCCAATGGCTCTCTTGGCAAATGTACTGCCTATTTTAAACAGAGCCTCTCTGCCCACAAAGATAAAGACTGTAAATCCAAAATCAGAGTGAGGCAACCTAATGCAGTGTATCTGGTCCAGTCGGTCCACACCTGCAGTTCCCCACAAGGAGCTTCCAGTCCCAGCCATGCCATTGCAGGGAAGTGCCAAACAGACGCACGGCAATGTCCCAAGTAAAAGAAAGAACACCCCAACCACCAGCTACAGTCACGCATCTCCAAATGCGGATGTCAGAGGTCGATTGTGTTTGCTTGGCATTCCATTGCAAAGCGACACCAAGACAAGAAAGGAAATATTGTTGTCATACAGGATCTCATTCTCAATAACTTTAAAAGAGTCACCGTTCATTTCAGGTTGTGTTACTATAAACAATCTTTGTGCAAGTTGTTATATTAAGTTACAGTAGCTGAAAGATGGGTACACGTCACTTTCACATCTCAGTAAGGTCACATTTGTGTTGCAGAAAGCATGCGTAATTCAGCCAGGTTTTGTAGTGATAAATATTTGGTATCTGAGGAAAATAGCTGAGCTTAATTCAAGCAGTACATTTATCAGTTAATACCCAGATGTCAAAACACAAGAACTATCCCATCCCTTGCCCCCACTCCAACAGAGACACAGGAATGTCCTCAAAGCTCCATTTTTCAAAACTACTTGTGGTTCCCAAATGAAATGGATTTGGTTACTAGATCCAAATTCAGTGCCTCAAACAAATGTCTGGAGGCACAGCCACTTGACAGAGCCACTATCTTTGGTGAGCAGCATTGTTAATAAAAAAAACACAAGAAATAAAATAAAACTCTCCTTTGGCCCATTAATCTGTCATGCGGATTTGGTCAAGAATTGCTGTGATTATTTAAAGGGTAAGTTAAAAAAGAAAACTCAAAAATGCAAACAGATTTTTTCATGTGGTGCCTCGCCTCCTAATTGGGGCCATTGACTCAGCTGCTTTTCCAAAGCTTGGTGTGAAAATATTCCATCATTAAGCCTCAGCTTCCAGCACTGCCCCCACCACACTGCTCACAACATATGCAGCGCATTGGGTGGCAGAGCAGCATTCGAAGAGTAAAGTTTTAGAGATGGAACGTCAAATGTCTCTGAAATGTGTCAAAGACGATCCAGGAGTCAGCCATCTCAAAATAATTTACAAAAGATTTCTTTTAAACAAGGAAAATTACACATAGGATGCACTGTACAAACAATACTGAAATATAGGATCATTGGGGCCTGACTCACAGCTCATTTTAATAAAAATTAAACATTCATTGAATTTATAGTACCAGCCTCTCAAAGCAGATAATTTCACCCCCCTCCCCCCACACTCCTTGATTAAATTAAAAAACACTTGCACCCTGTAAACCAGGTGGTTGCTGGTCACTGAATCAACAGAAACACATTGGTTTCAGTTTCCTACAGTCAACTCTGAAACTCAGTGACCAAAATGGCAGAAGTCAAAGCCCGCAATTGGACACGACAAAGCCGATCACTGTTTTTGGCTCCCACTCTGTCAGGTTACCCAATAAAGTGCTGCAATTGAGGCTCCCAAGTCCCAGTAATATGTACAGACTTTCTTAAAGTAATATTCCTTTCCAGCACAGTGCTTGCACAGGTCATGGTTGAAAAGAAAAAATTACATCTGAATTCTGAAGTCTATGGCTAAAGATTTGCATAGCAATTTGAAATTGGGCTCGTCTAACACATCAATGATTGGCCCAATGAAGGATTCTAACATATTTTTAAAACTAATCTGCTACACACAGCAGGCCCTTGTCCACCAAAGCTTATTCTAATGGTCGATCAGAAATACACATCCAAGGTTTGTAATATCATCTGTCGACAAAGTGGGCAGTTGCGCTGGTAGATGGGCTGCTGCAAGAGAATGCCCGTGCAGCCTTGGCAGAGGCACAAGTGCCTGCACGGGAGCAGCAACACAGATTTTGCCTGGTCTTGACAGATGACACATTTCTTTCGTTCTTCTTGCTCCTTCAAGAGCATCCAGAGATCGTTTTCCACAGTGACATTGCCATTATCGTCTTTACTGCCTGTCTGCTTCGCCACCGAGCGGAAAGGTCCATCTCCAGCTTCTAGTCCACACACAGAGGTCTCAGCCACGGCCAGCTGTTGTTCCCTCATAGGGCGGTCATCTCCTTGGCCTGGGTTGGGATCGATTTGCGGTTCCAGCTGGATAGCCGGTTGCTGGTCTACAGTTGTTTGGTCCTCTAGGTTCCTAGTAGGATTAGCCTGGTGCCGCCTTCTTTGGTCAAGAGGCCAGATATTCACATAGCCCGGGTTCAATCTCTGCAGTTGTTGACTGTACATTCGCCGCCACGTCTCCGAGTTGACTATCAGCTGCAGACTGGCCACCACTACCCTACAAACATGAGTGACATCCCTCCTGACCCGGTGAAGATTTGGCGCAGTGTTCAAGTGCAGAGTCAGCTGATTAACAATCCTCAGTATTATCTCTGGGTTTGCGTAGATCATTGTACTGGAGATGATAACAAAGATGATTGCCAACCCATATAGATTCAGAAGAAACACGTCCGCCAGCACTTTGAAGAGGGAGATCAGGACTTCGATCACAAACTGGCATTGAGTCCACAGCAGGATCACGTTGCCAAGGACGCTGCTGGACAGATAGGTGAGAAGTGAAGCAAAGACCTCCGAAGCCCTTACCAAAGGAACCCACAGCACTGCGGCAACCGAAAACAGGTTCTGGGTCCCAATGAGGAACATGTTGATGACGGTGTTGACAAAGTAGGCAGCCAGGCTGGCCAAGATCCCCACAGCATCCCAGAGCTGTTTGAGGAAGAGATGGCCGGAACAGAAGGTGGTGGCCAGGCCCCTTTGCAGCACCTCGCGTCCCCGCAAGCTCAGGTAAGACAGCAGGTGTCCCACCACCTTCAGGCTCTCCGCCAGGCCACACACCACCCTCAGCAAGCTGCACGCCAGGCTGAGGACGAGGTGCAGGCCGCAGTGGCACAGCTCGGCCGCCCCCAGGATCAGCAGCCCCAGCAGGTTGTAGCACAGGCCGAAGAAACAGGCTAGGGCTCCGGGGATGCAGAGCAGCAGGTGTAGGAGGCCCGACACGGCAGCCACCGCCGAAGACACCAGCCAGAAGTTGAGGTCCAGTAAGAAGCAGAACAGGTCGAGGGCCCGGCCCAGGCCGCTGATGAGCACGATGATAAAGCCGGCCATGGCCCTGAGTGGGGAGCCGGTGGCGGTGCCTCGCTGGATCCCCCGGGCCCGGGCCCCGCCCCCACCAACCGTCAACACGATTCAAACACAAACAGCCCAAAGCAGCCCAGCGCGCGCACACCCACCGGCAGGCAGGCCGGCAGGCGGAGCGCACAACTATCGATCGGCATTTCTCAAAAGCAAGAGCTACATTCTGCTTAAAGAGCCCGCCCCTTCCCCGCTGAAATACATCTCCAAATGCGGGTGTCAGAGGGTCGATTGTGTTTGCTTGGCATCCCATTGCAAAGCGACACCAAGACAAGAAAGGAAATATTGTTGTCATACAGGATCTCATTCTCAATAACTGTAAAAGAGTCACCGTTCATTTCAGGTTGTGTTACCATGCGTAATTCAGCCAGGTTTTGTAGTGATAAATATTTGGTATCTGAGGAAAATAGCTGAGCTTAATTCAAGCAGTACATTTATCAGTTAATACTCAGATGTCAAAACGTATTTAACGTAAGATCTCTTGAAAAAGACAATTTTTTTTTCAATAAAGTTAGCATCATCTTATTAATTTCAGTCCTTTGCTTCTTAAAAGTATTATTCTCTAATCTGAAGGGATTTAAGAACATAAGAATTAGGAACAGGAGCCATACGGCCCCTCAAGCCTGCTCCGCCATTCAATAAGATCATGGTCAGTGCTCCCATTAAGCTGCACGGCCACCCGCGCAGTCCGCTCACCAGCTTTTACATGGAAGAAATCCTGCATGCACGAAAATTTGAATGGGCCGCACAGCCAGTTAAAGGGAACATTGATCATAGCTGATCTACATCAACTCCACCTTCCCACACTATCCCTATATCCCTTGATTCCCTTAGTGTCCAAACATTTATCAATATTAGTCTTGTCTATGCTCAATGACACAGCATCCACAGCCCTCTGGGATAGAGAATTCCAAAGATTCACAACCCTCTGAGTGAAGAAATATCTCATCTCAGTCCTAAATGGCCGATCCCTCATCCTGAGACTATGACCCCTAGTTCTAGGCTCTCCAGCCAGAAGAACAACCTCCCAGCATCTACCCTGTCAAGCCCACTTGCTACAGCTGGGATAAATTCCTTGCTTGCTGCCTCTGATATGTCACCTAAGTGATCATTTTTCACGTGTGAGCCTAGACAGTGAATGGCAAAGGGTTCTTCAACCAGGTAGGGCATCATACTAGAGCCTGATTCAGTCATCACCCAACATCTATATAGAATCATACAACATAGAAGGAGGCTATTCGGCCTATTGTACCGGTGAAAGAGCTATCCAATTTGTCTCACTCCCCTGGCTCTTTCCCCATCGCCCTGCAAATGTCTCCTTTTTAAGTATTTATCCAATTTCCTTTTGTAAATTACTATTGAATCTGCTTCACCATCCTTTCAGGCAGTGCATTCCAGATTGTAACAACAGGGTAACAGAACGGAAGTGGGAGAGGGTGCACATCACAAGTGTAAGAATTTGGAAAGGTTTAAAACAGCTGTGCATGGAGATGGTGAAACAAGTGTTTTTTTAAATCGGTTCCTGCAAAATAAGTTACTTTCCATTATACACCAAAGCTACATAAAAAAACGTTTATATGAAGAATTGTTTTTGAATTATCACTGTGAACAAAAAAGGCAGGTGCTGTTACTGCTTAGATGATTCTTTCCCCCTCTCTTTCCCCTCCATAGTGGCCCCTCTCTGTCAAGTAAAAATAAGTGCTTGTAAATATTTTTCCTGTTAAAAAAAGTTCTAAAATTTCTGCTCCAGCTTGTTTTAAACTTATTTGTAAAAAATAAATGTTATTACTGTTATAGCCTAAGGGAACACACTCCATTCTGATGCATATTGGGAGATTCTACTAATGCACAGGCAGCAGCATTTTGGGATGTACAGACATGGATATAATTGTTCTTTCTCCTCAGCTAGTAGATTGATAGTTTTCAGAAGAATATCAACTCCAACCGTAGGCTTTGAGAGAGGCCAAAGGCTCTGAGTATAAAACATCGATGTTTCCCACATTACAACAGTGACAGCACTTCAAAAAGTACTTCATTGGCTGTAAAGCGCTTTGAGACGTCCGGTGGTCGTGAAAGGCGCTATAGAAATGCAAGTCTTTCTTTTCTTTAGGTACGCAAAGACGCAAAAGACAATTTTATAGATAGGTTTTATGAAATATAAATTATGAAAAGTTAAGTGTGATGGATAAAATGGACATTAGACATATTGGCCTCGATATTAACCTCCAATGATAGACGGGAAAGCTTTGGGTGGGGGGATTAAAGAGTTAAATACAGGGAACATGTCCCCAACATGCTGTGCATGCTGCCTTTTTTATGGCGATGGATATCAGGGTGTCCAAATGTCCCACTGTGGAGAAACAGGTCACTTAATTAACATATTTAAATCGGGCTCCCACAGCGCAATTGGGAACCCCATTTAAAATTGACTGTTGCTGCATGGCTTTCCCAGGAGTCCGGCCTCCTGCCACCATTAAGTTCGGCAGGAACTCCACGTCCCCTGCCTTGCTGGGTTCTTCGGTCATTTTTAGCCATCCCCGCACCCTCCTATCCTACCCATAAATATTAGGGCCACTATTTTTATAATATTACAACATTTATAAACTTATAGATAAATTCAGTGATCCTGCGCTTCAGGTGAAGAGCTGGACTCAAAGGGAGTGTAGGTCAGAGAATTCCTGCTACAGTGTTGTAGTCCATTAGGTTCTAGAGTGGAGCAGCAGTAGAGTGGAACAACAATGAAAGGAGAGAGGAATAGACGGAGTTGAAATGATGAAATTGCAGGGAGTAATTTTATCCTATGCGTAAGCAAAGTTGAAACGTGAGTCAGTTCTGGATTATTAACTGCTTGTCGGCTAGCCAGCAGCTAGCCAACAACCATGACGTGCGTGGATTCTTTAGCGCAGTCAAGACCATCTACGGCCCAAGCACCCAAAGTCCTACCCCACTGCGGGCCAAGAACAGAGAGGTACTCATCAAGGACAGAGAGGCAATCAGTGCCCGCTGGAAGGAGCACTTCGAAGATCTCCTTAACCGAGACTCTGTCTTTGACGCGAGTGTCCTCAACTCCATCCCGCAGCATGCTACCCGCCACCATCGCAGCACAACCCCAGCCTGGCATGAGGTTGAAAAGGCCATCCGACAACTGAAGAACAACAAGGCCTCAGGAGCAGATGGAATCCCTGCCGAGGAACTAAAACATGGCGGAGAAGCACTACTGGCGCGAATTCATGAACTTATTTCTCTTATCTGGAAGGAGGAGAGAATGCCAGGGGATCTCAGACATGCCGTAATTGTGACCATCTTCAAGAAAGGTGATAAGTCCGATTGCAGTAATTACAGAGGAGTTTCCCTACTGTCTGTCACAGGGAAAGTCATCGCAAGAATCCTCCTCAATCGCCTTCTCCCAGTGGCCGAAGAGCTCCTCCCAGAGTCGCAATGCGGATTCCACCCACTACGGAGCACAATGGACATGATCTTCACTGCGCGTCAATTACAAGAGAAATGCAGGGAACAGCACCAACCGCTGTACATGGCCTTCTTTGATCTCACAAAGGCCTTCGACACTGTCAACCGTGAGGGATTATGGAGTGTCCTCCTCAAATTCGGCTGCCTTCAAAAGTTTGTCACCATCCTCCGCCTGCTTCACGACGACATACAAGCCGTGATCCTGACCAACAGTTCCATCATAGACCCAATTCACATACGCACCAACACTCTTCTCGATCTAACTTGCTGCAATGCTCCATCTCACCCTCAATAAGCTCCCCGCTGAAGTGGAGCTAATTTACTGAACAAACGGGAAGCTGTTCAACTTCCGTCGCCTCCAGCCCAGATCCAAGGTCATCCCATCATCTGTCGTCGAATTACAGTATGCAGACAGCGCTTGCGTCTGCGCACACTCGGCGGTCGAACTCCAAACCATCATCAACACCTTCACCGAAGCGTACGAGAGCATAGGCCTTACACTAAACATCCGTAAGACAAAGGTCCTCTACCAACCTGCCCCCGCCACACAGTACTGCCCCCCCGATTATCAAAATCCATGACAAGGCATTGGACAACATGGACCACTTTCCATACCTCGGGAGCCTACTGTCAACAAGGGCAGATGTCGATGACGAAGTCCAACACTGCCTTCAGTGTGCCAGCGCAGCCTTCGGTCACCTGAGGAAGAGTGTTTGAAGACCAGGACCTCAAACCTGGCACTAAGCTCATGGTCTACAGAGCAGCAGTGATACCCGCCCTGCTGTATACCTCAGAGACATGGACCATGTACAGCAGGCACCTCAAAGCACTGGAGAGGTACCATCAACGCTGCCTCCGCAAGATCCTGCAAATCCATCGGCAGGATAGGCGCACCAACATCAGTGTTCTCGCTCAGGCCAACATCCTCAGCATCGAAGCTTTGACCACGCTCGATCAGCTCCGATGGATGGGTCACATCGTCCGCATGCCCGATACGAGACTCCCAAAACAAGCGCTCTACTCGGAGCTCCATCATGGCAAGAGAGCCCCAGGTGGGCAGAGGAAACGCTTCAAGGACACCCTCAAAGCCTCCTTGGAAAAGTGCAACATCCCCACTGACACCTGGGAATCCCTGGCCCAAGGCCGTACAAAGTGGAGAAGCATCCGGGAAGGCGCCGAACACATCGAGTCTCTTCACTGGGAACAAGCAGAAGCCAAGTACAAGCAGCGCACGTCAACCCAAGCACCCCACCCACCTGCTCCTTCAACCACCGTCTGCCCCACCTGTGACAGAGACTGTAGGTCCCGCATTGGATTCATCAGTCACCTGAGAACTCATTTTTAATGTGGAAGCAAGTCATCCTCGGTTCTGAGGGACTGCCTAAGAAGAAGAAGATGATTAACTGCTTTCTTTCTGGCCCTTATTGTTTTCCTTAAGGTACCTGCTATCTTTATTGGGCAGCAATATGTAATGGGATCCAAATCCAAATTGAACAATTTCTTTTCCTAGGAACTATTACACTCTCCAACTTTGAGCCCCTTTGTAAGAAGGATGGGCCAAATGCTTTCTTTCATTAAGACTTGATTTGTATGGGACTGGGTGGTACAGTGGATTAGACCCTGGTCTTTAAATCCAATCCAGACTCTCTTTTATCTGCTGGCAGGAAAGGGCCTACATAAAATGAGTGTCAAAAGTCTCAATCCAGTTCCTAATAGGCACAGACCTAAAGCACAAAACCACCCCGAATTTGCCATTTTGTGGCTTTCTCAATGAGGTCACAGACTGGTGCAGTATGGAGCATTCTTCTGAGATTGTGGATGAGGCATATTTTTGCAGCGAGTAGAGGAATTTGTAGTCTGCATATAAAGATGACAGTGCTTGATGCTGATAATGGGTGTGCAAAAATGAAAGTGTTCTATTTCCCACCTCCAGGAGCCCAAAATTCTTAAGGAAATTAGGTTTAAAACTTATGATATAGTGCTGTTAATGGAGGCGCTGCACAGACTTGGAACTCTTGGGACGATTCCAGTATTTGTTTCTCTGTGGCAACAATTGTAGCCAAACATATCTCTTGTAGGCCAGGCAGCATCCGTGGAGAGAGAAACAGAGTTAACGTTTCAGGTCTGGGACCCTTCGTCAGAACTGGAAAAAGCTGGAGATGTAACAGATATTAAGCAGGTGCAGAGACGGGGGTTAGGAGGGGAGGAAGAAATTGAAAGAACACCCTGTACTTTTGTAAGAGGCAGGAAAGATAAAATGTTGCAAATGGGAATGGCAAAAATCATACTACCACCAAACACATCTTCCCCTCACCTCCCCTTTCAGCATTCTGAAGGGACCGCTCCCTCCGCGACACCCTGGTCCACTCCTCAATCACCCCCAACAGCCCTGCTCCTTCACCTGGCACCTTCCCGTACAAGCGCAGGAGATGCAACACATGCCCTTTTACCTCCTCCCTTCCCACTGTCCAGGGCCCCAAACACCCCTTCCAGGTGAAACAGCGATTTACTTGTACTTCTTGCAATTTAATATACTGTATTCGCTGGTCACGATGCGGTCTCCTCTACATTGGGGCGACCAAACGCAGATTGGGTGACCGCTTTGCGGAACACCTCCGTTCAGTCCATAAGGATGACCCTGAGCTTCCGGTCGCCTGTCACTTTAATTCACCGCTTCACTCCCACTCTGATCTCTGTCCTCGGGCTATTGCATTGTTCCAATGAAGCTCAACGTAAGCTTGAGGAACAGCACCTCATCTTTCGATTGGGCACTTTGCAGCCTGTCGGACTCAACATTGTGTTCAACAATTTCAGATAATTATCCCTGCCCCCATTTTTCATGCAGTATGATTTTTTCCATTCCCATTTGCAACATTTTATCTTTCCTGCCTCTTACAAAAGTACAGGATGTTCTTTCTATTTCTTCCTCCACTCCCACCCCCCCCCCCACCCCCCTGTCTCTGCACCTGCTTAATATCTGTTACATCTCCAGCTTTTTCCAGTTCTGATGAAGAGTCCCAGACCTGAAACGTTAACTCTGTTTCTCTCTCCACGGATGCTGCCTGGCCTGCTGAGTATTTCCAGCATTTTCTGTTGTTATTTCAGATTTCCAGCATCCGCAGTATTTTGCAATTATATCTCTTGTAGGCCTTGTGGCCAAATCAACTGAACATTAACCGTGCAGGATTACATTGTTGTAATACAGAGCAATGGGTGCATCTTCAGGAGAGGGATGCCTGAAGGTCGAGACTGCGCCAATGGTTGGATTGGGTTTCAGGAGTTGTGGTTCCCTAGACCTGCCAAAATCCACCTTTAGGTGAAGAAATGTATGAGAGAATCAACAAATATCTTGACCATCTACAGTAGAATTTTGATAAAAGTGGCATCTGCATGCTCCCATCTCTAAATATGAGAAAATGTAAGGATAGTTTCCTGATGACCCATGCAGGCAAATGCACCTCCCTGTGTGAAATTGGGCTATGCAGATCAGGGGTGACCCATGTTCAATCCCTGCTTTGCGTTGAGCTAGCAAACCTCAGACAAGGCAACAGTTGGGGTACTACAGTTGGTCTCGGGGGAAATCAACCAAGGTTTTTGTTCATGATCGTTACACAGTGACCCCACGCTGTCTGTGTGAATGGAGGGTGAGAACAGGATTGGGCTCAGCTGTGACGCTCCCACAGTGAATAGCCTGTGAACATTTACTACCTAGACTCACACATGAATAATTGTTATTTGGGTGAAGCTGGAGAGGAACGCCACATCCATGGAACAATACTCCAGAATGAATCAGTGCCTTCAGGAGAGAAGCAGAGAAAATTAAAGGGAAAAGAGAACAGCTGATGTGAAAAATACAAATCTCGCATTGAGGCATCAGCTTGATCAGCCTTCCTTTACCTAGAAATGGCCTAGAAATTCGATTAAGCCTAAAAACAGGCAGTGCCCCCACGGCCAAGGTTAACGGCCGCCCGCAAAAAGAGCAGGCATTTTGGTGTTGATTTAATTGAGCAGAGCACAGAATCTCTTGTGCAACCCGCTCTTTCCGGCAGTAATGTCAGCAGGAAGCCGAAGGACGGGTCTGAAGGATTGGCGCGGCGTTCTCGGGCAATGTGTTATTTGGGATAACTTGGTGATGGCTTTTGGGTTTTGCTGGGTCAGGAGGTATCGAGTCCACTGGTGGCCCTTGTAGGGTTGGAGCATTGTCTGTTGTGGCACATTAGGAGACATTTGTTTGTCCACTCCCTTCTTACTTTTTAGGACATTTGTCTGGGTCTTGTGTGGTGGCAGTCTGCCTGGCACTCCCACCTTAGCTGGCTGCCATAGGTCCACAGATGTTTCACCCAGCTGTTTGCTGTGTGGAAGGTGTACTCCACCATGGTGCTGGAGGGGAGGGGAATGGGGATGCACCGTCTTGCAGCTAGCAGTGTCAGTGCATGAGCCTGCATATCAGATATTGGATTCACTCCCTGGTGAGTCATTCTTAAAGCACAGGATCAGATCTGGAGGGACTGTGACTGTAAACACCACATAAAGACTGTGGCATAGATAGAATCATAGAATGGTTACAGCACAGAAGGAGGCCATTCGGCCCATTGAGCCCGTGCTGGCTCTCTGCAAGAGCTCTTCAGCTAGTCCCACTCCCCCACCCTTTCCCCGTAGCCCTGCAAATCTTTTTCCTTCAGTTACTTATCCAATTCCCTTTTGAAAGCCATGATTGAATCTCCCTCCACCTCCCTTTCAGGCAGTGCAATCCAGATTCTCACCACTCACTGCGTAAAAAAGTTTTTCCTCATGTCGCCTTTGGTTCTTCTGCCACCTTACATGCTTACATGTGTGTCCTCTGGTTCTCGACCCTTCCACCAATCACAGAATCACAGAATCACAGAAACCCCACAGTGCAGATAGAGGCCATTTCGGCCCATCGAGCCTGCACCGACACATATCCCACCCGAAATGGGAACAGTTTCTCTCTATCTACTCTGTCTAGACTTCTCATGATTTTGAACACGTCTATCAAATCTCCTCTCAACCTTCTCTGCTCTAAGGAGAACAAACCCAGTTTCTCCAGTCTATCCACGTAACTGAAGTCCCTCATCCCTGGAACCATTCTTGTAAATCTTTTCTGCACCCTCTCCAAGGCCTTCACATCCTTCCTAAAGTGCGGTGCCCAGAATTGGACACAACACTCCAGTTGAGGCCAAACCAGTGTTTTATACAGGTTCATCATAACTTCCTTGCTTTTGTACTCTATGGGCTCAATTTTGCCAGGCCCGAGGAAGCGGGATTGGAGGTGTGTGAGGTGGTAAAATTGCAAAAATGGAGGGCGGGCCCGATCCCGCCTCCAAGCAATTTTCCCAAATGTGTGTTTTCTGACCCCGTTTCCATCCCGCCATAGGCCCTTAACAACCACTTAATTGCTTCTATAATCCCTTTTTGAGAGGCCTTTCTGATTTTACCACTTTTCACATGCCCTGCACGCCAGTGAATCCTGACGGCCTCACAAGTGGACTGCTTACTAACAGCTGCAGCTCCACCATTAAAAAGGAGTTTTCAGCAATCATCATTTGCAGGTGGCAGAACTTTGTTGTCTCAGGTCTGGGGGAACTTTTAGCAGGCATACCCATTGTTGTGGAAGTTTGGAGCCTGACACCCATCTCCAGTGTGACCTCCTGGGAAACCCCTCTTCCCACCTTGACTGAGTGCTTCCTCAACTGAGGCATATACCAGAAGCATGGGAACCATTTATTTTCTTTCCTCCTGGACATCAGATTCGGACGAAGACCAGCCGTGGCAGCAGCAGAACCATGAACAACAGCACCACCAACAGCAGCAGCAACAACAGGAGCACCAAGCTGCTGCTCACCCACCTAAAGTTGCACAGGCCAGAAGGCGCCAGCGCGTGACCACATTGCTGCCCGGGATGCAAAGGACGCACTCATCATGGCCAGATTTGCTTAGCCTGCACAATCAAACACTTTTGCCTCGCACCTTCTCATCAGACCATCGACAATGGCCAAGAACCTGCGGATTCCTATCACTCTGACCACCATACTGACAATTGCAAGTCGCCCTAAGCCCTCAATGTGGAAGTCCCATTAGCAAAATGACACACGCCACAACTGCAACAGTTTGCCATCAGAATTTTTTATGACAATAAGCAACTGATTGCTTTTCAAAATTAAACACATTACACCCAAGTGACTACCCTTGTGACTACTTGTGCATTATCTTCTTCTTACGCATGCTCCTACGTGGTGCTTCAGCAGATGTGGAGGCCCCTTAATCACTTTCTTGCTGCTCCTGTCTTGACACCTTTAACGGGCATCCTCTGGGGTTGTGAACCTGTGAGGGCTCGGCAACAGTCTGCTGCTCCTGCGACTGTGCAGGGGATGAGACACCGATCTCAGTTGGGTGAGGACTCTGGTGGGGCTCTGACCGAGTGGCATGGTCGTGTGAGCGCTTGGAGAGGAGCCCCAACTTCCTTGTTGTATGCCGCCAACACCCCTCTCATGGGTCAGCCCCACTTTAGAGCTAGCAAGTGGCTTGACAGCACCTTGCTGCACTGCAGGGGAGCCATGAGGACCCGTTTCTGCACTGGAAGTCCTACTACAGAGGACTTGCATGAAGGTCTGGTTTGTTTGCTCAATAGCTGACCATCGCTCCTCAAGAGATATCAGTCTATTCTGAACAATTACCATGTTTTCCATACCCTGGCGACTAAGCTCCTCCATGGACGTAGCCATCCTCTCCTCTACCGTAGCCATTCTCTCCTCTATGGGTAGCCAGCCTTACCATGGAGGTAGCCATCCTTTCCACGGAGGTTGCCATCCTTTCTGTGGTGATGCGTTCATGCGCCAACGCCGCCACAAAGGCTCTGCTCATGTTAGCGATGGACTCCTCCATTCGCTCCACACTCGCAGCGACCCTGGAGACCAAACCTGCCAGAGACTCCTGCACCTGTTCCTGGAGTTCCAACACCGCTCTCCTTCGGGATGGACTCGGAGGCACAGGGTCGACATGCAGCGGAGCCAAGCTGGGAGCGACCTGCGCCCTCCGACGAGGTCTCTCCACTACTGTCCCTATCTCCACCATCTACTGATGCTCACTTGTGAGCTGTGATACACCAGGTGACAACTCTATGTCCCGAAGGTCCCACCGAGGTGTGAGTGTCTGCGCTGGTGATGTGTGCGCTTAATTCTGCTGACGCTGCGCCATCAGAGGTTGCAGCTTCCTCTGAGGAGTCTGGAAGCTCAGGCTCTTCATCCTGGACAGTGGGGACGGGGGCTGTCGATGGTCCTGTGGGGGAGTAAAGGGAAAGAGTTAGAGATGTGAGGTCAAGGTTACATGCACATTGAATAGTGCAGATGATCATAAGTCAATCTGTTAGAGCATCAGATTCATTATCAGCGACTCATGCAATGTCAATGAGAGAGATGCCAAACTATTCTGTCACCAGCTTGCTGTGATGCGCCCGCCTGTCCGTCCCCCACTTGCGAATCCTCCTCGATCCCGGCGATTTCCAGGGCCGCCTCCTCCCAGGGGGTGAGCTGGGCTACTGAGGGTGGCCCTCCTCCTGTCCTCGCTCTTTCCCTCTTATTGTGGGCTCTCTTTTCCTGCAATGAGGGACACAAGTGGAGTTTGAGTGAGAATGAAGGAGTGAGTGTAGAGATTCCATAGCATAGATGCTTAGAAGGAGACAAAGGGCCCTCCCTGTGTGTTGTAAGTTGTCATTGCGTCACAGTGATAGAGAGCGTGAGGGCTGCATGGTCGAATAGTTAAGTGAATGTGACCATAGAGAGAGAGGGAATGGGTAAGGGTGCAGGGATGTAAGTGTCAAGTGGGATGTGGAGGAAGAGGTTGGCAAAGCAGAGTGCTGGTGAGGAGAAGCGATGGGGATCAGATTGAGGATGATGGGAATGTCATACTCACTTTTCCTGTGTGGAGAAGGTCATGAAACCTCTTCCTGCACGGCAGCCAGGTTCTGCGGCACATAGAGATGGAGTTGACCTCCTGGGCCACTTGCAGCCACACAGCTTTAGTCTGCTGGGGTGGCTTTTTTCTCCCTGAGGAAGGGAAGAGCACCTCCTTATTAGATCTTGCTCCCTGCACCAGAGCTTGGAGGGAGGGCTCATCAAATCGAGGTGCACATTTTTGCGTGCTGGTGGACATGGTCGGTAAGTGAAGTCCTTCATACAATGTCCAAAGCGTTTTCAGTCTCCAGCAGCACTGATGACGTCATCGGAGATAACTTTCAGGATGGAAAGACTAATTGGGCCAGAGGCTTCCACACGCTGGATATCAAGTGCCCAATTAGGGGAAAATTGCACTTTTTTCCTACTTCACTTCGGAGTCAGGTTCCTGACACGAAAACCACCTGACATGCCCCCAGCCCGCCCCAATGGCAAAATCCAGCCTTTTGCCTCTGTTATGAAACCCAGTATCCAGTATGCTTTTTTAACCACTTTCTCAACCTGCTCTGCCACCTTCAACGATTTGTGCACATATACCCCCAGATCTCTCTGTTCATGCACTCTCTTTAGAATGGTACCCTTTAGTTTATATTGCCTCTCCTCGTTCTTCCTACCAAAATGTATCACTTTGCACTTTTCTGCATTAAATTTCATCTGCCACATGTCCGCCCATTTCACCAGCCTGTCTATGTCTACCTGAAGTCTATCACTCTCCTCCTCACTGTTCACTATACTTCCAAGTTTTGTGTCATCTGCAAATTTTGAAATTGTGCCCTGTACACCCAAGTCCAAATCATTAATATATATCAAGAAAAGCAGTGGTCTTAGTACCGACCCCTGGGAAACACCACTGTATACCTTCCTCCAGTCCGATAAACAACCGTTCATCACTACTTTGTTTCCTGTCACTTAGCCAATTTCGTATCCATGTCCACTGTCCCTTTTATTCCATGGGCTTCAACTTTGCTGGCAAGTCTATTATGCGGCACTTTGTCAAACGCCTTTTGGAAGTCCATGTACACCTCATTAACCGCATTGCCATCATCAACCCTCTCTGTTACCTCATCAAAAAATTCAATCAAGTTAGTTAAACACAATTTGCCTTTAACAAATCCATGTTGGCTTTCCTTAATTAATCCACACTTGTCCAAGTGACTGTTAATTTTGTCCCGGATTATTGTTTCTCAAAACTTCCCCACTACCGAGGTTAAACTGACTGGCCTGTAGTTGCTGGATTTATCCTTACACCCTTTTTTGAACAAGGGTGTAACATTTGCAATTCTCCATTCCTCTGGCACCACCCCTGTTTTTAAGGAGGATTGGAAGATTATGGCCAGTACCTCTGCAATTTCCACCTTTACTTCCCTCAGCATTCTAAGATTAATTCCATCCGGTCCTGGTGACTTATCTACCTTAGGTACAGCCAGCCTTTCGAGTACCTCCTCTTTATCAATTTTTATCCCATCCAGTATCTCAACTGTCTCCTTGTTCACTATGACTTTGACAGCATCTTTTTCCTTGTAAAGACAGAGACAAAGTACTCATTTAGTACTTCAGCCATGCCCTCTGCCTCCATGCGTAGGTCTCCATTTTGGTTCCTAATCGGCCCTACCCCTCCTCTTACTACCCGTTTACTATTTATATTCCTATAGAAGACTTTTGGATTCCCTTTTATGTTAGGTGTCGTTAAACCATTGCATGAGAAATCAATTGAAATCAATTTTTAAAAAGGGAAACATGAACCTCTTGATCACCAGTTTACTTTTTTTTTATTCGTTTATGGGATCAGGGCATCGCTGGCAATGCCAGCATTTATTGCCCATCCCTAGTTGCCCCTTGAGAAGGTGGTGGTGAGCCACCTTCTTGAACTGCTGCAGTCCGTGTGGTGATGGTACTGCCACAGTGCTGTTAGGTAGGGAGTTCCAGGATTTTGACCCAGTGACGATGAAGGATCGGCGATATACTTCTAAGTCAGGATGGTGTGTGACTTGGAGGGGAACTTGCAGGTGGTGGTGTTCCCATGCGCCTGCTGCCCTTGTCCTTCTAGGTGGAAGAGGTCGCGGGTTTGGGAGGTGCTGCCGAAGAAGCCTTGGTGAGTTGCTGCAGTGCATCTTGTAGATGGTACACACTGCAGCCACGGTACGCCAGCGGTGGAGGGAGTGAATGTTTAAGGTAGTAGATGGGGTGCCAATCAAGCGGGCTGCTTTATCCTGGATGGTGTCGAGCTTCTTGAGTGTTGTTGGAGCTGCACTCATCCAGGCAAGTGGAGAGTATTCCATCACACTCCTTACTTGTGCCTTGTAGATGGTGGAAAGGCTTTGGGGAGTCAGGAGGTGAGACACTCACCGCAGAATAACCAGCCTCTGACCTGCTCTTGTTGCCACAGTATTTATATGGCTGGTCCAGTTAAGTTTCTGGTTAATGGTGACCCCCAGGATGTTGATAGTGGGGGATTCGGCGATGGTAATGCCATTTAATGTCAAGGGGAGGTGGTTAAACGCTCGCTTATTGGAGCTAGGCATTGCCTGGCACTTCTGTGGCGCGAATGTTACCTGCCACTTATCAGCCCAAGCCTGAACGTCGTCCAGGTCTTGTTGCATGCGGGCATGGACTGCTTCATTATCTGTGGAGTTGCGAATGGCGCTGACTGGTGTAAATTGTGCAGAAGAGAGTTCAATTAAATTTTTAACAACAACAGACTTTTGAAGAACTCTTGGTGAGAATATGGTGTTAAATCTTCCTTAATTCTTGACCTTTTAAAAACAGACTTCAAAACTTTATATCAGTTCCTAAACTAGAAAACCCAATGTATAAAATTTAAGGAAATGCGTTTGGATTTTTTTCTTGAGATTCTTACAACTGTAGTACAGTATAGTTTATTTTAAAAGTATTTACCTCCTGTAATGTTTGACTGATCACGGGGGAGATTTGATGCATCTCATTGGAAGCAGTTTTCACTCCAATTATGTTGTCTGAGCTCTCCGTAGTTACCAGTTATCTCAGCAGCTGTTTATTGTACGGTTTATAGCTCACCGCCGCTTTCTCCTGGTTCTACATGCTGTCAATGGCTGCATGCACGGGCGTGTTTTGGAGAGGGCAGTTAGAGGAGCTGTGATGTCCAAAATCGATGAGCGTGCGTCAATTCGGCGTTGCACACCGATTGCAGTCACACTCCTGGTAATTAAAATACTCGTGGCGAGCGCAGACCTGCCCAATATGGTGGCTGGTGCGTTCTGCGCCGGAAGTGGGCAGAAGCGAGGCGGCTGCCATTTTATCTACAACTGTTACAAAATGATTTTTAAAATCTATTACAAACAGCATTGGGGCGTGGACAGGGGTTGGGGGTTGGGGGGCGGGGCGGGGGGGAAATCAGGGGAATGGATAGAAAGAGCCAGTGCACAAATACAAGCATGCGCTGCAGTCCAAACACAAATAATACATGCTCCTTTTGGATTTTACAAGTATTTGGTTTGGTACTAACAGCATCAATTGCAGGTCAATTGTACTAAGAGATGTCGTAAAGGCAAGGCTCCTACTATCATTCACTCAGCTATATATAGTCTATATATGGGAATGTTTGCATTGAGTTAAATCCAAGCCTCACATTTCCTGCCCAAGCTCAATGCTGCTCATTTGAAGGGTTTCTTTGATAACTCTTTTCCCTTGTAATGCTTATATATATATATTTTAAATTTAGCTCAACGTGTCTCAGTCTGTTCAAAATCCTTACTGACTCATTGAGCGGAGAACTGCTGATTATTTGCTCAGTAATTCAGATGCATTTCTCGCCCAGTGACTGTTGCGAATTGTTTCTGTGCCCTTGTGGGACCTCACTGCAAAAATCTCATGATGAGCAGGTTTTTTTCCCCTCGTGCTTTCAAAATAATCACTTGTTTCCTCTCCTGTTATTTCTGTTCTTTCTGATCATGAGAACTCCACAAAGAACCTTTGTATAAAAGAGGGGCTGTGTACAATTGGACTGAATTGGAGCTTGGGGTCAATGTGATGAAAAATCTTCTGCTGATTTTCCTGTGACTCATACTAGCTGACCACACCTCCCCAAAGAGTCACAGCAGCAGACCTTATTGTCCTTGTCAAACCTACACCACTAGTCATGTTAACGCAGGTCAGCAGAAGCACCACACAGAGGGGTATGCAGCAGGCAGAATTGCTACCCTGTTGTGTTCAGCAGTAGTCTAAATGTTTGCTGTCTGTAGCATGAAACCCAGACACTGTAGTTCTACAAAGTGAGGCAGAAATAGTTTACAGCTACACACAGCTGAGCAAAGCTGCAGTGCCCTAAATGACAACTTAATGCCCAAGGTCCTGGCCCAGATTTGCAGTCTAATGATGCATATGCTGCAGGTTCTATTCATTCAGGGCTTGGCAGCCATTTGTTCAATTGTGCACTGTGTAGCACCTGAATTTGTCTTGAGTCAATCTTCCAGCAGTGAAATCTAGGAAAATAAACGTAAACTTTGAACTAGTAGCCAGTTATGTAAATCCAGCAGCCCACCAAAAATGCCCTTGACTGTGCGATCATGCATTGGAGCAATTTTATTAGTACATGCTGCCAGTAGGGACCTTTCACTGCTTGTCCTTGCCAAACCTACACCACTAGTCATGTCAACGCAGGTCAGCAGAAGCACCACACACAGGGGTATGCAGCAGGCAGGAGAATTCACTGCAACATACATCAGAAATTCAGGCGTACACTGTGCACAATCTATGAATCGTTAATGGTCGGAAAATCGTAGGCAGTGCATGCATGAATTTCCGATACGTGCTGCTAGTGAGCTACCAGCAGTGCAAACTTGTGAAACTATCTCCATTCTGTGGAATTCTGGCCATTAAATAATGGGAAAGATAGCTATTATTGCCTTTGGAAGGAAACCAAGATGATTACAGATATCATGAATTTGAATACTCACCAACTAGCTTCACCATCGATACTCATCAATTTAAATTATGAAGAAAGGTCAAGGTAGTTGAGCTTGTTTTCTTTGGAAAAGACTTTGAAGTGACCTAATTGATGTTTCAATATTATTAAGATTGACAAAAGTGATGCAGGCAATTTGTTCACTGTGATGAACAATTCACATACCAGAGGACTGTGGTGTATGTGCCTTTAAGAGCAATTGTGGTGTATGTGCCTTTAAGAGCCCCAGGTGTGCGTAATGCCGGTAATTGCCACTTGGGCTATATAAGCCTGTGTATTGTGTATATCCTTTAGAACCCCCCCCCAGACTTGCTTAGTAAATACCTATGAACCAACTCCTGTCTTCAGTGTCTTTATCTACACATGGACACTACAGTGGCGACGAAGTGGAAACGGACTTACCTGCAATTCGGCAGCACTTCAAGGACATCGATTCCTCCAGCGTCCAGAAGACTCAAGGAAGTTATAGAAACTGTGGTTTCACCAGCTGGCCAAGCTGGTGGCAGGTACTGCGCTAATCCTTCCTGGGCGTCAGGCTGGGGCTCCAGCGGCGGGCTCTACAGCTGAGACAGGCAGCGAAATCGGAGGCAAGCAATAACGGACTGGGAGGGTGCACTCGGGAGACGGCCGGCGCGGCAAGCAGGTCAGCGTTTAGACCTCCGTCGGGAACGAGTCTCCAACAGTGAATAAACGGAAACCACAGTAAAACAGCGTTGTTATCGGTAGCAGCGGCGGAAAGCGCAGGAAGCGCCATATCGTTGCTACAGAGAGAAAAAAAAAAGCGCGGGAAGCGCCATATTTTTTTTTGAAATGCCTAAGTCTGGCAATATTGGTGCTTTTGATAATGAAACAGAGCCTAACTTTGGCAATATTGATGTTTTTGATAACAAGATAGAGAATTGGACCACATATGTAGAAAGAGTGGAGGTGTTTTGCACCGCAAATGGAATAGAAGATGAAAAAAAGCTTCAGTGCTTCTGGATCTAATGGGCGCAGAAACATACAAGCTGTTACGCAACTTAATCACTCCAGCCGAACCGATGGACAAGAATTTTGAGGAGATTGTTGATACCCTACACTGCCAATTCGAGGCAGGACTGGCAGATTCTCTGCAAGACAAATTCATCTGCGATCCCCTAAGTGTAGAAACACAAAAAAAGGTATCTTCTGGAAAAGATTTAACACTGGACAAGGCTTTCAGTGCAATAGAGGGGCAAAGATACAGCAAAGGCCACAGGACTTCGGCACCCATGAAATGACACGGGGTTTCAAGAGATGTTATCGCTGCGGCAGATCCAACCATGACCAGAGGGATTGCTGGTTCAAAGAAAAAGCATGCAGGCGATGCGGAAAGATGGGACACATTCCACGTGTATGCCGATCTGAAAATAAAAAATCCACTAACGGGAAAAGAATCAATAAGGAAAAGCACAGAAAGGTACAAATGATGACGGACAGTAGCTCCAAAGACCAGAAGAGCGATAGCGACTCCGGGAACAAGAGACTAAGCTCTCTCAAATTACATAATGTAATTGCCAATGAAGATTACCAGACCATTTGGGTTACCCTCATAATAGCAGGGTCCCCAGTTAAAATGGAGCTAGATACAGGATCAGCTCTAACCGTAATAAATCGACGAGATTACGAGAGGCTATTTTCGCATATACCTCTAAAAGACACATCCATTATCTTAAAAACATATACGGGGCAGAAAGTATACCCCAAAGGAAAAATAAAGGTGCCTGTGGTATACAACGGCAAAGAAATACAAAAGTTGTATTTATACATTCTACAAGATGGTGGTCCACCGTTGTTGGGACGTGAATGGATAAGGAAGATACGTTTAGACTGGCACTCCATTCAGGCACTGACGGTGACCAGTAAGGAAAAAAACAAGGATGACATCATACCTGAACGATTAAAAGACATCTTGGCCAACGCCAAAGAAGTGTTTCAAGAGAAACTAGGAACCTTGAAAGGCATCACCGCCTCAATAAAAGTGGAAGATGCAGCAATTCCAAAAAATTTTAAGGCAAGACCGGTGCCATACGCAATACGTCCGGCAGTCGAGGCAGAGCTGGAGAATTTGGAAAAGGCAGGCGTATTATCCAAAATAGATTGGAGCGAATGCGCAACACCCATCGTTCCAGTCATGAAAAAAGCATTGAAAAATAACTCTGAGGAACAGAGAAAAATTCGCATCTGTGGGGACTTTAAGGTGACTGTAAACCCGGTCCTTCACACGGTACAGTATCCTCTTCCGAGGATAAAAGATATTTTCGCCTCACTATCCGGAGGAAAACGTTTCACAAAAATTGACTTGGCACAGGCATATCTACAGATGGCGGTTGAGGAGACCTCTAAAAAGTATCTCACAATAAACACACACAAAGGCCTGTACCAGTACAATCGACTGGTTTTTGGAGTAGCATCAGCTCCAGCTATCTGGCAAAGAGCTATGGAGCAAGTCCTGCAAGGGATTCCGGGGACTCAGTGTTACCTAGACGACATCCTTATAACAGGAGAAAACGACAACGAGCACCTTGCCAATTTGGAGCAGGTGCTCACTAGGCTGAGAGAACGGGGCCTACGAGCAAATCGCCCCAAGTGCGAATTTTTCCAAAATCAGATATCATATTGTGGCCACATAATTAATAAGGAAGGGTTGCATAAGTCACCTGAGAAAATTGAAGCAGTTATAAAAGCCCCAGCACCTGAAAATGTTTCACAATTGAGGTAATTCCTGGGATTAATAAATTACTATCATAAATTTTTACCGAACTTATCAACTATTCTACACCCTCTTAATGATCTTCTACACACAGGAGTGATTTGGAAATGGAACGAAGACTGTAAACGTGCCTTCCATAAATGTAAAGACTTAATCACATCCGAGAAAGTTTTGGCTCATTACAACCCATCACTACCAATCAGACTGGCGTGCGATGCATCCCCTTATGGCATAGGAGCGGTATTGTCCCATAGATTCCCTGATGGCTCGGAACGGGCGATAGCTTTTGCGTCACGCTCATTGAACTCAGCTGAGCGTAACTATTCCCAGATAGACAGGGAAGCACTCAGCCTGGTATGGGGAGTGAAGAAATTCAACCATTACCTACACGGACAAAAATTTACCTTGCTGACTGACCATCAACCCCTCATCTCCATAGTCAACCCTAAGAAAGGTGTCCCCATTATGACGGCACAAAGACTACAGAGGTGGTCCCTTTTTCTAGGGGCACACCAATACAACATTGAATACAAAGGGTCAAAACAGCATGGGAATGCTGACTGTTTATCGTGCCTGCCGTTGCCAACAATAGAAGAGGCACCTACAGTAGACCCAGTAGAGATATTCCACTCTACCATAGTGGAATGTCTACCGGTGACAAATTCTGCCATTGAAAGGGAGACCAGAAATGACCCTACTCTCTCACGGGTCTACGATTTAACAATGAAGGGATGGCCAGCACATGGCGAACCACTGTTGCCAGCATTCTCGCAAAGAAGAGAACAGCTGTCAGTATGCCGAGGAACCTTGATGTGTGGATCCAGAGTGGTGATTCCACCCAAACTCCAGGATAAAGTGCTAAAGGAGCTTCACGAAGGGCATCTGGGTGGAGTGAAAATGAAGAACCTAGCTAGGGCGTTTGTATGGTGGCCAGGTATCGATGGAGACATCGAAGACGTGACCAAGAGCTGCCTAGGATGCCAGAAGGTCCAAAATGCTCCGCCACAGGCCCCTCTACATCCATGGGAGTGGCCCTCATCTCCCTGGCAAAGGGTGCACATCGACTTTGCTGGTCCATTTATGGACTCAATGTTCTTAATCGCAGTTGATGCACACTCCAAGTGGCCGGAGGTAATAAAGATGTCCTCCACCACCACGGAAAAAACCATCACAGTATTAAGGACCATATTTGCCAGGAATGGGCTGCCGGAACAGATATGTTCTGATAATGGACCGCAATTTGTGTCCGAAGAATTCAGAAAGTTCTTAAAGAACAATGGGGTAAAGCACTACACGTCCGCCCCATACCATCCTGCCACCAATGGATTGGCTGAAAGGTTTGTCCAGACCTTTAAGAAGGCCATAAAGGCCATGGGTAATGAAGACATAAAACTTCAGCACAAGGTGGATAACTTCTTATTTGCATATAGGAATGCAACACATATGGTTACAAACCAAACTCCCGCCATGATGTTCTACAATAGAAACCTAAGATGCCGGCTGGATTTGGTCAAGCCCAACATCCGAAGGGACGTGGAGAACCGGCAGTTTCAGGGCATGAATGAAAGGCCAACTAGGGCCTTCCAGATAGGCCAACCGGTTTTGGCCCGGGACTACCGTACCGAGAAATGGCAGCCTGGAACTATCTGCACACGACTAGGACCGCTGATGTATACCGTGGACATCGGAGAAAGCATAATAAGGCGCCATGCTGACCAAATCATCAAGTCATCCGAAAAGGGACAACCTACACCACCGCGCTACACATCTAACGATGAAGTAGAGATACCCATATCTACCTCCGATCCGGTGATACTGGAACCCGACACTGGCCTTCAAGCCGAATCAGCCTTGCCAGAAGAACCTACTACACCACCAGAAACTACTACACCCCCGAGGCGTTATCCGGACCGAGTCAGGAGGCCTCCTGAGAGACTAACTTATAATTAATTAATACAGCAATGTATATTATTTTGCATATAACATGTAATTAATAATTACTTAAAATATGATGTACTAGTTAGCTAGAAGGGGAGGAATTGTGGTGTATGTGCCTTTAAGAGCCCCAGGTGTGCGTAATGCCGGTAATTGCCACTTGGGCTATATAAGCCTGTGTATTGTGTATATCCTTTAGAACCCCCCCCCAGACTTGCTTAGTGAATACCTATGAACCAACTCCTGTCTTCATCTACACACGGACACTACAAGGACATGTTAAAAATTAGGAAGTTAAGAAGAGAAAAATCAAGCAAAACATTTTCATCCAAATAGTAAGAGTTGTAGAACAGGGTACACCATCCTGTGTATTCCAGCCCCTGAACTTTTGTGCAGCCTACTTGCCAGACAGCTTACTGAAATTCTCCAATGATTGATTTAAAAAAAAATGCATTCAATAAAGTTGGCATTACCTATGGACATCATAATCCCTGTTACTATAGTGAAACACAGTCGATGATTTTTCATTTTTCTCCATATCCTGTTGATGGTACTGACTTATGCTGGAATACAGATGTCCTCCAGCACCATTCCAAAGTGGCTGTTCTTGACGGTGACTCTCGTTGGTGAGAGTCAGCAGGCTGTGAGCTATGGGACACATCACATACAAGCCTGATCCAGTTCTCACACAATATCCATATACTTTCCTACATGACTCAAAGGATAATGATCAGGAATAGGAACAATGGTTGATTTCCCACCTCTATGCCTAAGGATGTTAAGATTGTTGAGTTTATTCAAAGGTTAATTATGATTCAGGCTGGAGATCAGAAGAGTGCCTTTGTTTGGGGATAGGTCAATGGTCATGGTGGCCTAGAAATCGGTTTTGGCCTGTTTTGGAGCACATAACCAGTGGCACGCAGAGAGCAAACGCCCCAAACAGAAGCCCCGAGGCTGGCCCGAAATTGTGCCTCGGGCCTCATTTATTTGGACAACCTGCTGCTGCCTGTTGCGTCTCCACAGGCAGCTTGGCCATTTTAAGTAGATGAATTTCAGACCGCTTGCCCTGCCAACAGTGGCCCCAGGGGGAGTCCCGGGGGTGAGGTGGAGTGGCAAGGGGAGGGGCGATCACAAATAATGTGGAGTCAGGGGAGCTCCTCCTGGCTCTGCAGGAACTTTAAAAAAAAAAGTTAAACTGGAGTGTGCGCGGTGCAAGTCGTGTCTTATGACGTACATTGGACTCTGATGCAATTTTCTGGTATCAATGCGTGGAATGTGCACCGCGCATACTCCACCCATTAGTACTATGTGCAGAGTGGCCTAACCAGCAATCCTAAAAAGGGATATCTTTCGGCTGCTCCAGAAACAGGTACGTTTTCAAAATTAATTTTGTGAGGCCAAAGGGAACACGATTGCTCCTGGTTCAAAAATGTTCCGGCCCTACCAGTCCTTTCGTGCCCCCCCCCCCAACCTTAATGAGGATTTCCATCCTCACCCCCATCCTGATTGGTGAGCTGCCTGTGAGCAGTGGTTCAGCACTTGCAGCTTGCCAGTCAGATGTAAATGAAGCCTAAATATCAAAATGACTCAGGCCTCTCACCTGAGATCCACTAATAATGAAAATCGGTCACTATATGTTGGCGATAACAGTAAAAATGCATTATGTGCTTTAAATACCCAGAGAATGCTTCTGGCTCAGTCCCAGGAAAGCTAGCCAACCATCGCTGCTTCCTGAAAGGCTCTATTGCCGTGTTTCTGGCCATGACTAAAGCTTTGTAGTGAAATTGCAGTAAGCATTTTAAAGAACTGCAAGCCAGATTCTACTCAAGGCGATATGGCCTTTCTCGGAGTATGGGTGGGTCAGGAATGGGGAGAACGCATCAACTTTTGGGACAGAGCAGGTTGGAGAGGCAAAGTGAGAGATTCCACCAGCTCGAAGAGTAGGGGTGGGTTGGGAGTAGAAACTGGGGAGTAGCAGAATTGGGGAGAGAAGGCAGAAATTCACAGGCCTCAGGTGAGTGAAGCTGCTCAGAATAGTGCCACCTGCAGCTGGGATATGCAGCTTATCAGAGGATAAGAAATGAAGCTAAAATAGAGGGGCATTTGGGAATCTGGCATTAAGATGCCGTATCCAGGGAAGATGGCCACACACAAGCGGGGGGAGTCCAGAACCAGGGGTCACAGTCTAAGGATAAGGGGTAAGCCATTTAGGACAGAGATGAGGGGGAATTTCTTCACCCAGAGAGTGGTGAACCTGTGGAATTCTCTACCACAGAGGGCGGTTGAGGCCATTTCATTAAATATATTCAAGAAGGAGTTAGATATATTTCTTAAGGCTAAAGGGATCAAGGGATATGGGGAGAAAGCATGGACAGGGTTCTGAATTTGGATGATCAGCCATGATTT
The DNA here is from genome assembly GCF_052327205.1 of Somniosus microcephalus. Lineage (NCBI taxonomy): Eukaryota > Metazoa > Chordata > Chondrichthyes > Squaliformes > Somniosidae > Somniosus > Somniosus microcephalus. The sequence continues at coordinate 2,501,552 of NC_141012.1, forward strand.
CATTAAATGGCAGAGCAGGCTCGAGGGGCCGAATGGCCTACTCCTGCTCCTATCTTCTATGTTTCTATGTAAGCTGCACGTTGATGGAATAAAAACCCTTGTGGTTCACGTACAGGTACTTTTGTCTGCTCACACATGTAGGACTATGTAAGTACTGTCAGTGACACCATGGGCTTTTGAAAGCTCCTGGCCAGTGATGTTCTGCCATTCTATAAGGTCTCTCCTGCTGAACTCTTGTTAATGGGAAAATGATGTACCTGCTTGCTCTGGCAAACAAGGAAGTCATCACTTGCTTTATGCAGTGATGCACTGTAGACTGATTCATGTTACTTATGTCCACGCTGGCCAACTGGAAAAAGCCTGAGGCAAAAAAGTTTGAGGTATCTGTCACTTTCACTGTAACTGGCAGCACCATTCCTGCCCTAGAGTTGGGCTGCAGGTCCTCCTGCATCATGCTGCACAGTTCCATGACTGCCTCCCCACTGAGCCTCCAAAGAAATTGGTTTGGATAATCCCTACATAGCTGATTTATTTGGTTAGCAGGATAACAGCGGATTGGAGTCTGCCTCATGTGATGATGCCTCTCTTCCTTGGCAGCCAAGTATTCTTCTTCTTCTACCTCCTCTCCTCCTCCTTCAAGTAGTACATATACATAGAAACATAGAGATAGGAACAGGAGTAGGCCATTCGGCCCTTCGAGCCTGCTCCGCCATTCAATGAGATCATGGCTGATCTTCGTCTGAGATCATAGCTGATCTTACCAGTTCAGTACCCCGTCCCCGCCTTTTCTCCGTAACCCTTAATCCCCTTAGCCTTCAGAAATATATCCAATTCTCTCTTGAAAATATTTATTGAATTAGCCTTCACAGCCCTCTGTGGCAGGGAATTCCACAGGCTCACCACTCTTTGAGTGAAGAAATTCTTCCTCATCTCTGTTTTAAATGATTTGCCCGCTATTTTTAGACTGTGGCCCCTGGTTCTGTGCTCCCCTGCCATTGGAAACATTCCCTCTGAATTCAGCCTGTCCAGGCCTGCCATAATTTTATATGTTTCGATGAGATCCCCTCTCAATCTTCTAAACTCCAGTGAGTACAAGCCCAAACTATTCAATCTCTCCTCGTAGGTCATTCCCGCCATTCCAGGTATCAGCCTGGTGAATCGCCGCTGCACTCTTTCCATGGCAAGAACATCCTTCCGCAGATGGGGCGACCAAAACTGTACACAATACTCCAGATGCGGTCTCACCAGCACCTTGTACAGCTGTAGTAAGGTATCCCTATTCCTATACTCGAACCCCCTTGATATGAAGGCCAACATACCATTTGCCTTCTTAATCGCCTGTTGCACCTGCATGCTCTCCTTCAGTGACTGGTGCACAAGAACACCCAGGTCCCTCTGCACTTCCCCATCTCCCAATCTATTGCCATTTAGATAATAATCTACCCTCCTGTTTTTACCCCCAAAGTGGATAACCTCGCATTTATCCACATTATAGTGCATCTGCCACGTATCCGCCCATTCCCCCAACCTGTCCAAATCGCACTGTAGCCTCCTGACATCCTCATCAGAGCCCACCCCTCCTCCTAGTTTAGTGTCGTCAGCGAATTTGGAAATATTGCATCCAATTCCCTGATCCAGATCATTTATATATATTGTGAACAGCTGGGGTCCCAGGACAGATCCTTGCGGCACCCCGCTGGTCACTGCCTGCCACTCCGAAAACGAGCCGTTTATTCCAACTCTCTGTTTTCTATCCGCCAGCCAGTTCTCTATCCACGTTAATACTTTGCCCCCAATCCCATGAGCCTTAATTTTGCATGATAATCTTTTGTGTGGAACCTTATCGAAGGCTTTCTGGAAGTCAAGGTACACCACATCCACTGGCTCTCCCCCATCTATTTTACCAGTTACTTCCTCAAAAAATTCCAGCAGATTAGTCAGACACGATTTACCCTTTGTAAATCCATGTTGACTCTGTCCGATCCTTTCCCCATTTGTCAAGTGCTCCGCTATTTTATCCTTAATAATGGACTCTAGCATTTTGCCCACAACCGATGTAAGGCTTACTGGTCTATAATTCCCTGCTTTCTCTCTACCCCCCTTTTTAAATATTGGGGTAACATTAGCTACCCTCCAATCCACGGGTACTGTTCCCGAGTCAATGGAGTTCCGGAAGATGATCCTTAGAGCATCTGCTATCTCCAGGGCCACCTCCTTAAGTACCCTAGGATGTAGTTTATCAGGCCCCGGGGATTTGTCGGCCTTCAGTCCCCTCAACTTACCCAACACCATATCCCTAGAGATACTAATTTCTGTCAGCTCCTCCCTCTCATTAGTCCCTATGTTTGCCGATATTCCTGGGAGGTTATTTGTGTCCTCCTTTGTGAATACAGAACCAAAGTATGAGTTTAATTGGTCTGCCATTTCCTTATTCTCCATTATATATTCTCCCGAATCGGACTGCAAGGGACCGACTTGGGATTTTACCAGTCTTTTCCTCCTGATATACCGATAAAAGCTTTTGCAGTCTGTCTTTATGTTTGCTGCAAGTTTACTTTCGTATTCTATTTTCCCCTTCCTGATTAATCCCTTTGTCCTCTTTTGCTGTATCCTGTACTGCCCCCAATCTTCCGGTCTGGTGCATTTTTTTGCCAGTTGATATGCCCTTTTTTTTGATTTTATGCTGTCCCTAATTTCCCTCGTTATCCACGGTTGAGTCACCTTTTTAGGTTTATTTTTATGCCAAACCGGTATAAACATGTTCTGGAATTCTTCCATTCTATCTTTGAATGCTTGCCATTGTCTATCCACTGTCAATCCCCCCAGAAACACCACCCAATCAATCTTACCCAATTCCCGTCTCATACCCTCGTAATTCCCTTTATTTAAGTTCTGGACCTTAGTCTCTGATTCAGTTTCCTCACTCTCCATCTCGACTGAGAGCTCGATCATATTATGATCGCTCTGACCCAAGGGGCCTCGTACAAGAAGATTGCTGATAAGTCCCTTCTCATTGCACAATACCCAGTCTAAAATGGCCTGATCTCGAGTCGGCTCCTCGACATATTGGTCCAGATAACCGTCCCGAAAACATTCCAGGAATTCCTCCTCCTCAGAATTTTTACTAATTTGGGTAGTCCAATCAATATGTAAATTAAAGTCACCCATGATGACAGCTGTGCTCTTATCGCACGCTTCTCTAATTTCCCTTTTTATGCCTTCCCTCACCTCCATATTACTATTTGGAGGCCTATATATCACACCCACTAACGTTTTCCTCCCCTTGCTATTTCTCATTTCTACCCATACAGATTCCGTTTCATCCGAGTTAATATCCTTCCTTTCCATTGCATTAATCCCCTCCTTTACCAGCAAAGCTACCCCACCTCCCCTACCTTTTTGCCGATCCTTCCTAAATATTGTATATCCCTGGATGTTAAGTTCCCAGCCTTGCCCACCCTGCAGCCACGTTTCTGTAATCCCAATCAAATCATACTTGTTTACCTCTATTTCCACAACTAATTCATCCACCTTGTTCCTAATGCTTCTAGCATTAAGATACAAAGCCTTCAGGCTTGCTTTTTTCACACTCTCATTATGAATTAGTTTGGCCCTTTGTGTTTCTCTCCTTTGCTTATTGCTTCTCACCTTTCTACCATCTATTTCTGACTTCATATGACTTCCCTCTTTTCCACTACCTAGGTTTCCATCCCCCTGCCAAATTAGTTTAAATCCTCCCGAACCGCCCTAGAAAATATTACCCCGAGGACATCGGCTCCCTCACAGTTCAGGTGTAGACCGTCCCCTTGGTACAGGTCACTCCTCCCCAAGAACTGGTTCCAATGCCTCAATTGGATTCCAAATGGCACATTCCCTAGCTCTCTTTTGAAAGCTCCTGGCCAGTGGTAAACTTTTACATTTTTCTCACCTCTCTGCTAAAAGATGTTTTTCCCTTTACTGTTCAAGGAGAAAATAGACATGCGAGCCATGATGATATCACTTCCAGCTGCTTTACATTTCATTTAAGGCACAATAGCCTAGAAATTAGTCTGCACAGCACCTGTTTTTCAGTCACTACTCGGACTACTAAGGCCCCCAATATGGCGGGCAGGAAGTGAGTGGACATTTCCAATCCAAAGTGTGCTGCGCACCATATTGGGCAAGGACAAAAAATGTGTGCCCTTACTCATGCTTGAAACAGGCGTTAGCATCTTTGCATATGCAATAAAGAGGCTTCATGCCTGTTTGAACCCCTCTCTCCAAGATTGGTTTGTCCCGAGGCAGCCCACGCCAGCACCAGGTGCACTCAGGATAGTCAAGCCTAGAGATCTAGGCCCAACCAAGAAGGTACATAACTTACCTGGACGTGGAACTGGGAGGAGCAGGAGTGCTCCTCCCAACCCCACATTAAAGGAACCATTCACCGTCACTCCCTGACTACCCTGATCCCTGGCCCCGTACCCCCACCTCCAATCCCGATCCCTGATCCAGATCCCGGACCCGACCCCATTTACCTGAGGCAATCTTGCACTCTGCCGGCAGGCTCAAATTATCACACTAGCTCCATTATAATGAGGCCCAATATCTGGGGTGTCTCACAGAATTCCTGGGCCAAAATCTGTGCCCCTGCCTGAACTGTGACCAGGAGTGCACATGAAGCACAGACAGAACAGAGATCAGGCTCAAGGCATCTCCACCCCTTTTTCCTCTTCATTCCCCAGAAGTAAGCGTCCATGGATCCCAATGCAGAAGAAGTTTGGCCCCAGGAAATTTAAGCATGACTGATAGTTGTGACAGAAATAAAGTGATGTAAACAGTGTGACAGGAAATTATTATAGGAAGTTGAGCTACATGCAACAACAGTAATTTCCTCCGGGGGGGGGGTTACTCCCAACTGGTAGACGGTTTCTGCGGAAGATTGGCAGAATCCCTGTTTTGGCGCGTAATGGGTTTTGCGCCCAGCTTCTGCTGAAGTTATGGCAGCCGATCAGGAGAGTCCCCCCCCCCCCCCCAGGAAATTCCCAGCATAAGAATTTAATGTATTAAGATAGATAGATAGATGGAAAAGGATTCAATGATGTAGTTGGCACCAAAATGGCATCATTTTGTCACTAATTGCATTTGCTGGCTAAAAGGAAACCCTTACACATATTGCAGATACAACCTTTCCCATTAACAAATAATGACAGTCTGCAGCAGAGGTTTTAGATCAGGCATTTCCAGTAACACCACTATCTCTAATAAAGTGAGATTGACTTTTAAAACAACATCCCTTTCTATGAATATGAGATTTCTGAGGATGATTAAGGGGACACACTGCTGGGGTGAATTTAAGATGACTGTTATCTGGCAGTTAACCTGCATTATTTAGTACAGTTAAATAGTTTGAAATCTTTACCAGAATCAATCTGTTTTTTAAGCCAAATCTGCAAGTAATCAAATGTGGAGTTAGAAAATGAACCCAGTTGCATCTATTTTTCCCTCACTGATGCCTCTCAGTTTCTTAGTAAATCCTGTAGCAAGGACAGGAAAAGCAAAATACTACAGATGCTGGAGATCTGAAGCACTAACAGAAAATGCTGGCAACACTCAGCATACCAGGTATCATCTGTAAAGAAAACAGACAAGTTGACATTTCAGGAATGGACCCTTTATCAGAACTGCCCGTGCTCGGACATAGGAGGAAGTGTCCTAATCATAAGGTCAAACAGCTGATGTAAAATTAATGTTTTTAAATCGAGAAGCATAGGTGGAAGACCAAGCCATGTAATGCAGAAGACTAGCAAGGTTGAAAAGGGTAGAAGAGAAGAAGTAAATCAGGAGGTAGTGATTAAGTGACACCAAGCTTTGGTTTTAAAAGATTGTAGGAGAACAGGAAAACTGAGGGAGGTAAAGAAGTCCTGGCAAAGAATGCAATGAGGATACAGGGTTGACAACTGTGGCTGGATGTATTCCTGGAGCTATCGTCACATGACCTCCCACCTCCAATTGCCCAGGTCAAACAGCCTTTCTTCTCATCTCCAATATTTTTCTAACTAATAATGAAAGTAAAGAAAATAAAAAAAGTACACAATTTTGTTTTAATGCACCTATGATTTTACTCCCAGGTTCTGCTCAGAGCAGAGTCCAGGAGATTAATCTTCAATTCCTGGAGGATTGGCAATACTATGACGCCTGGAGTGAAATGGTCTGTTCTCATTGGGGCCAGAGTCCTCTTGGTTTGTGATCCAAATCTGCTTTCCATCCATTTAAATCCATGCCACTCCAGTGTGAGATCACTCCATGCTGACTCTGTGCTCCATAGAATAGCAGTTTGCACATTAGCTGTGCCAGGGTGAACATGCCAGTTTGTACCCCTATTAGGAAATGATTTTGACTGGAATTAGTTCTGTTCTGTTATGCCTTCAGGAAAAGCTGAGGAAACTTCTCTTAAAAAGGCAATGTTGCAATTTTAGGAATTTTATATTTTGATTTTCTAAAATTAACACAGATGCTTAGAAAAGAATGCTGGTCGGCCATGACCACACCAGCGTTCGGTAACAATAGGATGGAGTGCAGGGTCGGACGGCTGGATTCTTTATAATCACAGTCATTGAAAATCAGTTGCATACTGCATTACGGTATCGTAGTATCAGTTTTCCCCATTGCAATGAGATGTTAAATTTCCCCCCTGTGGTGTGGTTGGAGCAGACAAATATTTCCCATCAGTCACACACAAATCCCTTCCTTCAACCAGCACATCCCTCACAGCTGTACGGTCATGACCGCAATGATGTAAAATGAATCTTAAGGGTACACTGGTATCCTTATAGCCATTTATAGTTAGATTTTATGGGGCAAAATTCGGTTGCTTTGCGCCCCCTTGGAGCGCTAACAGGGCGCTAAGCAACTAGTGCCCAGGAGCGGCGCCGCTAATGCCTCTTGTGAAATTCAGCGGGAGGTTAGCGGCGGCGGTAGCCGGTAGCGTCCTGCACCTCTGGCGATGACGTCATCGCCGTGGACAGCACACCGGCCGCAATCTTGGGTCGCATCCCCTGACGTACCGCCGGACGCTATGTCCGGCAGGGTCAGGGTGGGGCGTACTTGCAGCCGGGGTGGCGATATTTAAAAGGGAGGTGTTGGGCGGCCATTTTTATTTTGTGGGCCACCTGCCAGCTCCTGCCTCCTCTGCCCTCCTGTGTCGGCCGCGATCCGTCAGCCCGGCACTTCTCTTGAGTGCCGGGCTCTTTTGCCAGCACCCCGCTCCCTGGTGGCCCAGCAGGGCCCTAGTTCGCGCTGCCCAAGGCCCCTCTCCTTTAATAAGGGGAGGGAGGCCTGCGGTGCTACGTGCTGGCGCGCATGGCAAGTAGCGCTGTGATATTCAACTGGAGCGCCCCAAGAGGGAGGGGGAGCGCTTCCAGTAGCGACCCGCCTCCTGCTTGGGGCACTACCATTCAATTTCGGACATGGGGGCACTAACTTTTTCGGGGCGCTAAAAGTAGTGCCCCGGTGAAGCTAATTTTTCCCCCTACATGTCTTAAGAATGTGCAATGATGTAATTATGTCACATTGTTTAGAAATGACATTACAATTCATTTTAGATTTTTAATCCAATTCTTTTTGGTTATAGTCCTCATCAATTTAGCTCGCTGACAGGAACATTTTCCAATTTTAATCTATATCCAGCAGTTTGTAGGTACATAAAAATTGCTCAAATTGACCAAGACTCCAAGTTCGGGGGGATTATATACGTGGGGTTACGGGGTTACGGGGATAGGGCTTGGGTGGGATGGATGTCGGTGCAGGGACCGGATGCTAGGGTTTGGATGATCAGCCATGATCTCGTTGAATGGCGGAGCAGGCTCGAAGGGCCGAATGGCCTACTCCTGCTTCTATCTTCTATGTTTCTATGTTCTCCGCCCTGGGAACATTTTCCTCCTTCACCCCGCTCACTTATTCGGTGCACATCCTACGAATTGTCTACCATTTTGAGCTACTTTGTATTGGTGCATCAGTGTGCCATGCTACCAGGCCTCCTCCGCCATCAAATGAACTTAGCATTTAAAACAGTGCAATAGGAGCCATTTGATGCACTCTCTGGTGGCAATTGTCATGGCTTTTTATTGGATTAGCCCCAAGGAGACTACTGCCTTTAACTGGCAGCTCGGTTTGTTCACAGGTGCCAACTGCCTGACGATTAAAGGAAGAATCCTTAGCTAACAGCCTCCCAGACGGTAAGATCATTATGACAGCACACTGAGTGGAATGTGCTTTTCAGGAATGATTCACCAGGGTCACTCTCACCATGGCAACAAGCAACTAAATTCAACCTTTATCTCTCTTTGGTTATCTAGCCGTATATTGATTTTATATCTCTCTTTCTGTCTCTGTATACTCTGGATCCATCTGTCTCTTTCTTGAGTACAGTAATTAAATTTTGTAAAGCATCTTATTTTCATCTGATTTAACAGATAAAAAAATCCAGACTAATTATTACATTTTTTAGCTGATTTAACACTGTTTACTGTTAACCATCGCTACTTATCATTCATTGTTACTACTAATAATATTTAGCATGCTTCTCAACGGTCCATGGTAATTGGACGGTTCCAACATCAAACAGTGCCATTGAGAAAAGCAGCAGTGTGTAAAATTTGGTTGATTTGTTGATTCTACAGAAAGCCATGGTCCTGCTCCAAATGCCAACCTAAGTTCCAATCTTTCAGTAGATTGCAGGTTTAGAGCTATGCTGTTTACCATCTGTACTATTTACTGTTAGCACAAAACAAGATCATTAAAATCTGGGGGAAGAAACTATAGTTCACTAAATGCAGCATTCTTGTGCTTTACGGTATTGTGAGGGAGGGGTCCAAACTGCACATCTCCCCTCCACTACGAACACTCAGCCCTGGCTGCTGTGTCTTTATATATTTTTTCAGTCCAGCAAACAGATATAGCTGTTGAATTCATGAGGTTAAGGAAATATTTGTCCTGACGTCTTGCATACCAAGGCTATCAGCCCTGTTTGGTAGGTAGAATGGTTTATTACCATATATAGTGAAATTAATCTTTCCTCTCCAAGAGCCAAAGTAAACCTCTCCAAAAATCATTAGGTTTTGTCTAATTCTCCCTGGTAACTGGACTCAAACAGCAGTCTGCAAGCCCCGTTTACAGAAATGCACCAATGTGAACAGAGCATGAAAGAAATCTTACCAAAGTGAGGGATGGGGGTACACTGCACTCTTAAAGGGGCCACATTATCTTGTAAGAGCACCTGTCCTGCTTCTAATCAAGGTGTTTGTGGTTATGAGATTGAGTCAGCTTTTTGTCCTCTTGGATATATCCTTTGCATCTCATGACATTCCTCGTGAGATGAACAGGCAGGAGACCTGCTCCAGCATCTTAGTTGATTTCACTTGCTGATTGCATGACACAAGGTTTGCAAGAGCAGTTCATACCGAGTCACCCCCTTCCCCCCCCACCCCCAACACCACAGCCAGGATTTCGCTTCTCTCGATCGGGGAACTGCCTAGCCTTCTCATATTGGTAAGATCAAGATTGTGAAGTTGCCACACAGGAAATTAGACGCAGAAACTGTTTAACGACATTCCAGGCTTACACAATGAAAAATAACCACTTAGGTTACCAGTGCCCTGAAATTGTACGTTAGCAAGAGTCAAGAGCTGGGGAGAGGAAATTAGTCAAAAAATATATATATTTGCGCTACTCCAAGATTTAAAGTTCTGTTTTTTTCCCCCAATTTGGAGCCAGTAAATTGCTGTGAAAAAATAATAGAGGTGGCTGTCCCAGTCGTCAGCTGTGCCTTCAGCAGAAGAGCTGCAGAAATAAGGGGATAGCAGAAAACCTAGGGAAGTCTGCTCGTTGCACCAAGAACATAAAATGTGCATGCCCCAATGCAGCAGGAGCATAATTTCAGCACCTCTACAACTTCATTTAAATATTGCAATGAAGCTCCCACTTCTTTCAAATAGGAGTTTCCTGCATCCATTTAATTCAACATTGGAAACTTGTATGATGTGCAAAAACATGTGGAGGTCCAGTGTTGTGGCTCACTGCCTAATTTTCCCCACTTTATGCCTGAAAATTGGAGATTACCAATCAGAAAATATGCCCTTACAGATCTAGATTATACAATGGGATAATATATTAAGGGGGAAAAATTTGGTTGCTTTGTGCCTCCCGTTAGCGCCTGGCGCAAAGCAACTAGCGCCCGGGCGTGGCGCGGCTAACACCTCCCATGAAATTCAGTGGGAGGTTAGCGCCGGCGGTGGCTGGTAGTGTCCCGCGGCACTGCGCCTCTGGCGATGACGTCATCACCGTGCGCAGCGACCCAGCTGCAAACTTGGCTCGCGCCCCCTGACCTACCGCTGGACGCTATGTCCGACAGGGTCAGGGGGCGTTTTTGCGGCCAGGGTGGCAATAATTAAAGGGCAGGTGCCAGGCGGCCATTTTTTTCTGGGCCGCCTGCCAGCACCTGCCCCCTCTGGCCTCCTGTTGCGGGGTGCAGGCCGCAATCGGTCAGCCCGGCACCCCGCTCCCTGGTGGGTTGCGCTAGGCCCCTCCCCTTTAATCAGGGGAGGGAGGCCTGCATTACCATGCGCTACGTGCCAGCGCACATGGCGCTGCTGAACGTAGCGCGTAACATTCAATGGGAGCACGCCAAGAGGGAGGGGGAGCGCTTTCAGTAGTGCCCCGCCTCTTGCTTGGGACGCTACCACTGAATTTCGTGCGCGGGGGGCGCTGAACCCCATTATCGCCCCAAAGGGGGTGCGAGCCAATTTCCCCCCCTAAATGTTTGGTAAACTACCACACCATAGTCCTTTTTCTCTTGTTATCTATATATATAAAAGGATACTTCTGTCTGTCATTCCGTCTGTCTTTCTGTCTGTCTGTCTTGAATTAACTCGAAAGTTATAGAGCGTACCTACACGTGCGTTACGTCGAAAGAAAGCTGACGATTCCAGAACCGTCCTAAGCGTATTTACGTTTCGGCCGGACAAAAATTGCGCCCGCGGTATCCAAAAAACGTTCAACATTCCGCTCATTAGCATCGAGTGACGTCGAGGTCGAACAATCGTACGGCGGGTTCCTGGCGCGTGCGGCCGGGCCCTCCTACGGTCGAGTGACGGGACGATTGACCAATCCTACGCTTCGGTGACCTGACGGTCGACCAATCGGTGCGTGTGTGGGCGGGCCTTATCGTTCTGAACCGAGGTGAGTCGCCGCCATCTTGATTCCAAACTTTTCCTTTCTTTTTCCCGCTTTCTGCGTCTTTAAAAAAAACGTTGCTTTTAAAACACATATTGTTTTTTAAAAAAGTTAATTACTTTCTAAATCTTTTATCTAATCTCATTAATTTTCCTACCTTTCCCCGTTTTTCCAGGTAGGCCTCAAAGCCTCGGCCTCTCCTCCGCACCCACGCCCGAGCTAGGCACCTCCCGGCCCCAGTCAACAAGCGGCCCCCCAATCGCCGCCATCTTTGTGAAGGCTGGAGGGGCGGGCCTCAGCCGAGCGCCGCTACCGCCGCCATCTTAGTAAAGGCTGGTGCGGCGGGTGGCGGCACGGAGCTCCGCGGAGCAGGTGCGCGGCGGCGTCTAACTCGCCCCCCCCCCCCCAGTCTCTCTCTCTCTCTCTCTTCCCCGCGCCTCCTGAATGCGCGGGGGAAGAGGCCCGGCGCACCGTGGCCGCTTTCGGAGACTTCAACTCTGTGACAGGTGAGGAGGGTCTTTGTTCACGTTGGGCGGCGGGCGGGTTCCTCGGGTGCTGATCCCTGGCGGTGTGGGGCCGGAGCCCGGCTCTTACCTTGCCCCGGAGAGCGGGCGGACGGCGGGGCCTGGAGTAGCAAATCGGGCACCACGGCAGAAGAAAAACTGAGAGCGACAGAGGGGAACAGACGTCAGAGAGACAGAGAAATAGGGAGGGAGGGAGGAGAGGGAGAGGGGCAGGGAGGGAGAAGGGCAAGGAGGGAGAGGGAAGAGAGAGAGGGTGGGGGGAAGAGAGAGAGGGTGGGGGGAGGGAGAGAGAGAGGGTGGGGGGAGGGAGAGAGAGAGGGTGGGGGAGGGGGGAGGGAGAGGGTGGGGGGAGGGGGGAGAGAGAGGGTGGGGGGGAGGGGGGAGAGAGAGAGTGGGGGGAGGGGGGAGAGAGAGGGTGGGGGGAGGGGGGAGAGAGAGGGTGGGGGGAGGGGGGGAGAGAGAGGGTGGGGGGAGGGGGAGAGAGAGGGTGGTGGGAGGGGGGAGAGAGAGGGTGGGGGGAGGGGGGAGAGAGAGGGAGGGGGGAGAGAGAGGGTGGGGGGAGGGGGGAGAGAGAGGGTGGGGGGAGGGGGGAGAGAGAGGGTGGGGGGAGGGGGGAGAGAGAGGGTGGGGGAGGGGGGAGAGAGAGGGTGGGGGGTGGGGGGAGAGAGGGTGGGGGGTGGGGGGGGGGGGAGAGAGAGGGTGGGGGGAGGGGGGGAGAGAGAGGGTGGGGGGGAGGGGGGGGAGAGAGGGGTGGGGGAGGGGGGGAGAGAGAGGGTGGGGGGGGGGGGGGAGGGGGGGGGGGAGGGGGGAGGGTGGGGGGGGGGGGAGAGAGGTGGGGGGTGGGGGGGAGAGGGTGGGGGGAGGGGGGGAGAGAGAGGGTGGGGGAGGGGGGAGAGAGAGGGGGGGGGGAGAGAGAGGGTGGGGGGAGGGGGGAGAGAGAGGGTGGGGGAGGGGGGGAGAGAGAGGGTGGGGGAGGGGGAGAGAGAGAGGGTGGGGGAGGGGGAGAGAGAGAGGGTGGGGGGAGAGGGAGAGGGTGGAGAGGGGGGAGGAGAGAGAGGGTGGGGGAGAGAGAGAGGGTGGGGGGAGGGGGGAGAGGGTGGGGGAGGGGGGAGAGAGAGGGTGGGGGGGAGGGGGAGAGAGAGAGGGTGGGGGGAGGCAGAGAGGGTGGGGGGAGGGGGGGAGAGAGAGGGTGGGGGGAGGGGGGAGAGAGAGGAGTGGGGGGAGGGGGAGAGAGAGAGAGAGGGTGGGGTGGAGAGAGAGAGAGAGAGAGGGTGGGGGGAAACAGAGAGAGGGTGGGGGGAGGGAGAGAGAGAGAGGGTGGGGGGAGAGAGAGAGAGGGTGGGGGGAGGGGGGACGAGGAGG
>NC_141012.1:2515145-2757604 GCF_052327205.1 Somniosus microcephalus
TTCATTTTCATCCTTTTCTGCTGGTTCTCATTTGGAAATTGTACGCTGGACTGCTGCAAGAGCTAAGGCCTCTCCCCACTTTGATGGTGACTCCCACCATGCGCTTGTGGATGGAGTGAGAGGGTGCTAGGAGGTACTCTTCCCATCATCCGGATGGAGGAAGCCTCCTCAGCAAAGCAAAGCAGACTGGCTGCAAATTGCTGAGGAGGTCAGCTCCAGATCTTAGTGTGCTCTCTCCTGGGACCAGTGCAGGAAAAGGTTTAATGACCTGGTACGCTCAGCAAAAGTGAGTATAACATCACACTTACCTTCAATCTGCTCCCCATCTCCTCTCATCACCAGCACTCTGCATTGTCAACCTACTCCTGCACATCCCACTTTACCCTTACATCCCTTGCACCCTTAACCTTCCCTCTATCTACAGAATCACTTCACTATTCTACTATGCACCCCTCACACTCGCTATCACTGTTATACAATGCCAACAACTAACAACGCACAGGGAGGGCCCTTGGTATTGGCATCTCACTCCATCTTTGTCTCCCTCTAAGCATCTATGCTATAGATTCTCTACACTCACTCCAACATTCTCACTCAAACTCCACTTGTGTCCCACATTGCAGGAAAAGAGAGCCCACAATAAAAGGGAGAGGGCCAGGACAGGAGGAGGGCCACCTTCCATTACCCATCTGACCACCGCTGAGGAGGCTGCTCTGGTGATCATAGGAGGTGCTGAGGATCTGGAAGTGGGGGACGGTCAGACGGGTGCAGTAGAGCAAGCTGGTGACAGAATAGATTTGCATCCCTCTCATTTACATTGCATGAGTGACTGATATGGTATCTGATGCTCATACAGATTGAGTTATGATCATCTGCACAATTCGATGTGCATGCTACGTTAATATCACACGTCTAACTCATGCCTTTACTCCCCCACAGGACCATCGTGAGCCCACTTCCCCACTGTCCATGGGGAAGAGCCGGAAGACTCCTCAGAGGAAGCTGCAACCTCTGAGGGCGCAGCGTCAGCAGAATTAAGCGCACCCAGCACCAGCGCAGATACGCACATCTCGGTGGGTCCTTCGCAAGATAGAGTAGTGTTGTCACCTGGTGTATCACAGCTCACGTGAGCATCAGCAGATGGTGGAGACAGGTACAGCAGTGGAGAGTCCTCGTCGGAGGCCGCAGGGTGCTCCCAGCTCTGCTCAGCTGCATGTAGACCCTGTGCCTCTGGGGCCATCCAGAAAGAGAGCAGTGCTGGAACTCCAGGAACAAGTGCAGGAGTCTCTGACTGGGTTTGCATCCAGGGTTACTGCGAGTGTGGAGAGGATGGAGGAGTCCATCTCTAACATGAGCAGTGCCTTTGTGGAGGCAATGGCGCATGAACGTACCACCACAGATAGGATGGCAACCTCCGTGGAAAGGCTGGCTACCGTCATGGAGGAAATAAGTTGCCAGAGTCAGGAAAACATGGTGAATGTTCAGAATAGATTGACATCTCTGGAGGAGCGATAGGCAGCTATTGAGCAGAGAGACCAGAGCTTCATGGAAGTCCTTTTGAGGAGGACTGCCAGTGCAGATACTGGTCCTCATGGCCCCCCTGGTGTGCAGCAAGGTGCTGTCTAGCCACTTGCTAGCACTGAAGTGCGGCTGACCCATGAGAGGGATGTTGGTGGCAGGCAACAAGGAAGTGTGGGCTCCTCTCCAAGCGCTCACACTTCCATGCCACTGCGGAGCCCTCGGTCAGAGCCCCGCCAGAGTCCTCACCCAACTGAGATGGCCGTCTCAATCCCTGCACAGCCACAGGAGGAGCAGACTGTTGCTGAGCCCTCCCAGACTCGCAAACCCAGAGGACGCCCGCCAAAGGTGTCGACGCTGGAGCAGTATAAAAGTGAGCAAGGTGCCTCCACATCTGCTGAAGCCACAGGGGTAGCACCATGTAGAAGCACGCGTAAGAGAAAGATTAAGCACCTATAGTCACAAGGGTAGTCACTTGGGTGTTTTGATGTGATACGTATTTAATGTAATCATCGCCATTTCAATTGCAATAAAGAAATGGGATGGCAAACATTCAAAGAGTTGGCCTATGTGCCCAGAAATGGAAGTGTCACAGTGAGGGGTTAGGGCGCTTTTCATCTGTAATGATGGTGGTGAGAGTGATAGGAACCTACAGGTTCTTGTGCATTGTGTATGGTGTGTTAAGAAGGTGCCAGCCACATGTGTTTGCTTCGTCAACTTAAGCGAATCTGGCATAGATTAGTGCATCCCTTGCATCCCGGGCAGCAATGTGCTCGCATACTGCTGGAACTGGCGCATCCGCCTCCGCAAGGTCTTCCTCCTCCTCCTCCTCAGAGGAGGAGGAGGCTGTGCGCTGAGCCACTTGTTCCTCAGGCAGCTGGAAGCGACGCTGCTGCGCGATGTTGTGCAGTGCACAGCAGACCACGATAATTCTGGAGACCTTGGCTGCTGAGTGCTGTAGAGCTCCACCTGATCTGTCAAGGCATCTGAATCGCATCTTGAACAAGCCGATGGTTTGCTCGATGATGGCTCTGGTGGAAATGCGGCTGGCATTGTAGCGCTCCTCAGCTTCGTTTGATGGCCTCCTCAACGGTGTCATTAGCCACATCTTCAGGGGATAGGCCCTTGTCTCCAAGTAGCCATCTGGAAAGTTGGGTTGGCAGATTGAAGAGCGGAGGCACAGTAGACTTCCGCAGGATGAACGAGTAATGGCAACTGCCAGGGTACATTGCGCAAACATGCATAATGTTCTTCCTGTGGTTACACACCAGCTGGATGTTAAAGGAGTGGAAGCCCTTGCGGTTGACAAGTACAGCTGGGTTGTGATGGGGTGCCCTAAGGGCCACATGTGTGCAGTCTATGACGCCCTGCATCCTTGGCAAGCCGGCCATCTTTGCAAAGCCAACCGCACATGCGGTTACACTTGCTTCATCCGTGGAGAAGTGGATGTAATTGTGCGCCTTTGCAAAGAGGGCATTGGTAACCTGCGTGATGCAAGTGTGTGCGGCCGACTGGGAGATGCTGCTGATGTCTGCTGATGATCCCTGGAAGGACCCTGAAGCAAAAAAATTGAGTGCAGTGGTGACTTTGACAGCCACTGGTAAGGGGTGTCCACCCGCTCCTCGGGGCTCCAGGTGTTGGTGCAGCAGTGCGTAGATGTCAGCGACTACCTCTCTCGAAAGTCTCAGCCTCCTTTGGCACTGCTGCTCAGTCATGTTGAGGAAGCTCATCCTCTGCCTGTAAACCCTGTGTTGGGGGTATCTCCTGCAGCGAGTGCAGCCCTGTGCTGACGCCCTCTGCCCTGTGCAGCATCAGGTGGGTGAGGAGGAGGTTGGCGCTCCTGTTGTTGCTGCTGCTGTTGTGCCTGGTTCTGCTGCTGTCGCGGCTGCTCTTCCTCCGAATCTGAGGACCAGGGTGAGAGGGTATAAATAGTTCCCATGCTGCTGGTAGATATGTCAGTTGAGGATGAAAAGTTATATGTGCTCAGTCAATGTGGGGAGCGGGTTTTCCCAGGAGATCACAGTGGAGATGGATCTCAGCTTCACCACTTACAAGCTCAGTAGACCTGCAAAAAGTGTTCCAATACCTGAAAAAACAAAGTTCTGTCATCTGTAAATCAGCCATGTTAGAGCTCCATTTTTATGCTGGAGCTGCAGCTGTCAAGAAGTCAGGCACTTGCTGAACTCGGCACAATCAGCTGGCGTGGTTTGGGAATGGCGTGGAACACGCTGAAAATGTACAAAAATTGAAATACCCTGTTAAAATCGGCATTTCCAGGCAGTTAACAAGCTGTTAACTGCCTTAAGGGCCTCTCCTGCCGCTTGGTGGCGGGACCAATCGGGACTCCCACAGCCGGCACTTGGCAAAGTAGCATGGAAGCAGGTTGACGGCGGGATAGAAACCCGCCATCAATCAAAAAGATTTTAACCTCGGACCCACCTCCAAACCCGCCCTCTGAGTGCCGATAAAATCGCGGCCTTAGCCACTAGTTTCCACTTTTGTACAATATGTGCACCAACCAGTTTGCTTTCACATCAGACTCATCAACAATCAGATGATATCAGTGTTAGTAATAACAACGACAACTTGCATTTATATAGCACTTTTAACATAGAAAAACGTTCCATAGGCATAATCAAAATAAATAGTAAGTAATAAGAGGTGGTCTGCTCATATGCTTAAATGCTTTTGCAATTGTCAGAATACTGCTATATTTTTTAACGTTAGCAATGATCAATAACTGTTCTGCAGAATAGGACCTCAGAAGGAGCAGAAAAGCTCCCAGTGTTATCCTGTCCTGTAGATAAATGGGTCCCTTTCCTGAGCCTGTTCTTTTTCTGATGAATAATTTTAATTGGATAAGTGAAATCTGTGAGGCAACTGATGGCCCTTGTCACCTGAGTGTGCCTATAATTTATGTGAAAGCAAAGAATGCGGGTATCTGAACAACAGGAATCAGATAAAAACACTTATCAAAGAGCCACAGAGGCAGTCACACCACATCCATTATCCACAATAATTAGCTGGAGACCAGGGACTCGTCACCAATTTTCAACCCCATCGCAAAACTCTAGATAATTTTCCAGTGACATGTAGTGATAAAGAATAGGACTGTTGTCTGTGGATGCAGTATGCTTATTAATATATCTATAAATAAAGACTGATTTCATGTCTCTTACTGGAAAGAGTAGTTATATACATTCAGTTTTTCTTCTTTTTTCCCCTAACAGTCTGATTCTTGCTGACATATAATTGCATGGCTGCTGGCAGTGCTCCAGTAACTCGCTCAAGTGACCATTCTTCATGACAGTAACTGTCATCCCAGCGGGTAATTCCATCATGCAATGCATCACAGCGGAGGCCAATCCTGTTCTCTCTCTCAATCCACAAATGTGCAATTTCCAACAGGAGTCACTGGATAGTGAGCAGGAGTGGGAACCCTGGCTAATTTTTCTCCTCTCTAACCCAGGGCACTGAGCCTACCACCATCCTGGCTAAAATGAGCTAATTCAGCACCAGCCATGGATATTGATCAAGCGTCCTTTCTGTCTGTATGGCTCGCAGCAGGAACTCTGTCAAAATGGTGCTTTTACCCAGAGAAACTATGGGTTAGCAACAGTATTTATATGGCCAATATTTGACACCAAACCTGAACTATTGAAAAGATGCTGTTTTCATAGGTAACAGTCTGGTAATGGGGAAGAACCACAGGCATTGAGAGTTGTTTCTATCAAGGTGACAGAACACAAGCAACACAATGATGCATTTGGCATTGCTTACTTTGTTACCGCATGCATTTTCAAACAAACTAAAAACAAAACGGTTCACCAAACATTATTTTTCCCCTACAAATTGGGAAAAAGTTTTAGAATCTTTTGGTGAAATTATGCCACTTTCTTTTACCAAAATGTTTCAGTTTTCTGCTGTGGATTGGAAAACTTTGCACATTTTGTTTTGTACCCAAATGTCAGCAGTGAACACTTCTAGGTCCAGCACATCATGCATTAGACGCAGGGTAAAGCTCACTCGTCTCTGTCCCATTGAGCACTCCCAGGTCAGGGAAAGGCACCTGGGGGAGAAATTCGGTATCACCCCGTTTGGGACGCAATTATTGGCTGGGCGCAAAGTTTAGCACCTGGTGCTAATTATTACCTCTGACTGCAAACTTGGCTTCTATCGCCCCTGGAGGTGATTGGAGTGCTAAATCAGGCGCTACACACTTCTCTTAAGGTGCTAACGCCGAGGAGCGAGGCGCTACCTCAGAGCGCTGGTGAAGCTCATGTGATGTCAGTCAGCAATGGAACACAGAAACACTGGCGCGGCCAGTTCTTAAAGGGGAGGGTCGATCTTGCTCTCCATCCATACCCTGCTCATTACAGCCTTGAATCTCGGCCTGGAGAGACCTGTACATCATTTCTGCTGGAAAGAACTATGGAGAGGCCCAGGGAAAGAACTCAGAGTGCAGCTCCCATAGTCTCGATGCAAGGAAGGTCAAATCAAAATGAACCTGCAAAGTGCTGCTCAGTACCCAAAACTCCTTCACACAACGTTGAATCTCTCCAGAAGTCTCTCTCTCTCTCTCTCAGAATGCCTGGTGCAAAAATGTTGCCGACAAAAAAAGGCAGGAAGCGGCCGCCTTTAAATAGCGCTCCCCCAGTCCCTTCCCGACTGCAAAACGTTCCCCTCAACCTGTCATTGCTAGCGGCAGGCGGAAAGGCAGGGGCGCCACTCAATATCTGGTCCGGGGCGCTACCGAGGCGTTGCACGCTTGACTGACGTCACGATCTGCGGGCGGAGGAGCTCGTGGCAGTAGTGTTTAGTGCCGCTGCAAAATGTCTGGTCAATTTCGCGAGCGGCGCAAACATCGCTGCGCCCGGGTGCTAGTTGCTTTGCACCCCATTACTGCCCTCTTAGGGCGCTAATGAGAGGCACAAAGCAACCAAATTTTTCCACCCTAATGTCAGGAAACCGTTGGCTGTGATCAGTGGCCTTTCCTCATGCTGCTCTACCCTGAGAAACATCTAGCCTTGTAGCCGCTGTCCATACTAAAACAAGTCACACTACAGGTCTTGTGATTGCAACTGTATCTCAAGACTTAATGAGCCCTCCTCAGGGTTGCTGTTGAGTTTGCTTTGATACCTCAGGGCACATGAACCCTTATTGTGGTGTAACTTTCTACCAGATTCTTCTTTTTATCTCAGGTCCTTATTTGTCCTGTTCCTGTGTGCATTCTACAGGTAGCTAATACAGAGATTAAATCCTGTATTGCTTTTGTTTTAGCGAAATCCTGTATGAATGTTCCTGCCATTCAGGATTCTCAGTTGCACCTGAGAAAGACCTTTTCAAATGAAGTAAATCACATGCACCTCCAGAAAAGATCCTTTTATTAACTTACTAGGGTTGAACTTCCTTCAGTGGCCTGATGTCCCATAAACAGTCCATTATTACCTAGGATAATCTTTCCAAATCTCTGATCTTTCCAATAAATTCATGTTCCCTTTACTGATTTTTAAATCCTTTTCGTCCACTTGGTTTTAATGCAGGTGGTCGAGAGCCGGCTTGGAGGGGGCGGGGAGTCAGCCCGCCAATCAGGTCGCTGGAGGCGCTGTCACTCAGGCTCACCCCGCCCCTCGCCTGGGTCAGCCCACCAATCAGGTCGCTGGACGCGCTGTCACTCAGGCTCACCCCGCCCCCTCGTGGGCGACCGTTATTTTGCTGGCCCTTCAGTTTGAGCACGCGCTCTTTCCCGCCCATTTTATTGTTGGGCGCTGCAGTGCAAGTGGAGTATTTCTTGGACTTTTCAGTTAATTATTCTCCAACTTGGCTTTAACTTAGTGTCTTTATTGTTCCCCCCATGTTGTCTGAATCCCGCGCACACACTCCCCCCTCCCAGAAAGTTAATGTTCCAGACATCCCACTTTCCACAGGGCGCTCCCTGGCCGCGCGCCATTATTCATCCTCGGCGAGACTTTCTCATCAAAACTCAGTTCCTCATAATAGTGCTTTAAAACTGTAAACTGCATCTGTGATCCAGGTTGGAGCAGGGGATTGAGCATTATTTCGGTTATTGGGAGTCTGGCAGTCGAGTCTCGCTCAGCCTCTGGAGGAGTTGCTCTCACACTGGGGAAGGTGGACACCAGTATGAAACCCCCGTAGGAACTGGTGAGCCTATAAAGTTAACACAAACTGAGGACCTACGGTACAAGTATTCACATTTTAATGATTGATACATTGATTTGGATATATACTTGAAAAGGAAAAATTTGCAGGGCTACAGGGAAAGGACTGGGACTAATTGGTTAGCTCAAAGAGCTGGCACAGGCACGATGGGCTGAATGGCCTCCTGTACTGTTTGATTCTATGAAAAGATTGTCAGCTATTTAGGATTATTAAAAGACCTGTCTGGTGACTGATGCCAGCATTAATGGTTTCTGCCATTGACAACATATTATCAATAGTGGGTTATAGCCCTAGGGAGGGCCAACAAGGCAAGGGAATACACAATAAATGGTAGGATACTGAGAAGTGTAGAGGAACAGCAGGACCTTGGAGTGCATGTCCACAGATCTCTGAAGATGGATAAGGTGGTTAAGGCATATGCGATACATTCCTTTATTAGTTGAGGCATAGAATGTAAGAGCAGGGAGGTTATGCTTGAATTGTATATGACACTAGTTAGGTCACAGCTAGAGTACTGCGTGCAGTTCTGGTCACCACATTACAGGAAGGATGTGATTGCACGAGAGAGGGTACAGAGGAGATTTACGAGGACGTTGCCAGGATATGAGAATTTTAGCTATGAGGAAAGATTGGATAGGCTGGAGTGATTTCTTTAGAACAGAGGAGGCTGAGGAGAGACTTAATTGAGGTGGATAAAATTGTGAGGGGCCTAGATAGAGTGGATAGGAAGGGCCTATTCCCATTAGCAGAGGTCAATAACCAGGGGACATAGATTTAAAGTAATTGGTAGAAGGATTAGAGGGGAGTTGAGAACTTTTTTCACCCAGAGGGCGGTGGGGGTCTGGAACTCACTGCCTGAAAGGGTGGTAGAGGCAGAAACTCTCATCACGTTTAAAAAGTACTTGGATATGCACTTCAAGTGCCGTGACCTACAAGGCTAAGGACCAAGAGCTGGAAAGTGGGATTAGGCTGGATAGCTCTTTTTTTGACCGCCACAGACACGATGAGCCGAATGGCCTTCTTCTGTGCTGTAAATTTCTATGATTCTACTATCACCCTGTAACCCTAATGCTAACCCCTAACCCTAACCTAAAACAGATGTTGCCAATAGTGAGTTCTAATCTTAGTACCAACCTGTAACTCTAATACTAACCCCAAAATTTAAGATTAACCCCAACTCTAACCACTAACCCATATTCCTATCCTAACCACTAACCCAAACTCTAATGCTCTAACCCTAAACCTAAATCATATGGTTTCAGTAGCGATGCAGGGCTGACTGCCGTCAATAGTCATGGACTGAACATTAAATTGTTCTTGGAAAAACAATTAAATTCGTTCATTTTCTGTGAGTCTAGAGCACATTTAAGTGAGACAGACACCTAACCTGTGCAAGATGACATGTCTGGCTGCGCGTAGGTAGTTTGGAACATGATTGTGATGTTTGGTTGCTAAGGTTGAGCTATGTTTAATCTAGTCTGGCCCTTTAAGGCCACTGCTCAGTGGGAATGGGAGGCCAGAAAGAAGGCAGCAGAGGAAAGAATGAAAATGTTTGGGGGAAGGGAGAATAACAAAAATATACCTTAAAACAAAATTATTGAAGGTCCAGGTAAATGGAAAAATTCTTGCAGAAGTAAAAAGAATCAAAATGATGTGGTTGATTTGCACTGCAGTGCTACCAGTGGTGGATGGCCTGTAACTGCAGTGTTACATAGGATATTTTTCCATTATAAATGTTCATGTAAGCAATTTTACATAAGTGTTGACCTAGCAATTCTATATTGTAAATGTTGACACAAGAATGAGGTGGGCCAGGTCGACCAAGTGTCTGTGGGAGAACACTTGGGTAAGAGTGATGATCGTGATCATCGTATCATAAGATTTAGATTAGCAATGGAGAGGAGCAAGGAACAATGTAGAGTGGAACTACTAAACTGGAATAGGGCTAACTTCAATGGGATGCTAAAGGATCTAGCCAGGGTAAAATGGAAGCAAAGACTGACAGGAAAAACTATAATAGAACAATGGGTGATTCTTTAAGGAGAAGATGTTCCAAGTACAGGCTAGGTACATTCCAACAAGAGGGAAGGGTAAGGGAACCAAAGCAAGGGCTCCTTGGATGACGAGGGAGATAGAGAAGATGATGAAGCAAAAAAAGAGGGTGTATGATGCATGTCAGGTAAATTCTTCAAGGGAGAACCAGACCAAATACAATAAGTTGAGAGGGGATGTGAAGATGAAAATAAGAGTGGCAAAGAGAGAATATGAGAGTAGAATGGTGACTAACATAAATGGGAACCCAAAAATCTTCTACCAGCATGTAAACAGTAAGCGGGTAGTAAGAGGCGGGGTGGGGACTATTAGAGACAAAGAAGGTGATATATGCTTAGTGGCGCAGGGCACTCAATGAGTACTTTGTATTGGTGTTTACTAAGGAGGTGGATGCTGACAAAATATCGGTAGAAGTGGAAAAGGTAGAAGCAATGGAAGGGGTGAAAATTGATGGACAGGATGTACTACAAAAGGCTGGGTATGCTTAGAGTGGACAAGTCACCTGGTCCAGATGGCTTGCATCCCAGGTTGCTAAGGGAATTGGGGGAGGAGATAGTGGAAGAGCTTGCCATAATTTTCCAATCTTCCCTAGATGCGGGGGAGGTGCCTGAGGATTGGTAAGTGGCAAATGTGACCCCATTGTTGAAGAAAGGATGTCAGCTGTGGGAGAACATTTGTATGAGTGATCAGTGTCAGCCGTGGCTCAGTGGGCAGCACCCTCGCCTCTGAGTAAGAAAGTTGTGGGTTCAAGTCCCACTCCAGGGACTTGAGCACATAAAGCTAGGCTAACATTCCAGTGCAATGCTGAGGGAGTGCTGCACTGTCGGAGGTGCCGTCTTTCAGATGAGACGTTAAACCGAGGCCCCATCTGGAGGACATAAAAGACCCCATGGCACTATTTCGAAGAAGAGCAGGAGAGTTATCCCTGGTGTCCTGGCCAATATTTATCCCTCAACCAACATCACTAAAACATTATCACATTGCTGTTTGTAGGAGTTTGCTGTGTGCAAATTGGCTGCCGCGTTTCCCACATTACAACAGTGACTCCACTTCAAAAAGTACTCCATTGGCTGTAAAGTGCTTTGAGACGTCCAGTGGTCGTGAAAGGTGCTATATAAATGTAAGTCTTTCTTTTAAGGACAATCCTAGTAACTACAGGCCAGTCAGTTTAACATCAGTGGTGGGTAAAGTTTTAGAAACAATAATCAAGAAAAAAATTAACGGGCACTTGGAGAGGTTTAAGCTAATTAAGGAGTGCGAATATGGACTTGTAAAAGGCAGATCATGTTTGACTAAGTAACAGAAAGGATTGATGAAGGGAATGCAATAGATGTTGTCTACATGGATTTTTGGAAGGCGTTTGACAAAGTACCACACAGAAGGCCGGTTAACAAAATTGTTCATCCCAGTTTGGCATAAAAATAAAACAAAAAAGGTGACTCAACCATGGCTAACAAGGGAAATTAGGGATAGCATAAGATCCAAGGAGAGGACATATAAATTGGCCAGAAAAAGCAGTAAACTTGAGGATTGGGAGCAGTTTAGGATTCAACAAAGGAGGACAAAGGGATTAATTAAGAAGGGGAAAATAGAATGAGAGTAAGCTTGCAGGGAACATAAAAACTGACTGTAAAAGCTTTTATAGATATGTGAAGAGCAAAAGATTGGTGAAGTCAAGCGTAGGTCCCTTGGAGTCAGAATCAGGGGAATTTATAATGGGGAACAAAGAAATGGCAGACCAATTAAATATAGATTTTGGTTCTGTCTTCACAAAGGAGGACACAAATAACCTCCCAGAGATGTCGGGGAACATAGGGTCTGATGAAAGGGAGGAACTGAAAGAAATCAGTATTTTGTAGGGAAACGGTGTTAAGGAAGTTGATGGGATTGAAGGCCGATAAATCCCCAGGGCCTGATAATCTACATCCTAGGGTACTTAAGGAAGTGGCCCTAGAAATAGTAGATGCATTGCTGATCATCTTCCAACATTCGATGGAATCTGGAACAGTACCCATGGATTGGAGGGTAGCTAATGTTACCCCACTATTCCAAAACGGTGGTAGAGAGAAAACGGGGAATTACAGACCGGTAAGCCTGACATCGGTAGTGGGGAAAATGCTAGAGTCCATTATAAAAGATGTAATAGCAGAGCACTTGGAAAACAGTGACAGGATCGGACAAAGTCAACATGGATTTACAAAGGGTAAATCGTGCTTGACTAATCTACTGGAATTTTTTGAGGATGTAACTGGTAAAATAGATAAGGGAGAACCAGTGGATGTGGTGTATTTGGACTTTCAGAAGGCTTTCGATAAGGTCCCGCATAAGAGATTAGCGTGTAAAGTTAAGGCACATGGGATTGGGGGCAAGGTACATGACTTGGATAGAGAACTGGTTGGCAGACAGAAAGCAAAGAGTTGGAATAAACGGGTCTTTTTCTGAGTGGCAGGCAGTGACTAGTGGGGTACCGCAGCGATCGGTCCTTGGACCCCAGCTATTCACAATATATATTAATAATCTAGACAAGGGAACTAGATGTAATATCTCCCAATTTGCAGACGACACAAAGCTGGGTGGGCGTGTGTGCTGTGAGGAGGATGCCGAGAAACTCCAGGATGATTTGGACAGATTGGGTGATTGGGCAAAAGCATGGCAGATGCAATATAACGTGGATAAATGCGAGGTTATCCACTTTGGTAGCAAAAACAGGAAGGCAGATTATTATCTGAATGGCAATAGATTGGGAGAAGGGGAAGTGCAGCGAGACCTGGGTGTCATTGTGCACCAGTTGCTGAAGGTAAGCATGCAGGTGCAGCAGGCGGTTAAGAAGGCAAATGGTATGTTGGCCTTCGTAGCGAGAGGGTTTGAGTACAGGAACAAGGATGTCTTGCTGCAGTTGTACAGGGCCTTGGTGAGACCACAATCTTGAGTATTGTGTGCAGTTTTGGTCGCCTTATCTGAGGAAGGATGTTCTTGCCATGGAAGGAGTTCAGCGAAGATTCACCAGGCTGATACCTGGGATGGCAGGAATGACGTATGAGGAGAGATTGGATCGATTGGGCTTGTACTCGCTGGAGTTTAGAAGAATGAGAGGGGATCTCATCGAAACTTATAAAATTCTAACAGGACTAGACAGACTAAATGCTGGAAGGATGTTCCCGATGGTTGGGGAGTCCAGAACCAGGGGTCACAGTCCAAGGATAAGGGGTAGGCCATATAGGACTGAGATAACGAGGAATTTCTGCACCCAGAGAGTGGTGAACCTGTGGAATTCTCTACCACAGAAGGCAGTAGAGGCCAATTCATTAAATATATTCAAGAAGGAGTTGGATATATTTCTCAAGGCTAAAGGGATCAAGGGGTACGGGGAGAAAGCAGGGACCGGGTACTGAATTTGGATGATCAGCCATGATCGCATTGAATGGTGGAGCAGGCTCGAGGGGCCGAATGGCCTACTCCTGCTCCTATCTTCTATGTTTCTATGAGGCTCATGGAATAGGAGGGTCAGTGGCAGCTTGGATAAGGAATTGGCTTAAGGTCAGAAAACAGCGAGTTGTGGTAAATGGCTGTTTTTCAGCCTGGAGGATGGTAGACAGTGGTGTTCCCCAAGAGTTAGTGCTGGGACCACTGCTTTTTTTGATATAGATAGATATAAGTGACCTGGATATTGGAATACAGAGTAGAATTTCTAAATTTGCTGATGACACCAAACTTGGGGGTGTGGCAAACAGTGATGATGATACCAATCGACTGCAACAGGACATAGACAGGCTAGCAGAATGGGCAGATGGAATTTAATACAGAGAAGTGTGAGGTTATGCATTTTGGCAGAAGGAACAGGAAGAGGTTCAGTAGCGTTCTGAGGTAGCACCTCGCTCCCTGACGTTTGCGCCTTAAGAGAGGTGTGTAGCGCCTGATTTAGCGCTCAAATCACCTCCAGGGGCGACGGACGCGAATTTTGCAGTCAGAGGTGATAATTAGCGCTGGGCACTAAACTTTGCGTCCGGCCGATATTAGCGCCCCAAAATGGGCGATACCCAATTTTTCCCCCTATGACTAAGTGGATGCTGTATACAAAACTTTCAATAGTGTACTGGCGGAGCTTGTGTGGTTTCTCATAGTGGTTCAAAAGGTATGCTGCTTTATAATAATGGAGGTGTTATGGGCATGTAGGGGATCAATTCAAGGCCGCTGATTGACTTATTCAGTTGCTGTAAATTTCCGTGTCTATTAAATGGTGTTCTGGGATTTTTTACTGCTGCTTTTGAGGATCGAGTTCCATGACAGCCTATTATTCTGCGAAACCTGTCATATATTCTGTTTCCTATTAACTTGATTTTAATCCCTAACTCGTTTTACAGCTAAAAAAAGTTAGATGGTATGCAAAATGTACTATTTGGAGCTAGATATTTGAGCCTAGAAATTGCATGATCCTGGGATTGCAAATCTGATGGCTTGGATTAGAAAATGGGGCTGAACCCAAATTCACTGCATTCCTGTCCTATTCTTTAAAAAGTCTGATAATTGTGATGGGGAGGTGCACTGGTGGGCTTTCGCTGCTTTTGTCCACCACACTTACATTGTCCCAGCATATCTGGGGGTGTTCCCAGTTACCCCTGAATCCCACCAGATGCGACCCTGATTGTAAATCAGTTTATAAAGAACAGGTTTGGTATTTTGTTGTGCTAGTTCCAGGGGCGGACTAGCTACAGTATATGGGAAATTGGGAGGTTTCCCAAGTGTCCCTGTGAATGGTTCTATAGCGCTGTAATATGGGTGCCCCCCTTTTTGGTGTGGTGGAGGTTGTACTGAAACTTCAGCAACCTTCCACCATACAGCCTGAGCGACCCTGTTACGGGGCTTTCTCCCATAAGTGCCCAACAGTCAATCCCTTCTTCCCCTGACTTCAGCCAACAACACTTCCACAGATGCATTAGAGAATCTGGGAGCCCTTCCTCTGATAACCCCCTACCCCATATGCTGATGCTTCTTCAGACGTTTTGCACTCTCTTCTGCTGAAAAAGTGATACCCCCCCTTTAACTGGCTTCAGCCTTTTAAAGACAGCTGCAGGAGTACTTACTGACTTCCATCCTCCCAGCAGCAGTAACCCTATCAGGTATCGTAGTAACACTCCAAACATATCCTGCAGAGCAAATGAGGGTCCCAGGAGAAAAGTTCAGCGGATAGCAGCGGAAGCAGTAGCCTACTCTGTTACTAACCCGCCAATGGAAGGAGAATCCAGCCCAATGTGTACAGCATATATAATGTAAAGGGAGGTATACTTCGCATTTAGCCCTAATTTACCTGAGTGTTTGATATGGAAATGTCAAGGAAGCCTTCGAGATCTCTGTGCTCCTCCAGGCATCTTGTGCATCCCCAATTTTAATCGCTCCACCATTGGTGGCCATACTTTCAACTGCCTAGGCCCTAAGCTCTGGAATTCCCTCACTAAACCTCTCCGCCTCTCTACTTCTCTCTCCTCCTTTAAGACGCACCTTAAAACCTACTTCTTTGACCAAGCTTTTGTAATCTGTCATATCTCCTTCTGTTGCTTGGTGTCAAATTTTGATTGATATCGCTCTTGTGAAGCGCCTTGGGACATTTTGCTACATTAAAGACGCTATATAAATGCAAGTTGTTGTATCTGATCCCTGTTGTATCTGATCTAGGAGTGCTTAATGCAGTGAAGTATTCCATTCTTCACCACTGATGTATTTTAGTTTAATGAGCACAGACTGCAAACAAAAAAATACTAATTTCTCAATGAAAATAAATATCTGCAAGTGCGACTTTTTTCCAAACCATTGCCAGCTCACTGCTGTTTGAAGTTGATTTGTAGGACTGGAGACCACTGACCAAAGCAGTATGAAGTACTGTTCACAAATGTGCCCCTTCAATCATAGCCTTTGTCTGTCTCTGTTTCTATAGTGTCTCTGTTTCTATATTGTCTCTGTCTTTGTTTCCCTGATTATTTTTGTCTAGCTTTGAATTTCTGTCTCTCTGTTTCATTCTTGTTTTTCCCCTCTATCTTTCCCCCTCTCCTGCTCTGTCTCTTTCTGAATGCATTCTCTTTATGAATTTAGTTTTTCCTAATTCTGCCTTAATCCCTGTGTCTGGATTTTAGGCAAGAACATCTGACACTTTTTCTTTCCAGCTTTTTAATATTTTACACTCGGCTCTCTCCTCTGTTGGCAAGGCCTTACCCAAGAGACTAGTACATGTTGAAGAAATTCCTATGACAGATCTCAGACAGCAGATGTCCTATTTCACAGTCATTGTAGTCCAAGTATTCCTGATATTCCATATGCCATGTCTTAGCTCTGTTGATCTGTCCCATACCGTCTTTCATAATTGATTTATTCAAGAGATCCACAATGATGGAGGTTTGTCACCATCTATATTTAAAGGGGTGGTTGTGTTTTTGTAAGCATGCATTTCCAATGTGAGACATGTTAATTGTGCCAAGATACCACAATACTTGTTAGCTGTATAACCTTTAATGGGGTGGGTGAGGTACTTTGCTTGCCTATTGTAGTCTAATCATTGAAGTTTTTCCTGCACTGTATTACTGATCTTGGGGTTGTGGAGATTGTGGAATTTCTAGGCTGCTGTATCCCACGCTTTTGAAAAAAGATGGGTGATGAGTGGTAGGTGGATAGAAACAAGAAATCCAGTAATGGAGTATTAAATCATTAGCAAAGAAGACACAGGTCCTTCCACTCAGTGATTTCTGTATTGACTAGATTTAATGTGTTAGGGAGAAATCCCAACATCCATCCATTCTAGAGTCCTGAGAATAAGTACAACAACTACTTGCATTTATATAGCACCTTTAACATACTGGTTAGGAA
Organism: Somniosus microcephalus; assembly: GCF_052327205.1. Taxonomy (NCBI): domain Eukaryota; kingdom Metazoa; phylum Chordata; class Chondrichthyes; order Squaliformes; family Somniosidae; genus Somniosus; species Somniosus microcephalus. The sequence continues at coordinate 2,531,748 of NC_141012.1, forward strand.
CAGTATTTACTGAGATGGGATACTATTGCTCCTATACTGGGTCAGGGAGGGGAAGTATTGTCTTGGAGGGCAGTAGGCCAAGATTCAGTCATGGAGATGAGGCAATGGATGAATATTTTGGAGTTTTGCTTGATTATCTCTGGGTTAGAATCTACTTCCTATCATTCTGTGTCAAAGTGCACTAGTATGTTAAAGCACAGATACCACTCCACCAGGCCTTTTCATAACCTTTTACACTAATAACACCTTATCAGCGGAGAGTAATTGAGTATAATCACTAATCTCTAATAATGAAATTTCAAGAATGGTGCTACTTTTCCACACAAACATACTTCTTCATGTGATTGAATATCCAGATTGAGTTGAAAGCTCTCAGATCCTGTAGTTCCATATCCTGACTGGAAAGCTTTTCTGGCAACTTTTCAATGTCATCCTTGCTATTTTACTTGTGTATAATAATGCTTTCTCTCCTATCTGACAGTATTCATAAATAAATTCATTAATGCCGATCTAATCTGTTTATATGCATAAAGCTGCAGAACCTGTCATTCCCCATAAACATAAATCTGTGATGGATAGTAGATTATTTTTTTCCTTCCTTATATTTCTACTCATTTTCTTGCAGGGGCATGTTTATGGGTGCCATGCGCCCTCTGGTACCTCAACCAAATAACTCTTCCTATGCCAGCCTAGATAGTGAATCTCAACCAGCTGTTACAGGAAAGGGGACTTGATACCCAATCATGTCTTCACCCAAGACGCACCATACATACTTCCAGCAGGGGCACTGGATAGTGATTAGGAGAAAGAACCATAGCTTACTTTTCCGTTCCATAGCCTGGGTGTACTGAGACCAATATGCATACCCAAGGCTGCCCTGGTTGAGATTAGCTAAACAGGAATCAAAGCTAGTCTATATGGCTCAACTACTCATTGCTTTTCTACTACGAGGAAAGGAAAAATCATAGTACTGTCTGGGGTATGCGTTGCACCAGCTATTAGATGTTTGGCGTGACAAAAGGCAAAAGTCTGGCAGCAAGTTCTTGTCTGCCGTTTTAGGTACAAGAAATAGATGATCAGGGAATAGGGAAAAGTGTCAAAAAGTTGCAACAAAAACAAGATAATTTCAACGGAATAAAGTGACACCAGAGTTTAATTTCAAAGGAGAAGAAGCTTTAATTCATTTATAATCTGTAGAAATATCTAAATGTTCAGGTATGTCCTGCAGCACCAATGCTGTTTTCACTCCATTAAATACTATTTTTAATTGCTAATTTCCTCTAATCACATAATCATGGGACAGCATCTCTAAGTTTTTCAAAAATTTTCCAGCTCAGTCAGAGTGTGTGCTACAGTGATGTTAGCAGCTGCCACATTGACATAGCTCTCCACTCTTGTTGAAGCCCTGTCCCACTCATGCATCAACCACACCCCTACAATAACCCAGCCTGTTAAACTCAGTGGGGCCAAATTTTCTTGCTACTCTGCCAGACCCCTGCTACAACTCTGGCCAACAATGTTAGTTTTTGCTGCACGGTAACACAAATGTGGAGAGAGAAACAGTTAAAGTTTCAGGTCTATGACCTTTCATCAGAACCAAATCTGAAGTTCCATCCATCATGAACAACTCTTTCCAGAATTTCTAATAGGCTCTCCCGGCAGGCAAAGTTCATACACCCAGATATTGAAAATGAAAGACCAGGCCACTTTGTTCCACACCCTTTCTCTCTCACTGCCTCTGTTTATGTCTCTCGCTGTATTTCTCAATCTCCTCATCTCCACCTATCTTGTAGTCTGTCTTTCTTTGTTCCCTTGTTGCTTTGTTTCTCACTCCATTTGTGATATTTTTAGATCTACTCTATTCAGTACTTTAAGAGCTCGTTGCAAAAATCTCTAACATTGACAGAGCCACATGTTCAATAGCACTAATTTGTTTGCTCTTGTCATCTTTACTTCTGCAATGCCAGCTTCCTTTATTAAACTTTGTTTTCTCCCACCCACAACACATTCATGCAGACACAGTATCTGTTGTGTATGTACCTTTAAGGGAATAACTGGTCTTAGACTGCAGTACCGGCAGTGACCACCCCTGTATAAAAGACCCTAGCAGGCTTCTGTAGTTTCAGTTTCAAGCTGCCTCTTGTTCAGTAAAGTACCTGTTAAACTGTTCTCTTGAAGTCCGTGTATTATTGAGGCGCGGACTTTACAGTATCTACTTCTATTTTCTGCATGAATGTTTTCCTCATGACTCCCCTCATACATAGTAAGTGAAGAGATAATGGGAGCACCTTTACCTTGGCCAGGACCTTAGATAATTGGGACTATTTAAAGTTTTCTGCAGTGCATCACTGCTGGTTTATCAGCACTTTTCAGTTTCTCTAATTAATCATTTTATATCTCAAATTAAGTCCAAGGTATCACAAGGTCATCACAAATCAGAGTTTGGGGGTGACTCATTCACCACACAATCCTCTTCTAATATTTGTTCTCACTAATCCTCCCCACCCCTCTGCACCCACTCATTCCAGTCTCTGGCTGCCTGACTATAAACAAACTGAAGCTTAGTTAGATTGCTGCTGCTGATGAGGGATAAAACAAACACAATGCTGTGAGAGGCACGTTTAATAATGCACAGAATGACATTCTCTGTGTCCACAACCTCTGAACAGTTGCTGCTGTAGTCTCTTCTATTTTAGTTTTCTCTGTTATTATCTGGGTTCTCATGACCAGGGCTTCACTGAGTTTCAGCATTTCCAGTCTGTGATCTTGGGGTGAGAGGGAAGAATTTGAGAATGTTTTTCTCCTGCCCAAAATAAAAACATAAAACAAAAATGATTAACTAGAGAAGGTTGAAAACTACAGGGTCCTTGAAATAGTACAACAGATGAGCCTGATTATAGTGAGAAAGATGGCATACTCTGGGCACACTAATTCTTCACAACGTCTGCTTTTGGCGTATCTATGCATTCCCCATCTGAGAGTCACTTGGGCACAAATACAAGGTGAGAACAATTCCCAGATTTTTTTATCAGCTAGGGCAGCAGTGTCGGTGGGACAATCAGTTTCAGGACCCTTGGGCTAAGGAGGAAAAAAATCAGTCAAGTTTGCGTTCCTGATTGCTATCCATGACCTCGATGGTAGAAGTGCATGTGTGTGGACATCTGTTGCAAACATGACTGGATTGGCTGTGATGCTCTCCGTAGATGGATAACCTGCTGACACTCACTCTAGGCTCACACATAAAAAACGATCACTTAAGTGTGGTAGCAAAGGGTAACCAGCACCCATGGAACTACCCTAGCAAGAGGTTACAGCTGCCAGGAGCAGGGAGAATATTGGGGGGAAAAGTAAGTTCGCAGGTCTGACTGAGTATGCTGTTTCTTTATTCAGTACGAAAGTTTCTGTGGATGGCTAGTCAGGTTTTAATAATGCAAGCTGCAGTGCAACAGATACTAAACACTATTAGACAGATCAGTGAAATGTGTTGATAGTTTAACAGTTACAGTTAGGAACAGGTGCAGTAAACCAAGACTCTTGTCTAGTTTCCATAACAACAGAGGTCATTTTATGAGTCTGTGCTGCCAGTGGAAATTTCGCCTACCGGAAGCACAAATCAGAAATTTGAGCGCACACCAGCTGGGATTTTTCAAACCAATAAAGTTTTGGGCAATGAGCACCTGAATTTCTATTTGTAAGGCTACTCACCAGCAGTGCAGACTCAAACTTACCCCCAACATGTTTTCCCATTTTTATCCAGCAACACCATTGAGCACAAATAAGGGATACTGTAATCTGGTCCAAGGTCCTTGCTTTCTGACCCTCTCACCAATCCTTCGCACATCCTGTGTTGCACTTAAAACTCTGAAGTTGAATTTCAAAGACCCTCAATCCATCCCCCTCTCCCAGCACACGATTCAAAACTACTCATTCCTTCCCACAATATTTCCAAGGGATCTACTGACTCTTTGACCTGATTTTCATCTCTATTGATTTTAATGAAAATTAAAATTGAGTTGGCCATCTGCTCCACGCGCTCCGCATGACCCGCTCCACCAGTTTACTGCCTGATCTGCTCCACCCGTTTACCGTCCAAGTGTTGGAGGTGAAAATTATCCAAAATGTGCTACCAAGGCCACTGATATACAGTGCCTGAATAAGTGGAATTCTGATTTTATTGCATGGAATTTTGGGATTTTTAGTAGTGTTTTGGGGATTAAATTTGATAACTTGGACCCTTTTTCTGTGAAAACTGAATGAGTAGCCTTGATTATTATGTCAAAAGCAAAATACTGTGGATGATTATTATGTGGTTTCGCATATTTATTTAATTTTTATCTTTCACCTTTTTTTAAAGCTCTGGATATGCAGGAAATTGTGGGAAGATGTTCGCAGTTCCAGGTAAGTAGCAGTAGTAAGAAGTGGGATGGACAGTTCATGGGGATTGGCAACAGTGGAAGATTGAGCTTTAGGTATTACTGGGGTGGTGCTGGAGCCTTTCAGTACTATGATGGGGAGGAATGAGAGGTTAAAAGAGAGGGAGAAGGTATGGGCACTTGGGGCAGGAGGTGGTAGGAGTGAGTTGCTAGTGTCAGAAAGACATGAGTGTTCAGAGCAGCAGCTGCAAAATATGGTAGGAGAAAGCGGGAAGGGGCACTCGGGCAGGATGTGGTAAGAAGGAGTAGTATCAGCCTTGGTTCAGCAGAAGTACTCTCACCTCTTGAGTCAGAAGATTGTAAGTTCAAATCTCACTCCAGGATTTGGGCACAATTCCTCTGAATTCAGTGCAGTACTGAGGGAGTGCTGCACTGTCGAAGGTGTCCTTTTTTAAATGAAACATTAAATCAAGGCCTCATCAGCCAGCTCAGGTAGACTTAAAAGAGCCTAAAGCAATATTTGAAGAAAAGAAGGGGACTTCTCCCAGTGTCCTGACCAATATTTATCCTTTAACCAATACCGCTAAGAACAGATTAACTGGTCATTCATCTCATTGCTGTTTGTGGGACCTTGTAGTGTGCAAATTAGCTGCTTTATTTGCATAATTATAACAGTAATCATACTTCAAGAGTAATTCACTGGCAGTAACATGCTTTGGGATTTCCTGAGGATGTGAAAGGTACTACATAAATGCATGTTCTTTCTTTCTTTAGTCCTAAATTTCAATGAGCAGCCAGCAGCAGTAGTGAGGAAAGGCAGGGCTCAGGAGGAATTGCAGAAGGCTAGACAACAAGATGAAACAGCAGACCCAATGGCGATACAGCTGAAAGGGCCATATCATATGCTCATCTCTGGCCAATCAGAGGTATGTGGCAGGAAAGGTTGGTGCCATAGCATCACCTAACTGGAAGGTTCAGCTGGGAGGACTAAATGAGCTTCATTAATCACCCCAATGAAATCGGTAAGAAATTTTGACATGATAGCAATAGTGTAACAGAAATAGAGTGATGGAAATAACACACGTGTGACAGAAAATCATGTTGGAATAAATTATTACAGGAAGTTAGTGATACTTGACTCATTGAGTCATAAAAAAATTGAAACGTATAAAATTTGTAGAGGGCTTAACAGGATAGATGCTGAGAGGCTGTTACACCTGGCTGGAGGTAATCCAAAAGTCTTCTACAGGCATATAAATAGGAAAAGGGTAGTAAGAGGAGGGGTGGGGCCAAAAAGGGACCAAAAAGGAGATCTATGCATAGATCAGAGGGTATGGCTGAGGTACAAAATGAGTACTTTGCATCTGTCCTCACCAAGGAAGAGGATGCTGCCATAGACATGGTAGTGCAGATACTTGATAGGATAAAAATTGATAAAGGGGAGATATTAGAAAGACTGGCTGTACTTAAAGTAGATAAGTCACCAGGAGCGGATGGGATGCATCCTAGGATGTTGAGGGATTTCAGGGAGGAAATCGCGGAGGTGCTGGCCATAATATTCCAATCCTCCTTAGATACAGGGGTGGTGCCAGAAGACTGGAGAATTGCAAATGTTACACCATTGTTCAAAAAAGGGTGTAAAGATAAACCCAGCAACTACAGGCCAGTCAGTTTGACCTTGGTAGTTGACCTGGGAATCCCTGGCCCAAGATCGCACAAAGTGGAGGAGAAGCATTCGGGAAGGCGCCGAACACCTCGAGTCTCTTCGCCGGGAGTAAGCAGAAGCCAAGCGCAGGCAGTGCAAGGAGCGCACGTCAACCCAAGCACCCCACCCACCCACCCACCCACCCCTTCAACCACCGTCTGCCCCACCTGTGACAGAGACTGTAGGTCCCGCATTGGACTAATCAGTCACCTGCGAACTCATTTTTAATGTGGAAGCAAGTCATCCTCGGTTCCGAGGGACTGCCTAAGAAGAGGAGTTGGGAAGCTTTTAGAAACAATAATCAGGGACAAAATTAACCATCACTTGGACAAGTGTGGATTAATTAAGGAAAGCTAGCATGGATTTGTTAAAGGTAAATCATGTTTAATTAACTTGGTTGAGTTCTTTGATGAGGTAACAGAACGGGTTGATGAGAGTAATGCAGTTAATGTAGTGTACATGGATTTCCAAAAGGCGTTCGACAAAGTGCCGCATAATAGGCTTGCCAGCAAGGTTGAAGCCCATGGAATAAAAGGGACAGTGGCAGCATGGATACGGAATTGGCTAAGTGACAGGAAACAGAGAGTAGCAGTGAACGGTTATTTTTCGGACTGGAGGAAGGTGTTCCCCAGGGGTCGGTTCTAGGACCACTGCTTTTCTTGATATATATTAATGACTTGGGTGTGGGTGTACAGGGCACAATTTCAAAATTTGCAGATGACACAAAACTTGGAAGTATAGTGAACAGTGAGGAGGATAGTGATAGACTTCAGGAAGACATCGACAGGCTGGTGGAATGGGCGGGCACGTGGCAGATGAAATTTAACACAGAAAAGTGTGAAGTGATACATTTTGATAGAAAGAATGAGGAGAGGACATATAAACTAAATGGTACAATCCTGAAGGGGGTGCACGAGCAGAGAGACCTAGGGGTATATGTGCACAAATCGTTGAAGGTGGCAGGGCAGGTTGAGAAAGCAGTTAAAAAGACTTACGGGATCCTGGGCTTCATGAATAGAGGCATAGAGTACAAAAGTGTGGAAATGATGATGAACCTGTATAAAACACTGGTTCGGCCCCAACTGGAGTACTGTGTCCAATACTGGAGTACTGTGTCCAATTCTGGGCACCACACTTTAGGAAGGATGTGAAGGCCTTAGAGAGGGTGCAGAAAGGTTTTATGAGAATGATTTCAGGAATGAGTGACTTCAGTTACGTTGATAGACTGGAGAAGCTGGGGTTGTTTTCCTTGGAGCAGAGAAGATTGAGAGGAAATTTGGTAGAGGTGTTCAAAATCATGAGGGGTCTGGACAGAGTAGATAGAGAGAACCTGTTACCATTGGCAGAAGGGTCGAGAACCAGAGGACACAGATTTAAGGTGATTGGCAAAAGAACCAAAGGTGACGTGAGGAAAAACTTTTTTACGCAGCGAGTGGTTAGGATCTGGAATGCACTGCCTGAGAGGGTGGTGGAGGCAGATTCAATCACGGTTTTCAAAAGGGAGTTGGATAAGTATCTGAAGGAAAGACATTTTCAGGGCTATGGGGAAAGGAGGAGGGAGTGGGACTAACTGAAATGCTTTTGCAGAGAGCCGGCACGGGCCGAATGGCCTTCTTCCGTGCTGTAACCATTCTATGATTGTTGTTGTTGAGAAGAGAAATCAGGGGGATCCTTTTTAGACAAACTATAACAGATCTGGGCAACAAGGGACCAGGGAAGGCCATTGAACCAGACAGTATGTGAGTTTAAGAGACAATTAGATGCATTTCTGGAGGGAGAATTGAGCAATATGGTGGAGCCCGTTTATAAAAAAAGGATAGTTTTAATGACCTAATAACTTTGTTTTGTTCCCAAATTTTATCATGTTTTAAAGATTCTTATTCCCACATATAGAATCAGGACTGTGGCTTTATATAAATGATGTGGATCATCAAAACAAACATTATCAGATCTTGCACACTGGGAAGCACTTTTAATCCAAAAGTCAGCATTAACATGGGAAAGGTTATAAGTGTAATCTTTCTGTTGACAGATAAATGTATCGAGGCAGGCATTTTTAATCACGGGACTGTAGCCCCCTAGGGGTCTGTGAAATGATCGTAGTGTTTTTTTTTAGGTTGCATTGTAGTTTGTATAAGAATGTGAAACTTACTTGTCTTAATGATTTTGTCCAAAAGAGACTAAAGACCCACTAAAAGTTAAGCCTCTCGCATCAGAGTATGATAACTCTCAGATTCCTAATTCTTTCTTTCTCTTTTTCTGTAACTTCAACTTTAAGCAGCTTCTTTATGCTCATCATCTTGAGATCTTAATGAATCAGTGGGTAAATATATTGCCTATTGTGATACTGAGCAATGCAAAACAGGAAGCCTTATATTTGATTCTTGGTCTGTGCTGAATTAGCCAGTGTGATCCAGGGTGGCAACAGTGGCACTATATTTGAGCTCAGCACTCCTAGGTTAGGCAGGATAAATCAGCCAGGATTTCCATTCCTGTGACAGTTGCTGGAAAGTACATGTCTGATGTCAGGTAAGACGGGATCTGGCTTAGTTGTGATGTCACCTGTTGTTGAATAGCCTGTTGACATTTCCTATCAAGGCTCAGACATAAAGAATGGTGAGGAATTGTGTAGTGTATGTACCTTTAAGAGGAACTATGTTTTTGAAGCCCCTATATACTGTAGTACCAGTAGTAACCACTCGGGTATATAAGCCTGTGTAGCGTCTTGTGTAGTTAGTTCACCTCCAGACTTTGTTCAGTAAACACTTGTTAAATCAACTCCTGCATTCCGTGTCTCCATTAACACACGGATCTAACAGTGGCGACAAGTTAGAAACGAACTTACCTGCAATTCGGCAGCGCCTCAAGGAGATCGATTTCTCAGACGAAGGTCGAAGCCAGAAGCAAGAAAAAAAAACAAACAAACTGTGGTTTCACCAGCTAAATGGGCTGGTGGCAGGTAGTGCACTGATCCTTCCTGGGCTGCGGCGGGCTAGAGCTCGATCGGGTGGCTCTGCAACGGGGCCGGGCAGCGAGTTGGGAAGCAGAAGCAAAGAGAGAGAGAGAGGGTGGAGCACTCAGGGCGCGGCCGGTGCTGCAAAGCAGGTCGGCGTTCGGACCGAGCAGAGGGAGGGGAAAGTCTCAGAGGGTCCGCTCCACGACGGGAACGGTTCTCCAAGTAACGGAGAAACTATTGAAGCGATATATAAAAAAAAAATATATAGAAATACCGCGAAAAGCTGCAGGTCGCAACGGGAACTGCGGAGAACAGCGTTGGCGGCAGCGGCGGGAAAGCGCGGGAGGCGCCATCTTAACTCGGCGGGGAAGAAAGAAAAGCGCGGGAGGCGCCATTTTTGATCCATCGGGGACAGAGGAAAAGCGCGGGAAGCGCCATTTTAGATTTTCAAGATGCCGAAGACTGGCAATATTACTGCTTTCGATAGTGATATAGAAGATTGGACCACATATGTGGAAAGAGTGGAGGTATATTGCAAGGCGAATGAAGTAGCGGATGATAAAAAGGCATCGGTACTTCTAAATCTGATGGGCGCAAGGACATACGGGCTGTTACGAAACTTGATCACTCCAGCCAAACTAATGGACAAGAATTTTAAGGAGATTGTTGATACCTTACAGGAGCACTTAAACCCAACACCACTGCTGATAGCGGAACGATTCAAATTCTTCAGGAGGAATCAGCACAAGAATGAAAGTAACGCTGATTACCTCACCGAATTACGAAAGCTGTCAAAGCACTGCCAATTCGGGGCAGGACTGGCAGATTCTCTACGAGACAAATTCGTCTGCGGTCTCCTAAGCGAAGGAACACAGAAAAGACTACTTTCTGAGGAAGATTTGACACTGGACAAGGCTTTCAGTGTGGCTGTATCATATGAAGCAGCAGCAAGAGGAGCTGCAGAGATACAGCAAAAGCCACAGGACTTCGGCACCCATGAAATGACACGGGGTTTCGAGAGATGTTATCGCTGCGGCAGATCCACCCATGACCAGAAGGACTGCTGGTTCAAGGACAAAGCATGCAGGCAATGCAGAAAGATGGGACACATTGCACGTGTATGCAGATCTGGAAAGAAATCTGCTGACAGTAAAAAGGTCAATAAGGAAAAGTACAGAAAGGTACAAATGATGACGGACAGTAGCTCCGAAGACCAGAAGAGCGATAGCGACTCTGGAAACAAGAGACTAAGCTGTCTCAAATTACATAATGTAATTGCCAAAGAAGATTACCAGACCATTTGGGTTACCCTCACGATAGCGGGGTCCCCAGTCAAAATGGAGCTAGATACAGGATCAGCTCTGACCGTCATGAGTCGACGGGATTACGAGCGGCTATTTCCGCATATACCTTTGAAAGACACATCCATTATCTTGAAGACATATACGGGGCAGAAAGTATACCCCAGAGGGAAAATAAGGGTGCCTGTTGTATACAACGGCAAGGAAATACAGAAGTTGTTTTTATACGTTCTGCAAGATGGTGGTCCACCGTTGTTGGGACGTGAATGGATCAGAAAGATACGTTTAGACTGGCACTCCATTCAGGCACTGACGGTGACCAGTAAGAAAAAAAAGTGATGACGTCATACCTGGACGATTAAAAGAAATCTTGGCTAACGCCAAAGAAGTGTTTCAACAGGAACTAGGAACCCTGAAAGGCGCCACCGCCTCAATAAAAGTGGAAGATGCGGCAATTCCCAAGTTTTTTAAGGCAAGGCCGGTGCCATACGCAATTCGTCCAGCCGTCGAGGCAGAGCTGGAGAATTTGGAAAAAGCAGGCGTGTTATCCAAGGTAGATTGGAGCGAGTGGGCAACACCCATCGTCCCGGTCATGAAGAAAACGTTGAATAATGATAAATCTGAAGAACAGAGAAAAGTTCGCATCTGTGGGGACTTCAAGGTGACTGTAAACCCGGTTCTTCACACGGTACAGTATCCTCTTCCGAGGATAGAAGATATTTTCGCCTCACTATCCGGAGGGAAACGTTTCACCAAAATTGACTTAGCACAGGCATATCTACAGATGGAGGTTGAGGAGGCCTCTAAAAAGTATCTCACGATAAACACACACAAAGGCCTGTACCAGTACAATCGACTGGTTTTCGGAGTGGCATCAGCTCCGGCTATCTGGCAAAGAGCTATGGAGCAAGTCCTGCAAGAGATTCCGGGGACTCAATGCTACCTAGACGACATCCTTGTAACAGGAGAAAACGACAACGAGCACCTTGCCAACTTGGAGCAGGTGCTCACGAGGCTGAGAGAACGGGGCCTACAAGCAAATCGCCCCAAGTGCGAATTTTTCCAGAAACAAATATCATATTGTGGCTATGTCATTAACGAAGAAGGGTTGCATAAGTCACCTGAAAAAATTGAAGTGGTCGTAAAGGCCCCAGCGCCTGAAAATGTCTCACAATTAAGGTCGTTCCTGGGATTAGTAAATTACTATCATAAATTTTTACCAAACTTGTCGACGGTTCTGCACCCTCTTAACGCACTACTACAAACAGGAGTAGTTTGGAAATGGAGCGAAGACTGTAAACGTGCCTTCCATAAATGCAAAGGCTTGATCACGTCCAGGGAAGTGTTGGCTCATTACAACCCATCACTGCCAATCAGACTGGCGTGCGATGCATCCCCTTGCGGCGTGGGAGCGGTATTATCGCATAGATTCCCTGATGGCTCGGAGCGGCCGATAGCTTTTGCGTCACGCTCATTGAACTCAGCTGAGCGTAACTATGCCCAGATCAACAGAGAGGCACTCAGCCTGGTGTGGGGGGGTGAAGAAATTCAACCATTACCTACACGGACAAAAATTTACCTTGTTGACTGACCATCAACCCCTCGTCTCCATATTCAACCCTAAAAAGGGCGTTCCCATTATGACAGCGCAAAGGCTACAGAGGTGGTCCCTTTTCCGAGGGGCACACCAATATGACATAGAATACAAAGGAACAAAACAGCATGGGAATGCTGACGGGTTATCGCGCCTACCGTTGCCAACGGTGGAAGAGGCGCCTACAGTGGACCCAGTGGAGATGTTCCACTCGACCATAGTGGAATGTCTACCGGTGACAAATTCTACCATTGAAAAGGAAACGCGAAATGACCCGACTCTCTCACGAGTCTACGATTTAACGGTGAAGGGATGGCCAGCACATGGCGAACCACTGTTGCCAGCATTCTCGCAAAGAAGAGAACAGCTGTCAGTGTGCCGAGGAACCTTGATGTGTGGATCCAGAGTGGTGATTCCACCCAAACTCAAGGATAGAGTGCTAAAGGAGCTTCACGAGGGGCATCTGGGTGGAGTGAAAATGAAGAACTTAGCCAGTGCGTTTGTGTGGTGGCCAGGTATCGATGGAGACATCGAAGAAATGACCAAGAGCTGTCTAGGATGCCAGAAGGTCCAAAACGCCCCACCACAAGCCCCTCTACATCCATGGGAGTGGCCCTCATCTCCATGGCAAAGGGTACATATCGACTTTGCTGGTCCATTTATGGACTCCATGTTCTTAATCGCGGTGGATGCACACTCCAAGTGGCCGGAGGTAATAAAGATGTCCTCCACCACCACGGAAAAAACCATCACAGTATTAAGGACCATATTCGCCAGGAATGGGCTGCCTGAACAGATCTGTTCTGATAATGAACCGCAATTTGTATCCGAAGAATTCAGGAAGTTCTTAAAAAAACAATGGGGTTAAGCACTACACGTCCGCCCCATACCATCCCGCCACCAATGGATTGGCTGAAAGGTTTGTCCAGACCTTCAAGAAGGCCATAAAGGCCATGGGTAATGAAGACATAAATCTACAACATAAGGTAGATAACTTCTTGTTTGCGTACAGGAATGCAACACATGTGGTTACAAACCAAACCCCCGCCATGATGTTTTTCAATAGAAGCCTAAGATGCCGGCTGGATTTGGTCAAGCCAAACGTCAGAAGGGACGTAGAGAACCGGCAATTTCAAAGCATGAATGAAAGGCCAACTAGAACCTTCCAGATAGGTCAACCAGTTTTGGCCCGGGACTACCGTACCGAGAAATGGCAGCCTGGAACTATTTGCACACGACTAGGACCGCTGATGTATACCGTGGACATTGGAGAAAGCATAATAAGGCGCCATGCTGACCAGATCATAGAGTCATCCGAAAAAGGACAACCTACACCACAACTCTATACGCCTAGTGATGAAGCAAAGATACCCATAGTATCTACCTCCGATCCGGTGATACTGGAACCAGATGAACCCGACACTGGCATTGAAGCCGAATCGACCTTGCCAAAAGAACCTACTACACCACCGAGGCGTTATCCGGACCGAGTCAGGAAGCCTCCAGAGAGACTGAATTTGTAATTGATTAACTTCAGCAAATGTGTATATTATTGTTCTTGTAAAAATGTTATTTAATGATTACTTAAAATGTTATGTACTATTTATCTAAAAGGGGAGGTATTGTAGTGTATGTACCTTTAAGAGGAACTATGTTTTTGAAGCCCCTGTATACTGTAGTACCAGTAGTGACCACTCGGGTATATAAGCCTGTGTAGCGTCTTGTGTAGTTAGTTCACCTCCAGACTTTGTTCAGTAAACACTTGTTAAATCAACTCCTGCATTCCGTGTCTCCATTAACACACGGATCTAACAAATTGAAGGGCATTTAGAGCCTCTGCGAATGTACCCGGCAAGAGTCTGTGCCACAGGAGAAGTGGAACAAAATGGGAAAACAACCATAAAAGAATTACTATCATTTTGGACATGACCCAATAGCATTCTTGGCACGAGTACTAACACACTGCAAAAAAGTGGCTTAATGATCCAGGTCCACAGCCATAGTTCCCCATGCGGTAAGATCTCAATCTTTCTTAATCTTTCTTGGGTCGGTAAGCGGGGTGTGGGGATCAGAGTAGCCGGATTTTTTCGCTTGGAGAGAGAAATAAAGGAAAAAACTATGTATGGAACACCCTTGGCTGCAGTGTTGTGTCTAACCCCCCTTGGGATATTCACCTGTGTTAACTAAACAATTTAAGTTGTAAATTCATCCTCGACCATATTTCACCCAGTTTATAGCCTAAATGCACAATCATCCTCTGTGCTAAGAAAGAATTTGCATTTCATGATGTCAAGGCATCCCAAAGTACTTAACAGTCAATGGAGTACTTTTGAAATGTAGTCACTTTTGTAATATAGGGCAATGTAGCAGCCAATTTGTGCACAGCAAGGTCCCACAAACAGCAATGAGATAATGACCAGATAGATATACTGTTTTTGGGTGGTGTTGGTTGAGGGATAAATATTGCCCAGGACACCGGGAGAACTCTCACTCTCTCTTTGTTATGCCTATTGCTCATTCCCAGCTAGCATTGCAATATCAGGTACTGTGTTGCCCATATATACATCAAAAAGGTGACCAATGCATTGGAGTGTGTGTTAAATAGGAGTTAATTTTTGTCTCCATTTTTAGCACACTTACAAGAGTTTCTTGGAGTTCAGCATGATTACAACTAATACACATCTGAGTAGCTAAGCAGATTGCCTGTAATAATGCTGCTGAATCACCTGCTAACTATCATAATAGGCATATAACTTCTGGAAATAATGCATCCAGCTGTGGAGTGTTACAGATTTGAGCCTCCTGAAGGAGCAAAGAGATCCCAAAAAGTCCACTTCATGGAAGAGACATTTCAGATAACTGAGGAGATGGTGAAATGTCCTCTGTGGATTAGGAGAGCCTCTCACCAATAAACAGGCATGGAAGGCAATCATGCTGGACGTGTGTAGAGGCATGAATATAATTTCTGATGTGTCACCTCTGGAACTGGGCGTGCAGCCAAAAAGCAGCATACAGACAGTACTTTGCTAGTTGAAGTTGGAAACACAGAGTGAGTGCTTTTGTACTGTCAGTTCTATCTGTGCATAATACTAGCTAATCAATAATCTTTCTAGCATGCTCTAATACTTCTGAAATATACCCATCACCTCTTTTTATGGTCATAAGAACTAGGAGAGGGAGTAGACCATTCAGCCCTTCGAGCCTGCTCTGCTATTTAATAAGATTATGACTGATCGTCTACCTCAACTCCACCTTCCCGCACTATCCCCATTTCCCTTGATTGCCTTTGTATCCAAAAATCTATTGATCTCTGTCTTTAATATACTCAACGACTGAGCATCCACAGCTCTCTGGGGTAGAGAATTCCAAAGATTCACAACCCTTTGAGTGAAGAAATTTCTCCTCATCTCAGTCCTAAATGGCCGACCCCTTGTGACCTCTAGTTGTAGGCTCCCCAGCCAGGGGAAACATACTCCCAGCATCCACCCTGTCAAGCCCTTTAAGAATTTTATATGTTTCAACACGATCACCTTTCATTATTCTAAGCTCTATAGGCCTAGTCTACTCAATCTCTCCTCATAGGACAATCCCCTCATCCCAGGAATCAGTCTAGTGAACCTTTGTTGCAGTCCCTCTAAGGCAAGTATATCCTTCCTTGGGTAAGGAGACCAAAACTGTATATAGTACAATAGCAAAATACTGCAGATGTTGGAAATCTGAAATAACAACAGAAAATGCTGGAAACACTCAGCAGGCCAGGCAGCATCCGTGGAGTGGTATAGTACGCCAGGTGTGGTCTCACCAAAGCCCTATATAATTGCAGCAAGACTTCCTTACTCTTATACTCCAACCCCCTTGCAATAAAGACTAACATACCATTTGCTTTCCTAATTGCTTACTGTACCTACGTGTTAACTTGCAGTGATTATTTACAAGGACACCCAGGTCCCTCTGAATACCAACATTTCCCAGTCTCTCACCATTTAAAAAGTATTCTGCTTTTCTATTTTTCCTACCAATGTGGATAACTCGAATCCCTTTATCATTTAAATGCCTTGATTAGATCACCCCTCAACCTTCTGAACTTAAGGGAACACAAACCAAATTTATGCAACCTGCCCTTGTAATTTAACCCTTTAAGCCCTTGTGAATCTGCTGTTCCCCTCCAAGGCCAATATATGCTTCGAGGTGCAGTGCCCAAAACTGAATGCAGTAGTTCAGATGGGGTCTGACCAAGGCTCTGTTCAACTGAAGCATCACTTCTTAATTTTTGTATTCCAAACCCAGTACTGTCTGTAGTCTATACATAGAAGCTACAAATGGAGACCAGCCATTCGTCCCAACCAGTCTGTTTGTACTGGCGTTTACCTCCAGGTGAGCAAAAAGTTTTTCTAATCACATTTACCCACCCTGTTCCCATATCCCTTCAACCCCTTTTCCTTCATCCACCTATCCAATCTAATCTGAATCTTTGATCAGGGACTCTCCTTGCTGATGAGGTGCCAGTTGGGAGATCATGGCCCTGCAGACCCTGATTTTCCACCCATTGAAATTAATGGATAGAACATCAGATGCTTTAGGCCTGTAATCCTCCGAGGGCTGCTTTGTGACAATACAGCCTGTTAGGAGAATCATCCCTTATTTTTGTTAAACAAACCTATTGGAGTTCTTTGAGGATGTAACTAGTGGAGTAGACAAAGGGGAACCGGTAGATGTGGTGTGTTTGGATTTTCAGAAGGCCTTCGATAAGGTCCCACACAAGAGGTTGGTGAACAAAATTAGGGCACATGGAATTGGGAGTAATATACTAGCATGGATTGAGGATTGGTTAACAGACAGAAAACAAAGAGTAGGGATAAACTGGTCTTTTTCAGGATGGCAGGCTGTGACTAGTGCGGTACCGCAAGGATCGGTGCTTGGGCCCCAGCTATTCACAATCTATATCAATGATTTGGATGAGGGGACTAAATGTAACATTTCCAAATTTGCTGCTGATACAAAGCTAGGTGGCAGTGTTAGTTGCGAAGAGGATGTGAAAAGGCTTCAAGGGGATCTCGACAGGCTCAGTGAGTGGGCAAGAACATGGCAGATGGAATATAATATGGATAAATGTGAAGTTATCTACTTTGGTAGAAAAAACAGAAAGGCAGAGTATTTCCTAAATGGTGAAAGATTGGGGAATGCAGATGCTCAAAGGGACCTGGGTGTCCTTGTACATGAGTCACTGAAAGTGAATGTGCAGGTGCAGCAAGCCATTAGGAAGGTAAATGGTATGCTGCCCTTCATTACAAGAGGATTTGAGTACAGGAGTAAAGAAGTCTTACTCCAATTATATAAGGCCTTGGTGAGACCACACCCGGAGTACTGTGTACAATTTTGTTCTCCTTACCTAAGGAAGGATATACTTATCATAGAGGGAGTGCAACGAAGGTTCACGAGATTGATTCCTGGGATGGCGGGACTGTGGTATGAGAAGAGATTGCGTAAACTAGGCCTGTATTCTCTTGAATTCAGAAGAATGAGAGGGGATCGCATTGAAGCATATAAAATTCTTACAGGGCTTGATGTGGATGCTGGGAGAATGTTTCCCTTGGCTGGGGAATCTAGAACCAGGGGCCACAGCCTCAGGATAAAGGGTAGGCCATTCAGGACTGAGATAAAAAGAAAGTTCTTCATACAGAGGGTGGTGAATCTTTGGCATTCTCCACCCCAGAGGGCTGTGGAGGCTCAGTCATTGGGTATATTCAAAACAGAAGTCGATAGATTTCTGACTAGTAAGGGCATCAAGGGATATGGCGATAGGGCCGGTGAATGGAGTTGAGGCAGAAGATCAGCCATGATCTCATTGAATGGCGGAGCAGGCTTGAAGGGCCGAATGGCCTACTCCTGCTCCTATTTCTTATGTTATTTTTATTCTTTGTATTTTGCTGTGTATTGTTACATTCTTCGATATTGATGTTACCTGAGGTGTATTAATCTGTTGTGAATTGTTAGTCTTTTTTGTGTTATTCTGTAACTGGCTGTATTGGTAATCATTTTGTTACATTATTCTCTGTATTTTTATTCTATGATGATCCATTGTTACTCTGGAATTCCCTCCCTAAACCTCTCCACTTCTCTACCACTCTCTCCTTTAAGATGCTCCTTAAAACCTACCTCTCTCTACCAACCTACCAAACTTTTGGTCACCTATCCTACTATCTCCTTATTATAAAACAGAAAATGCTGAAAATACTCAGCAGGTCAGACAGAATCTCCATGGGAAAAGTGATCCAACCATGGCTAACTAAAGAAGTTAAAGATAGCATTAGATTGAAGGAAGAAGCTTATAATGTTGCAAAGAATAATAATAAGCCTGAGGATTGGGAGAGTTTCAGAAACCTGCAAAGGTTGACCAAAAAATTGATAAAAAGGGAAAAAATAGAATGAGAGAAAACTAGCAAGAAATATAAAAGCAGATTATAGGAGTTTCTACAAGTATGTAAAAAGGAAAAGAGTAGCAAAAGTAAACGTTGGTCCCTTAGAGGCTGAGACAGGAGAAATTATTATGGGGAATAAGGAAATGGCAGAAATGTTAAACAAATATTTTGTATCTATCTTCATAAGATCCAAGGAGAGGACATATAAATTGGCCAGAAAAAGCAATAATCCGGAGGATTGGCAGCAGTTTAGGATTCAACAAAGGAGGACAAAGGGATTAATTAAGAAAGGGAAAATAGAAATATGAGAGTAAGCTAGCGGGGAACATAAAAACTGACTGTAAAAGCTTTTATAGATATGTGAAGAGAAAAAGATTGGCGAAGTCAAGCGTAGGTCCCTTGCAGTCAGAATCACGGGAATTTATAATGGGAAACAAAGAAATGGCAGACCAACTAAATACATACTTTGGTTCTGTCTTCACAAAGGAGGACACAAATAATCTCCCAGAGATGCCGGGGAACATAGGGTCTGATGAAAGGGTGGAACTGAAAGAAATCAGTATTTGTAGGGAAATGGTGTTAGGAAAATTGATGGGACTGAAGGCCGATAAATCCCCAGGGCCTGATAATCTACATCCTAGGGTACTTAAGGAAGTGGCCCTAGAAATAGTAGATGCATTGCTGGTCATCTTCCAGAACTTGATAGACTCTGGAACAGTACCCATGGATTGGAGGGTAGCTAATGTTACCCCACTATTCAAAAAAGGTGGTAGAGAAAAAGCGGGGAATTATAGCCTGACATCGGTAGTGGGGAAAATGCTAGAGTCTATTATAAAAGATGTAATAGCAGAGCACTTGGAAAGCAGTGACAGGATCGGACAAAGTCAACATGGATTTACAAAAAGTAAATCATGCTCGATTAATCTACTGGAATTTTTTGAGGATGTAACTGGTAAAATAGATAAGGGAGAACCAGTGGATGTGCTGTATTTGGACTTTCAGAAGGCTTTCGATAAGGTCCCACATAAGAGATTAGCGTGCAAAATTAAGGCACATGGGATTGGGGGCAAGGTATTGACTTGGATAGAGAACTGGTTGGCAGACAGAAAGCAAAGAGTTGGAATAAACGGGTCGTTTTCTGAATGGCAGGCAGTGACTAGTGGGGTACAGCTGTTCACAATATATATTAATGATCTGGACGAGGGAATTGGATGTAATATCTCCAAATTTGCAGACGACACAAAGCTGGGTGGGAGGATGTCGTGAAACTTCAGTACGATTTGGACAGGTTGGGTGATTGGGCAGAAACATGGCAAATGCACTATAATGTGGATAAATGTGAGGTTATCCACTTTGGTGGCAAAAACAGGAAGGCAGATTATTATTTGAATGGTAATACATTGGGAGAAGGGGAAGTGCAAAGAGACCTGGGTGTTCTTGTGCACCAGTCGCTGAAGGTAAGCATGCAGGTGCAGCAGGCGGTTAAGAAGGCAAATGGTATGTTGGCCTTCGTAGCAAGAGGGTTCGAGTACAGGAACAAGGATGTCTTGCTACAGTTGTACAGGGCCTTGGTGAGACCACACCTTGAGTATTGTGTGCAGTTTTGGTCGCCTTACCTGAGGAAGGACGTTCTTGCCATGGAAGGAGTGCAGCGAAGATTCACCAGGCTGATACCTGGGATGGCAGGAATGACGTATGAGGAGAGATTGTGTCGATTGGGCTTATACTCACTGGAGTTTAGAAGATTGAGAGGGGATCTCATCGAAACCTATAAAATTCTGTCAGGCCTGGACAGACTAGATGCAGGAAGGATGTTTCTGATGGCCGGGGAGTCCAGAACCAGGGGTCATAGTCTAAGGATAAGGGGTAAGCCATTTAGGACTGAAATGAGGAGGAATTTCTTCACCCAGAGAGTGGTGAACCTGTGGAATTCTCTGCCACAGAGGGCGGTGGAGGCCAGTTCATTAAATATATTCAAGAAAGAGTTGGATATATTTCTTGAGGCTAAAGGGATCAAGGGATATGGGGAGAAGGCAGGGACCGGGTACTGAATTTGGATGATCAGCCATGATCTCATTGAATGGCGGAGCAGGCTCGAAGGGCTGAATGGCCTACTCCTGCTCCTATCTTCTATGTTTCACAGTAGAAGACACAAAAAGCATAACAAAAATGGTGGAGAACCAAGGGTCTAATGAGGGTGAGGAACTTAATGTAATTAATATAAGTAGAAAAAAATTTCTAGAGAAACTAATGGGACTAAAAGCCGACAAATCCCCTGGACCTGACGGCCTACATCCTAGGGTTCTAAAAGAGGTGGCTGAAGAGATAGTGGATGCATTGGTTTTGATCTTCCAAAATTCCCTAGATTCTGGAATGGTCCCAGCGGATTGGATGGTCGCAAATGTAACACCGTTATTCAAGAAAGGAGGGAGAGAAAAAACAGGGAACTACAGGCCAGTTAGCCTGACATCAGTCATCGGGAAAATGCTGGAATCCCTTGTTAAGGAAGTGGCATCAAGTCACTTAGAAATTCATAACCTGATTAGGCAGAGTCAACATGGTTTTATGAAAGGGAAATCGTGTTTGACAAATTTATTCGGGTTTTTTGAAGATGTAACTAGCAGGATAGATAAAGGGGAACCAGTGGATGTAGTATATTTGGATTTCCAAAAGGCATTCGATAAGGTGCCACATAAAGGTTATTACACAAGATTAGGGCTCATGGGGTTGGGGGTAATATGGTAGCATGGATAGAGGATTGGGTAACGGACAGAAAACAGAGTAGGGATAAACGGATCTTTTTCAGGTTGGCAGGCTGTAACTAGTGGGGTGCCGGAAGGATCAGTGTTGGGGCCTCAGCTATTTACATTTATATTAATGACCTAGATGAAGGGACCGAGTGTAATGTATCCAAGTTTGCTGATGATACAAAGATAGGTGGGACAGTAAGCTGTGAGGAGGACACAAAGGGCAAGATTTTCATTGGGCCGTGGAGGTGGGATTGGAGGCATGTGGGGGGTTAAAATCTCGAAATCTGGGGGCACGAACCCATCCCGCCCCCATGCCAGTTTCAAAGGAGGCAGATGCTTGACCTGTGCTGGGAGCCGCTTCCCCGAGGCGGGAAGGGGATTAGTGCCAATTAACTGCCTGTTAACAGGTAGTTATCGGGCAGTTTTTAGCCTAATCCCTATTTTTATTCCTGAAGTGTGGGATTCACGACAGCTCCAAACCACGGCAAGTTAGCGAGGCGGACCGTCTGGCTAAAGGGCTTGGAGGGTTCGAGATGTCCGGTGTTCAGGCGAGTGATGGGCGCATGAGTGCAGAGGTAAGTGTGTTTGGTGTGTTTAAAGAAGTTTTACTTACTTTTGCTTACCTTGACAGCCTTCCTTCCTTCAGGTCTCGGGAGTCCCTCATCTCACCGGCACAGAAAGCAGAATGGCCGCGAGCTGTCAAAAGTTGCAGCATTCAGCTTTCTGTTCTGGAGAGATCTCTAAATCAGCCTGAGAGGAAGGAATTAACTTGGAGTACAGATTGTCAGTGTTTGACAGCTTCAAAGAGCTGTCAAACGCTGATATTTCATCTGTCAGGTGGCCCTTAATTGGCCTGCTGAGTCCGCTGGGCAGGCTCAACAAGGTGAATCAAGTGAAAATCACATGGGTTGGCCACAACTCGATGGAGGCGGGACTACAACCCCGAAAGTTGTAGTCCCACCTCCTACATGCCTGCCGTATCAAAATCCAGCCCCTAGAGTCTGCAAAAGGATATAGACAGACTAAGTGAGTGGGCAGTAAGGTGGTAGATGGAGTATAATGTAGGGAAATGAGAGGTTATTCACTTTGGTAGGAAGAATAGAAAAACAGAATATTTTTTAAATGGTGAGAAACTTTCAAATGGTGGTGTTCAGAGAGATTTGGGTGTCCTTGTGCAAGAAACACAGAAAGCTAGTATGCAGGTACAGCAAGCAATAAGAAAGGCAACTGGCATATTGGCTTTTATTGCAAGGGGGTTGGCGTATAAGAGTAAGGAAGTCTTGCTACAATTGTATTGAACCTTGGTGAGACCACACCTGGAGTACTGTGCACAGTTTTGGTCTCCTTATCTAAGGAAGGATATACTTGCCTTGGAGGCGGTGCAGCGAAGGTTCACTAGATTAATTCCTGGGATGAGAGGGCTGTCCTATGAGGAGAAATTGTGTAGAATGGGCCTATACTCTCTGGAGTTTAGAAGAATGAGAGGTGATCTCATTGAAACATACAAGATTCTGAGGGGGATTGACAGGGTAGATGCTGAGAGGTTGTTTCCCCTGGCTGGAGTGTCTAGAACTAGGGGGCATAGTCTTAGGATAAGGGGTAGGCCATTTAATGAGATGAGGAGGAATTTCTTCACTCAGAGGGCTGTGAATCTTTGGAATTCTCTGCGCCAGAGGGCTGTGAATGCTGAGAGAGAGAGAGACACTGAGAGACTCTAGGGGAATCAAGGGATATGGAGATTGGGAAAGTGGAGTTGTGGTCGAAGATCAGCCATGATCTTATTGAATGGCGGAGCAGGCTCGAGGGGGCCGTATGGCCTACTCCTGCTCTTATTTCTTATGTTCTTAACTCTGTTTCTCTCTCCACAGATTAACGTTTCAGGTCAAGACCTTTCATCAGAACTGAGAAACGTTACAGGTGTAACAGGTTTTCAGCAAGTGCAGAGGCAGGGAAAGGGGGGAGGGGAGGATAGAACAAAAGGGAAGGCCTGTGAGAGGGTAGAGGGCAGGAATGATTAAATGACAAAAGGGATGATGGTGCAAGGTGGGTGGTAATGGGACAAGTAAAGCAACAAATGATGGGTTTAGAGGAGCTGTAAATGGCAACAACAGAATCATTACCAGCACCTGCTGTCCGAAAAATGGGAGCAGTAGTTACGATCGGAAATTGTTGGACTCGATATTGAATCCAGAAGGTTGTAAAGTGCCTAATCAAAAGATGAGGTGCAGTTCCTTGAGCTTCCATAAGCTTCATTGGAACAGTGTCGGAGGCTTAGGACAGAGAGGTCAGAATGGGAATGAATGGAGAATTAAAATGGTAAGCTCAGTCACGCTTGCGGACTGAACGGAGGTGTTCAGCAAAGCTATCTCACAATCTGCGTTTGGTCTCCCCAATGTAGAGGAGACAGCATCGTAAGCAGCGAATACAGTACATTAAAATGAAAAAATTACTGTTTCACCTGGACAGTGGGAAGGGAGGTGGTGAAAGGGCAGATGTTGCATCTATTGTGCGCTTGTATGGGAAGGTGCTGTGGGAAGGGGAGCAGATGTTGGGGATGATGAAAGAGTGGACCAGGGTGTCTGAGGGAATGGTCCCTTTGGAATACTGAAAGAGGGGGGGAGGGGAAGATGTGTTTGGTGGCGGCATCCTATTGGAGATGGCGGAGGATGATCCGTTGAATGTGGAAGCTTGTGGGGTGGAAGGCGAGGACAAGGGGAACCCTATCGTGGTTCTGGGAGGGAGGGGAAGGAGTGAGGGCAGAAGTGCTGGAAATGGGACGGACACAATAGAGGGCCCTGTCAACCATGGTGGAGGTGAATCCTCGGTTGAGGAAAAAGGAAGACATATCGAAAGCATTGGTATGAAAAGTGGCATCATCAGAACAGATGAGACGGAGAAACTAGGAGAATGGAATAGAGTCCGTGCAGGAAGCGGGGTGGGAGGAAGTGTAGTCCAGGTAGCTGTGGGAGTCAGTAGGCTTATAGTAGACATTGGTTAATAGCCTATCCCAGAAATGGAGATATAAAAGTCGAGGAAGGGCAGGGAATAGTCAGAGATGGACCGTGTGAAGGCGAGGGAGGAGTGGAAATTAGAAGCAAAGTTGATGAAATTTTCCAGTTCAGGATGAGACCAGGAAGCGGCACCGATACAGTCATCAATGTACTTGAAAAAGATGTGAGGAAGGGGACCCGAGTAGGACTGGAACAAAGAATGTTCCACAAAGCCCAGAAAAAGGCAGGCACAGCCAGGACCCATATAGGTTCCCATAGCAACACCTTTTATTTGGAGGAAGTGAGTGGAGTCAAAGGAGAAATTGTTCAATGTGAGAACAAGTTCAGCCTGGTGGAGGAGCCTCCGTTCAAGGAAGAAGTGGAGGGCCCACAGGCAACGTTGCCTCTAAGCTGCATGGCTGCGCAGTTCTCTGCCGGTCCCATGCAGCCCGGGACCGGCTTTTTCAATGTTAAATTTTGCGCAACTGAATGGGCTGCGCAGCCCCTTAAAGGGGCCGTGCACCTAAAAATGTTTTACAGGGAACATCGCCCGCAGGCTGTCCTGGTGGGGGATGCAGTTGTAGAGGGACTGGACGTCCTGGTTGAAAGGGTGATGGTTAGGGCCAGGAATCTTAAAACTGTTAGTGGCAGAGGACGTCGGAAGAAACCACTCCCTTTTGTCATTGGATCGCTTCAGCCTTCCACCCTACCACAGACCTTCCCTTTTGTTCTTTCCTCCCCTCCTTCCCTGTCTCTGTACTTTGCTTAAAACCTATTACACCTGTAACATTTTCCAGTTCTGACGAAAGGTCATCAACCTGAAATGTTAACTCTGTTTCTCTCCACAGATGCTGTCTGACCTGGTGAGTAATTCCAGTATTTCCTGTTTATATTTCAGATTTCCAGCAACCACAGTATGTGGCTCAGTGTTAAATTTTGTCTGTTACAGTCCTGTGAAACGCCTTACAATGTTAAAGACGCTATATAAATGCAAGTTGTTGTATTCTTAATCTGTTAAATGGTTACTCCATCTTATTATTCTATGTTAACTCTTACTCTGTTGTATGTCTCTGTATTGGTACTCTTACTGTCTGCTATATTGTTTATTTACCATATAAACAATTCTGTTTTCAGTATTACTGTGCATAGTTACTCTGCAGTATGACTCTCCTGCACTGTTACTCACAGATACATTGCTTTTGCTGGTTGTGTTGTGCGGGGATTGGACTCTGTTGCTGTGGGTGGGATTTGGCCGCTTCTCAGTGCCTCGCCTCCCTCTCTCCTGAGCTGCTGCCTCTCTTGGTCTTTCATTCTTCCCCCGAGTCTCCAGGTGGAAACATGTCTTCAGCAGCCACACCGGGGCAAGCATCAGTAAGCGGGATCCTCTGCCTCACCCTGCTGACTCTAGCCTTCGCAATCCCAGGTAAGAAATGCCGAGTATCACCCCGCCCCAGGGCTGGGCGGGGTGGGGTGGGTGGGGGGAGGAGGACTCTCCCCGGCTCCAGGTATCTGTCGATAACGGATCCAACCATTTGTAGATTTCAGGGAAACCGGCTCAAAACAACAAATGAATCGGTAGAAAAAGAATTACAGGAATTTGTGGAATTTTAGGGGGAAATGCCTGCTTTTTCTCGGTAGTTTGTAGAGGGAAGGATTTTTGTGCCTGAACTTTTTTTGATCTGTTTAAATTTTCATCTCCAATAGAAAATAGCTCAAGGGTGTTGATGCGAAGCTGTAGCTTGAGCTTTTACTGATATCTGGGGAGAGGGTAATGGTCCCGGGGAGGGAGGGGCTCCTGTCCTGCCCCAGCGGCGCTGACGGAGGCTCGGGATGTTCAGCACCCAGATTGCTGCAGGGAACCAACATTGGCGCAGCACATGAGAACTGAAACTTTTAGTTCCGTATAATTTCGCGGCTTTTTGAGTTGTCTCCGAAATGTGAAATCGGAGATTGCGTCTTCTGGGGAGGATACGAGGAAGGGAAAAAAAGCGGAGAGGGAGATTGTGACAGTGATGGAGAGGAACCGAGCGAGGCGGAGAAAGGGAATGAATTAAAGACACAGGAGAAAAGGGACTGAGAGAAGATATGCGAGACTGAAAGAAAACGAGGTAGAAGTAAAGAAAAAGATGAGAAAGGAAGGGAGATTGAAACAACGAGCTTGAGACAGCAAATGAAAAAGAGCAAATGCAGCGATGGACTGCTGTATTTCAGGAGTTCCTGGAACCGTTTGCAGCATCTCTTGTAAGATTGCCGCCAGATCAAGTTGCTGATGCATGCACCTGGAATTGTTTATTTGTGTATCTGCTTTTCTGAATTGTTACATAAGATACGAATCTCTCTTTAAATGGTGCATTCATATATTCTTGTGTTTAATGTATGTGTACATTAATTTATACATTAATGTTTTATCTGTTAAAGCCTCAAACTCAAATGAGTTTCAATGTTTCACTCAGCTTTGTTTGCCATTAATCTTCTCAGCTTTACCTTAATTTTTTAAACTATCTTTTAATAAAGTGGAGGAGAGCCTGGGTCAGATAGTCGGAGCCATTGTCTGTTGAATGTAGAGCTGTTGTAGGAATTGAGCTAAAAGTCAAATGAGAGTTTACTGATTTTAAAAAAAAAAGTCTATATTTATTGTTTAATTACTTTATTTATGTGCTGTGATTGCTTTCCTTTCCCGGGGGTTCTGAGCTTTGAGTCTGGAGTGTCTAATGCTGATGGCAACCACTCCCTGGAGTGATGGTCAGTTTGTTGGATTATATTATTCGGAGACAGCAGTCTGCCCAGTTCTCATTCGCCGATAGTTTTGACAGTTCAAATCTGACTCTTATTTAAAAAAAAATCTATTCCTCTGGTTCAATTGTTAGTGAATATATAAAATAAAACTTTTACATTTTGTTTCCACAAACAACTTAGTCTTTTAGCAGGAGGTAGGAAGCTGTTCGGCCCCACCCCAGTGCCCAGGCTGTGCCGATCACTCCGTGAATCGCTGCATGTCAGAAGAAAATAAACATCTTTACTTAAAACCTTTACATTTAGTCTTCATCTTCTCTCTCATAATGTGCTTTATTCTATCTTTTTTATTTCTTTCCCTCTCATTTCCCTGTCTCTTTATTCTGCTAACGATGTAGTCTTTATCTCTGTTCTCTTTCGCACTTCAGCTCCACCTTTCCTCTTCCAATAACCCCTGTACAAGCTCCTGCGTTAATTGTGGGCCAGCATTATCCATCCAAGATGTCCAGTATCATCCTGCCCGATTTCCATTGTGTGCAAGAGCTCTGAAACTTTGTTAATCCGGGGGGCAACTGCTCTTCATTTCTGAAATAATTTACTATTTCGGATTCTGTGATGCATGTTTCCAGTAAACAATGTCACTGGGCATCTTGCTGGTTTGTAGAATCAAAGTATTCTCTCAGTGGATAAAGATACAGCACACACAGTCTGTTCAGCTGTCTTGTGTGGTTTCTATATTGGTCGTCTTTGCTGCGGTCTTATTTTTGTCACCTTTCTCTCCCAAATCCATGTTGTCATGTCAGTCAGGAGGGTGGGATGAGCAAGCCTGTGGTCATCTCTCCAGATGGCATCAGTGTTGTTGCTTGGTCATTCCACCAGGAGCTGTGCTTAAGGTATCTGGGAACTGGGCACCTTTCTTCCCCAGACCATTTGGGATTGACTCTGAGGACAATCCTAATTTCAGTGTCAAATCAGGCCGAGAATACAAGCTGATGAGCACTGCACTCTGCTCTAGTGCTGTAATTGTTGTGCAGTGTATTGATTCTGCAGCATAGGTAACCCTGCAGGAATGACCTGACGTTCCTGCATTTAAATAACATTTTATAATGTTATTTCAGGGACTTAGTTTCTTCGGGGAGTGTTGTAAAATGCACAATGACTTTGTTCTTTTTACTAAATCTAGTTTGTTAATCAAAAGTTAGACAAGACAAGGTCCATAGGATTTGTGTAGTATAAGAAGACCAGAAGAGGGAAAACAGGAGAAAATTTAAAAAATAACAAAGGGGGAAAAATTCATCCCCTTAGCGCCTCCTGTCAGTGCCAGCAGATGGCGGTAATGGGGCGCTAGACCAATATCGCTGAGGCGAGGCGAATCCAGTGCCGCACGCCAAATCCCGACCCGCCGTAGCACTGCCGGTAAAAAGTAGCTACATTTATTCTTCAAAGAATCAAACTACTACACTTAGTAACATTAATGGGGGCTGTACTGGCATGCCACTTCGACCTCCAGGATCTACGGTGGAGGGAGCGTAGGAAGCGAGAAAGACGGAAACGTGCAGAGAGATGAGGAAGGACATCAGGGCTCTCACGAGAGGCCCTACCCGCTGAGGGTATTCCGAGAGCACTTCTCCTCCCTTCAGTTAAGCAAGGAGCAGTGTATTAGACAGCCCTGTCTCACCAAGGAGGTGGTCACTGAACTCTGCCACCTCCTCCAAACAGATTCCCAGCCTCGCACCAGGATGACTTAAAGCTCAGATCCCCTTTGCTCACCACATCCCCATTATTCCATCCTTCTCGCACCGCAAAGCTGAAATGACAGACACCACAAAAAAGTAGGGATAAACATACCGTTGTTCTCACCAAGGGGGCCAACGTTGCCGTTGGCCACGGTGCCCACCACTTGGCACCCAATAATCTGCAGCACTCGATTCTCCAGCACAGACAGTGGTGCCTGAGTGAGATTGACAGCCCATCTGTCTATTGCTATTTATATCTGGCACAGTTCATAGTATCATACTTTATCATGGCACTGGACTCGCCATAGCAAGTTGCAAAATTGAACACAAAAAAAAAGTAATTTGCGGGATAGCACCAGAAAATGAGGATGAAAGCTATTGTCATACTAATCCAACTGGTTCACTATTAGCCTCCTGAGAACCTTCCTACCGCACCTCCCCCCCCCCCCCCCCCCCCCCCAAAATCTGGCCTGGCCTACATGTGACTCCAGTCCCACACTATGTGGATGACTCTTAATACTCTCAGGGCAACTAGGGATGTACAATAAACACTGCCTTGCCCATATTAATCCTCCATTCCTCTTGGGGAGCTGTAATTGTAAAGAGGCTTATTCTTGGCCACCTCCCTGCCTATTAAGAGTCTCGGAGATATGCATGCCAGTCATATAATTGGATAGCTGGAATCTGGAACTGGTGGCCTTAAAAGAATGGCAAGCTAATTTATACACAGCTGCATTTTAGCAACAGAATACTCAGAAGATTTAGGCTTGTATTACATGTTCTGTTTTAATCCTCATAAGACCGCATACTCTCTGATTTACCTTAAGTAATGCCATGCAAGATCCACCAGTGTAGTACAAATCACTAACATTTTTATGCTGTTGGATCAATGCCTATTAAGAACTGGGTGGAGACAGTCTCAAACTAATTTCACAAAGAGCCATGAGAGACATTTCATTCCATCTATCTGGGCTCGATTCAAACCCAGGTGCTAGAGGTGAAAGGGCATTGTACTGCACCGCTTGGTCTCCTTTCAATAACATCCTCAAAAAATCTAAACAAAGCACATCGCAAACTGTTTGGTGCATGCAGAGACTGAGCAAGTATGGATAGTCCCATATAAATAACAAGAATGTAACAACAGGGATCGGTTCCAGTGCCAATACAGGTCTTCAAACAGACATTCTAACAGTTGAGGTGAAAGGAAAATTGAAAATGTTAGAAATCAGAAATAAAAACATAAAATGCTGGAATTACATATTTCCATTATTTTAAAATATGCTAATAACCTGCTAAAACATTAGCTGCATCTTTATTAAAGGTAGATAGTAAATTTGAACAGTTGACATGTCCTGATTTGTTTGGCCTACAAAAGGGGCTTCTTCAGCCTGACAGCCAGTTCTGTGGAAGTCCCACCTAAAATGTTACTTGTGTCTTTCTTGGATGTTGATTGAACTGCTGTGCTATTCTGGTGTTTTCTGTTTTTTATCCTAATATAAATTGACTGGACCAAGAGCACAAGTGCCATGGGGTAAGGGCTGGCTCCAGTTGAAACTCTTCATTCAGAAATCATTCTTGCTGTTTGCCCAATCTTTACCACATCTTTCGCCTTCCCTGTGAGTCCTATTATGGCATGTCAGTAATTATAATTCTTTGTGACTGACAAGTACTGCAGGAAATTAAGCATATAAGGCATATACAAATCAAGTGGAGATTTGGCGCCTTGCTCCCTTGTAACTTTTCCCTAACGTTTATACTTCTGTGAGGATTTACTACCTTTGGTCAGGCTGGTGCCAGTATCACTTAAGTCACAACACTGACATTTTTTGTTAGAAATTTCATTTTCACTTTCCAAAATGATTTGCATTAGATCTGACAGTAACCGGGAGGATTGTAGGGTTGATTATGGGACCTAATAAACTCTTGGCTTGAGGAAGATTCTATTTGTCTAACAAAGACTTAGCGGTAATTCAACCATTGTCAGACTGGTTGCTGCCTTTGTTGGTGTTTGGCTGTGATGGATACTGACATAAATCAATATTACATTTTATTTTGACATGTCTGGAGTCACCATTTTCTGAAATTTGAGATCCACCTTTGGTTTGTGTCAAATGTAACATTTCATCAGGAATCCTGTGTCTGATGTTCCAGCTGTTGTCAATCTCAGTTACAGATCCAGTGATACAGATTGACAGTCAAATTGACGGACCAAGTCCTTTACAGCCTTGCTTTAAAGACTGAAGTTTCCCTTGGTTGCATTTGTTGGGGGGCAAATTTTTATGCTCCTTGAGGTGAGAGAGATCAGAGCTTGGAATGGAATTTGTCAGGATCGAGCACTTCCAGGGTACAGAACTAATGTAAGAAGTCACACAACACCAGGTTATAGTCCAACAGCTTTATTTGAAATCACAAGCTTTCGGAGTGCTGCTCCTTCGTCAGGTGAAGTGGAGAAATGCATAAAGACACAGCTCAGATAGTCAGAGAATAATGCCAGATGTTTACAGGTAATCTTTCTAACTGCCATTTATCACACCTCGGCAGAGAGATAATCACAGCAATCAAAGGTGTGAATGGTGTCCAAACAGGTCAGTCAGGAAAACATTACATCAAAGAACAATGAGGTGGGGTCACAAGGGGTCAAATGTTGCAGATGCTG
This sequence comes from Somniosus microcephalus, assembly GCF_052327205.1. Lineage (NCBI taxonomy): Eukaryota > Metazoa > Chordata > Chondrichthyes > Squaliformes > Somniosidae > Somniosus > Somniosus microcephalus. The sequence continues at coordinate 2,562,961 of NC_141012.1, forward strand.
GGGTCTGTATGAAAAAGAAAAAAAAACAGACAAAAAACTTTTTTTTTGCTGGAAATCACAGCAGGTCCGGCCGCATCTGTGTAGAGAGAACAAGCCAACGACAACTCGAGTCTGGATGGCCCTACGTCAGGTGGGGTTACATGTAGCGTGACATGAACCCAAGATCCCGGTTGAGGCCGTCCTCATGGGTGCGGAACTTGGCTATCAGTTTCTGCTCTACGATTTTGCGTTGTCGTGTGTCTCGAAGGCCGCCTTGGAGGATGCTTACCCGAAGATCGGAGGCTGAATGTCCTTGACTGCTGAAGTGTTCCCCGACTGGGAGGGAACACTCCTGCCTGGCGATTGTTGCGCGGTGTCCGTTCATCCGTTGTCGCAGTCGCAATGTACAGAACGATTGAGATGCAGAGTAAAACTTCCTCTACACTACCCCAATCAAACCCAGGTCAAGTATGGCATAGCTTAGATGTAGAATAAAACTCTCCCTACATTGCCCCATCTGACACTCCCAGATTAGGTACAGCACAAGGTAGTTATAGAATAAAGCTCCCTCTACTGTGCTCCTTAATGTATCTTAACCCTAACTTCAGAAAAGTACTCCCTACTGAACTAATGTAGAACATTCTGAAATATGTTAATTGGACAGAGGCAGGGCAAAGTGGAATCTGGAAATGAAAACTATTATGCTAAACACAGCAGCAAGAAATTAATCAAGTACTGTAACAGCAAGAGGACGGTCAGGGAAAAGGCAAGAACAGAAATTAAAACGGAGGATAAACATAAAATAGTTAAAATATCCGATTGTTTCCCTGAAGAATTCACTATAGAAGACCTTAGTACAGTATACTGTCCTGCAGAAAATTCAAATATATTTGTGGACTTTGACATCAATGAAATGGAAGTTCTAAACAGGCTTAAAGGGTTCATGAATGGTATTTAACATAGAAACATAGAAGATAGGAGCAGGGGTAGGCCATTCGGCCCCTCGAGCCTACTCCGCCATTCAATGAGATCATGGCTGATCATCCAAACTCAGTACCCTGTCCCTGCCTTCTCCCCCTATCCCTTGATCCCTTTAGCCTTAAGAAATATATCTAACTCCTTCTTGAACATAGTTAATGAATTGGCCTCAACTGCCTTCTGTGGTAGAGAATTCCACAGGTTCACCACTCTCTGGGTGAAGAAATTCCTCCTCATCTCAGTCCTAAATGGCTTACCCCTTATCCTTAGACTGTGACCCCTGGTTCTGGACTCCCCGACCATCGGGAACATCCTTCCTGCATCTAGTCTGTCTAGTCCTGTTAGAATTTTATAAGTTTCAATGAGATCCCCTCTCATTCTTCTAAGTGCGAAGAGAGACAATGGGCTGGGTTTTTCTCTATTATCCAGTGCAAAATCAGGCAGGGCCCAGTCTCTCGTTTCCCCCTGTTACCACTACTCCCTGGGACCACCTGGTGTAGGTGGTGGTAGACCCAGGATAGCGGTGGTAATGGTCCGAATGTCCGCAAATGGAGAGGTGTTAGTACATGCCTCCCATGCCTCCTCTCCCTCCAGGCACTTATCTGCCCCACGGGTCTGCCGAAGCCTGTAAAGCTGCGGCTCCTGCCGTCTTCAGGGCTCTTCAGCCCTTTAAGGTCTTCTGCTGCCTCCAGGTGCTGCAGTGGTGTCCTCACAGCAGTGTCCGGCATCCCCATGGGAACCCGCCATGCATGGGGTGGCAGCAGTATTGGAGGGGTGACCAGAAATCCCACCCTACTGGAACACCACCCCAACAAGGAAAATCCAACCCAAGAACTGAGATTTTTAAAGTAGTGATGGTCCTCCTTAAATGCAGGGGATATCTGCAATGGAAACAACCATCATACCTTTTAATCAAAACAAAAGGTGAAAATCAAATCTGAGAAGCTACAAACCGATTAATTATATGCTTAAAACATATAAAAACAATGGAATCAATTATCAGCAGCAAACTTTAGGATTATCTGTAAGATAATAACCTAATAAATACCAGACGACCGCTTCAGAAGGAGAAAATCCTACCTAAGCAACCATGTTGACTCTTTGAGGAAGTGACTTTTCAAATGGCCTGAGTTATGCCATATGGTGAAACATTTGAGAAAGTTCCTTGTGAAAGGCAGTGGTGCATCAGCTCAAGGGAGTGAGAGATCAGGATAAAATCTGGAAATGGATAAGAAGTTTGCTGAAAGAAAGGAAGCAACAGATACTTGTTAGAGGAGTGACATCAGATTGGAGAAAGTTTTGAGTGGAGTGTTGAGACTCCTACTATTTCTAATTTCTATCAACAACTTGAACTCAGAAGCCCTGTCCAATTTTGGCCACCAGGACACAAGGGAAAATTCAAGGCAATTGAGAGAAGGGCTTTGAGCCCGAACCCTAGCATCAGAGGACTGAGCTAGAAGGATGAATTTGAGAAATTGGGCTTTTTTGCCCCAAAGGAGTGTGTCCAAGGGAGCTTTATAGAAGTGTACAAGATATTAATGGTAAACCATGATAATAGGACAAGGTGACATTGGTTCAAACTGGTGAAGGGCAAATTTAGAGCTGATATCGGAAGGAATTCCTTTGCACAAAGAGTAATTAACGCAGACTTCAAAAAATAGTAGTGAAGGCATAAACCTAAAGTCCTTGTAGAGCCTGTTGGATGGCGTGATGGGGCAACTGTAAGTTTTTCGTTTTGGATGGATGAGTAAGGTGGATTGATTGGTGGTCTTAATGTATATTCATCTTCTGATCAGCGTCACTCACTTTGGTGAGTACAGAACTTAATTGAGTCATACTACAAGAATCACAAGATAAATGGTCTAGTTTCCTGTAATGTTTAAATTCAAAGCTGCAATTCTGGAAACAATCTCAGTTGACCACTCTAGCCCGGTTCACATTACCCTGCAGATGTTAGAACTGACTCTTGTGATCGTTACAGCTGCTGCAGTCTCTCTTGTCAAGCATGTGAGATCATGTTTTGCAGTAGATTCCCCACTTCTGTTTAAATTTGCTGACGTGAGGGGACAAGTGCTCGCCCCATCCATGTACCTTGCTTTTAGCAATTGAGCTGATTTGTCAGCCCATTTAATTGCTTCTGTGACCCATGTTGAGAATTGTGGCACAATGATCATCACACAACAAAGCATTTTTAAACTCCGTATCAGTGGATCCATTTCACCCTTTACTGCCTTTTTAGGATACAAGCAATTAGAGAATTGCTAAAGATTTTGATGGTTATAGATGGGAATGTTGTGTGGTTTCAGTGTTCCTGCTGGAGTCCTGTTTATTGTCTCTGAAGTGGGCAGCTGGTTCCTTTCTTTTCTCCTTTTCAGTTCAAGGCTCTCTGGTTTCAGGTAGTATAAACAGTCGGATGGAGGTAGTTTAAAGTTTCAGCCAAGATTTGAAGCAGCAACGTGAGAGAAGTGATGGATGGAGTAGGCCTGTGCCTGTGAAAGCCAGGTTCTATGTAGTGACAGACCACTAAAAGCTGCTGCTTGCACTGTCAGACATCACTAACAAAAGTTGGAGAGGCAGCATGACTTAAAATGCATTGGCAAAGGAGTGTCTAGGAAACTGAGCTCTGTGACTCTCTGCCTCTGAGCTCTCGTTTTGTTCCGAGTTTAGTAGCAGCTTGTTAAGATTTAAGCCCAGCTACACAAAACATATTTTAACAGGACATCAGGGGTATGTTTGTCAGGCCACACATGAAACCACTGTTTGCTCCAAATTTTCTGTGCACGTGAGGATTCAGTGCTTTTGTTTTGCTGTGAAATAAATCTAACACAATTTTCGCTCCAAGTGTTTACAGCAAGCTGGACTCTACCATGTGCAAAGGAAATTTGAAATAAAACTGAAAATGCTAGTACTAAACAGCAAGTTAGTTAATGTAGAGAGAGACAACATTTTTACCATAACGAAGGGTTGGACGCTCATCCCTGGACCCTCGCACAGAATGCAAAAGTACTGTAATTGCCACACAAACATTTTAGCATCAGGGAACTGGGAGAGAGAGAGAGGAGAGAACAATCTGAAAGGTCTGTCAATTCTACCAGCATCTGGAATTGTGAAACTGAAATCCTGTGACTTCAACATGTAAGGTCTTGAATCTGTGGCTATTAACATTTTTTTAAAACACCTCAACCTTCCTGGCTAAGGATGGAAAAATCAGCAAGGGTGCCTGTAATGTATGTACCTTTTAAGGGGGAGAACTACTTTTTACAGCTCCTGTATCCTGTAGTACCGGCAGTGACCACACCTGTATATAAACCCTGAGTAGTGATCTGTACAGTCAGTTGCAGTTTGAACCCTCATTCAGTAAACACCTGTTGATCGTTCCCTGCAGTCTGTTGTCTGATTATTGAAGGACACAACATTAAGATACACGGATATAACAGTGCCCATTCTTGATCATTATTCAGTGATTCTTCTTGGAAAATGCGTGTGCATGGACTGCGATTAAGGACAGGATCAAGCCTGACTATGATGCCCCTATGGTCAAATACCCTGCTGACATTGTGCAGACTCACACATAAAAAATGGCCAATTAGGTACCAGAGGGCAGACAACACCTGTGGAATGCGAGTTAGCTTCCTCAGGAGGAGAGCGGGAAGCATTGGAGGGGAACAAAGGTAGTAAGATCATCTCGAGTCTTAAAATTATCTTTATTTAACACAGACTGGTTTTATGGTAGGCCTGTTGGAAACCTCATATAAATTCTCTGGATTAGCAGAAGAAAGAATGAGACTCTAGAAACTCAATAAATTTGTTTGTTTATATGCTTATTTCTTTTGGCAACAAATGAGGTCGTTAGTTTTATGCAGTGACAAGGTCACATGTTCCAGTGCAAGTTGTTTAATTACAGAGTTTCTCAAATAACAGATTTCACCATGCTCTCAAAGCAAGGTTGATATGAATACACTTGCCCGTAGCTCATTGCATGTGTTTTGCATGGACATAAACAGAAAACGAGGTGGGATGGGTTTGGGAAAGCCTACGGTTAACCTGGTAGTGGTTGAGGGACAGTGTGGTTAACTGTTCTGTGGTTGGCAAATAATAGGGACAAAACCCTGATTGGGGTTAAAATTGGGTAGCTCTGTCTCCACTTGCATTGTTTGCAAGGCCTCCTGACCCGGCTGGATTTCACAGGGTTGACTAATTTAAATAATTCAAGTATGCACCCTGCGTATTTTTAATGTGTGCAGGGAGCACTGCTGCATGGGGTGGCGGGGGAGTGCGATTTGAAGGCAACAGCTCATTAAAAGGAGGCAATTTTTTTTTGTTCGAGATTGATTGCTGGTACTGAAGATGGTTGCAGCAGCGCTGAGAACTGTTCCCTTCACTGAAGAGAGCCTGGAGGTCCCACTGGAGGAGGTGGCATTCAGGAAAATGACCCATTTTGGGCAGAGGGTAACCCTCCTAACTGAGCTACTGTGCACCAGGCATGGCAGAAGATGGCAGAGTGCATGCAGTCTCCCACTCTCCATATGTTGTGGGAGCAAATGTGCAAAAAGTTCTTGAGACTGAAAAAAGAGTGTCAAGGTAGATTTGAAGAAATAGCGGCCACTGAAAGGAATGCAGTCAGACCAAAGCATGGTTTTCCATCAGCAATGCAGCCTGCAAAGCACTGGCTGCAATTCTCACATTTTATACCCCCTTACTCTCATCTCAGTGAAGCTGCAGTTCCAACTTAGTGGCAGGCAAAGGCCAAGGTTTCATTCACTCGTAGAACTGTTGCATATTTCTTCACCCGCTCAGTATGTCAAATTACTTCCATGCTCTCCACTCCTCCTTTCAGACAATGTGGGATGTTGGCTGGATGTGGAGCTGTAATGGTGTCTGGTGCATCTTACACTAGACACACACTCTACACTATCACCAAAGGCAAGCATTGAGGCAGCAAACATTGATGCAAAGACACGCATGTTGTAGGGAAATAAACTGCTTGTACCTACTTTGGAATGTTTGACAAAGGACTTTTGCTTGTTTTCTAAGTTGCTATGAATGCATTCCTTTGCTGCTTTTGGAAAGTTTTCCTTCATCATTGCACAGCTCACACTATAGTCATGGATTCCATTAAAACGTCAGAAAACTGTAATATTGACGCATCAATCTGGACATGTTATCAATGGCTGCTTCAGCAGCGAAACAAAGTGGAATAAATAAAGCTTGAAATTACCATTAAAATGTTGGGGCTGACAATTGCGATCTGTCTTTGATGCAATTGCTTAATGTGTTTAATACATCTCAAACTGTCTCTTCATAAAGCATTGAGTGTTTTCCAGATATGTTTCTGATTTTGAAATAGAGGGGAGGGGGGAGTTGGAACATTCAAACAGCAGCTTCTGCTCTGAGCTGGTTACTGAGAAAAGGGCTTCATTGTGTTGGCCATGGAATGCAGTTGAACTCAGTCCCATTTACCAGTTGCCCTCTCTTGTGATCACATCGTTCGCTGTCTATCATGCATTAGCTGCATCCTTGAGGCAGGCTGACTCAGCGTGTGTTACATTGACCTCCGTTGGCAATGATGAAGCCCCTGAGTCTTTGGAATCTGAGATTGGTGTTATTTTGTTTTAACTTAAAAAAGTATTATCTCTTATCTTTAGGGCAAGATAAATCCAGTATGATGGTGGGCTCCTACAATACGAAGAGAGTTGCCTTGTCACAATAGAGAGCCGCTCATTACTCTTATTTTCACAACTGGAAATGAGAACATTCCATGATTTTGGTGTTGGTGACTGTTTTGATCTGCAGGGATCCCACCTGCTGGCTCAGCTCTGGCTGTGGATTTGGTAAATGAACTGTTCTTGAGTTGAATCTTATGATTACATTGGGTGGAATGTCATCCGCATCAGAGTTACTCTTCGAGTTAGTGGCTGATTTAAATACGTCTGTAACTGATTGATCAATGATCAGTTTAATTGGCAAATTCCCTATTGATTATCTTGGCAGAGTAAAATGTCATTCATACCAGTGTCTCTATTATCTATGCTCTGTTCGCTTACCTTCATTAGAGATAAGGGGAGACTGAAACTACAGGAAACTTTTTTTTATCCGGCACCGACGGGACCAACGTGGTGCCGGTTCATTAAAAATTCCGGATAACCGAGAACTATAGTAAAAGATACGGAGAGCTGAGAGCTCCATATAAAGCAACAAACCCTGTTGCTTAGCAACAGGTGCCGAACAATGGCCACAAGTTCCAAGCATCTCTGTAGCTTAGCAACAGCTGCAGCCACACCCTTGCACAGCAACAGATCGAGGAAGGCAAGTACAATATGAAGTAAAACTTACCTGAACCTACTCCTGAATTTTGCCGGTTAACCGAGATTTCCGGTTATTTAGGTGCCGGTAAATCGAAAGTTTCCTGTAGAATAATTATCGATGAGATTTTTCATTTGATCTCATTAAGCTTGGGGTGGATGGATGAGCAGCTCTCAAGTTAGGTACTGTACTGTTTGGAAACCATACAGTGCTCCCAAGTTCAGTATTGTACAGGCAATATAGAGTCCCGAGCCCCCATATTGGATATTATACAGGATAGTGTGCAGAGCCCCCAAGATAATGCACATTAGAGAGAGTGTAGAACTTCCTATTGACTGATGTAATAATGCATATCAAGTCCCCAAACTTGGGACAGCACCCCCTGCACAAAAATGACCGTTTTCTGTTTCTTTTGTGACAACTGTCATTATAATCTATGGGATTTTTGTACACTGCCTAACTTGGGAGTTCAGTATTACTTTCTGCATTTGGCTTGAAATTATTCCCAAACTCCTTCAATTCTTTTCTAATAAGAACCAAAATTTGGACAATAATTAATTTTTTTAGGTTTCACTGCAGGGCTGGGGTAGAAGGCTGACTTTTCTAGTTTGGGATGTTGTTGCTTTGCCAGCCAGTGCCTTACTACATGTGCACCTATGCCCATCTGTCACTTGACACGTTCCAGGCATGATTCTGTTCACATTTTTTTGCAATCTGAGCTTTCATTTGCTGCCCATTTCAAAGCAGAGCCTTCGGGGATGGGAGCAGATTCTAACCCCTGGAGCAGCAGTTGCTATGTTTTGTCCAAACTGCATGCAGGTACACGTTCAGTCACTCTCCCAACCAAGCTGGCCATAGGCACTGCAAGACCTCACCAACATGCTCTCCTCATTTCTACCAGTTCCCACTGCTTCCTGCCTAGTGTGGCTCTTTCATTTAAGTCTTCCCTCATAGTCCCACAATATCGTTTTGGCTTTCCATATTATCTTATCCCAGCTGGAACCCATACCATCACCTTTTGACTCATGACTTCACTGTTGGTTACTCTGTCCTCCCAGTGCATTCCAAAAACATGTAAACTCTGCTCCTGTGCCATCATCAGATTCCAGCTCCAGCACCATGCAGAAGTGTGAACCAACCTCATACATTCTGCTTTTTATATTACATCTCTCCTCCAGAGTGGTTTCAAAAGTATGTCAAAGACACAATTCGTCTCTTCACCTTTTTCTTGCATTCCCCTTCACTGGGTGCACAACATCCCAGCACCATGGACGTATCCACTTCCATTTTCTCAACATCAATGTCCATTTTCTGGCACAATGGTGGTCTTTGGGAAGCATCCAACTGACTTTAGGGTTATCACCTATACACCATCCAGAAATCCATTCTATGAGTTGATTGTTGTGTATGAAGAATTTTCTGATGTTCGTCCTAAATTTGCCTTTTTACTAGTTTGAACCTGTATCCCCTTGTCCCTTTGTCACAGATTGGTTTGAAGTGGTGCTTCAGATCTACCTTTTCTATACCATTTGCTTATCTCGTACACATCCCAGTTGCATCCATAGGCTGAAAAGCCTATGTTTCCTCAGAACTCTGCCCTCTGATGCTTAGGATTGGTCTCATGGCTCCTTTCTGAATCTTGAACATCACTTTTTCGTCTTGGTGATCAAAAGTGGACACGGTGTGGTCTGACCAGAGTGCTATACAGTTTGAGTATGGCTTCCTCTGGCTTGTACTCTCGTGCCTGACTCATGATATGGTCCATGAAAATATACAACAAGATGAATGTATCCTTGAAAGACATTTGATGTTTTTCCTTTAACCCTCAAACAAGCCTTTGTTCCCTTTTTACAGTCTGGAAATCTTTCCATCTACTCCACGGAGTTCCAGGATCACATTCATATACTGGCTTAAAATCCCCAAAGCACAATTACAGATCTTAAGGATTAAATGGAAAGATTTCCACCCCTTTCTCTGAACCACCCCACCCACCCTCTCAGTAGGAGATTTTGTCCATTTTAAACTGCTATCCTGTTCATTTATAACAGATCTTTGTGAGCCAAATCATTTTATGTGTTCTGATGAGGTGGATGCTACAAGGAGTATATTGTAACATATGAAACACAAGGAAGGTTGGCAGCCAGAAGCCAAAAGCCTTCTAATAATATGCCTTCTAACACAGATGACTGAGTCTTATTCCAAGAGTAGGTGTTCCCATGACTCAGCTGTTTCTTATTCCTTTGATTACATAGGAGATAGGAGTAGGCCATTCAGCCTGATTAGAGCACTTTGCATTCAATTATTTAAGCCCCTAGGGGGAAAAATTCGGTCACGCCCCCTTTGTGGCGCTAACTTCAGGGCGCTAAAGGTAGCGCCCCGAAAAAGTTAGCGCACCTGCGCCGTCAAGTGAGTGGTAGTGCCGCAAGCAGGAGGTGGGGCGCTACTGGAAGCGCTTCCCCTCCTTCCTGGGGCGCTACCATTCATTATCGCGGCGCTGTGTACAACAGTGTCACTTGCGTCGGCACGTAATGTCACAGTATTACAGGCCTCCCTCCCCTGATTAAAGGGGAGGGACCTAGCACAGCGCCCACTGGGGCCCTGCTGGACCACTGGGGAGCGAGGTGCCGGCAAAAGAGCCCAGCACTCAAGGAGGCACTCGAGGAGTGCCGGGCTGACCGATCGTGGCCTGCATCTCGCATGAGGGAGCGGAAAGGGAGCAGGTGGCCCAAAAAAATGGCTGCCCAGCACCTGCCCTTTAATTAGCGCGGCCGCAAAAACACCACCCTGACTCTGCCGGATGTAGCGTTCGGCGGTAGGTCAGGGGGCGCGACCGAAGTTTGCGGCCGGGGCGCTGCGCACGGCAATGACATAATCGCTGGAGGCACAGCACCGCGGGGTGCTACCGGCTACTGCCGCCGCTAATCTCCCGCTGAATTTCACGGGAGGCATTAGCGGCACCGCACCCAGGCGCTAACGGGAGGCGCAAAGCAACCCAATTTTTCCCCCCATGACTGCTATGTTAGGATTTTAGGGTATATTTATGGAATAAAAGGTGGACTGTACTTGCATAAAGCTTCCACTGAGACTGTTCCTACCAGAATCGGGGGAAAATTTGGTTGCTTTGCGCCTCCTGTAGGGTGCTAATGGGATGCAAAGCAACTAGCGCCCGGGCGAGGCGATGTTTGCGCCGCTCGCGAAATTGACCAGACATTTTGCGGCAGCATTAAACACTACCGCCACAATCTCCTGCGCCCGCAGATCATGATGTCAGTCGAGCGTGTAGCGCCCCGGACCGGATATTGGGAGGTGTCCCCTGCCTTTCCGCCTGCCGCTAGCAACGATAGGTTGAGGAGAATGCTTTGCAGTCGGGAAGGGACTGGGGGAGCGCTATTTAAAGGCGACCGCATCCTGCCTTTTCTTGTCGGCGCAATTTTTGCACCACGCATTCAGAGAGAGAGAGAGAGAGAGAGAGAGAGAGACTTCTGGAGAGATTCAGCGCTGTGTGAAGGTGTTTTGGGTACTGAGCAGCACTTTGCAGGTTCATTTTGATTTTACCTTCCTTGCATCGATTTAGAAGAGACTATGGGAGCTGCACTCTGAGCTCTTTCCCTGGGCCTCTCCATTGTTCTTTCCAGCAGAATTGATGTACAGGTCTCTCCAGGCCGAAATTCAAGGCTGTAATGAGCAGGGTGTGGGTGGAGAGCAAGATGGACCCTCCCCTTTAAGAACTGGCCGGCGCCAGTGTGTCTGTGTTCCATTGCTGACTGACATCACATGAGCTTCGCCAGCGCTCTGAAGTAGCGCCTCGCTCCTCGGCATTAGCGCCTTAAGAGAGGTGTGTAGTGCCTGATTTAGCGCTCCAATCTCCTCCAGGGGCGATAGAAGCTAAGTTTGCAGTCAGAGGTGATAATTAGCGCCAGGCGCTAAACTTTGCCCGGCCGATAATTGCGCCCCAAACAGGGCGATACCGAATTTCTCCCCCTCAATCCTTAATCTATAGTGAGTTATCTGCTGGCAGTTTGGGATATTACAGTTGAGCTCAGCACCCCTGAAGAGGAAGGGAAAAATCCACCGGTGGTTCGCCCCCCACCCAACAGTGACCCCACTGGAGAGTGTATGTGGACATTGGGTTTAGCTGTGATCCATGGTCAAGTAGCCTAATGCTGTCTAGGCTTGCATATAAGAACATAACATAAGAAATAGGAGCAGGAGTAGGCCAATTGGCCCCTCGAGCCTGCTCCGCCATTCAATAAGATCATGGCTGATCTGATCCTAACTGCCAATCCACTATCACAGAACCATCTCCTGCATCTAACAGAATTAGACACATGAAATAGGAGCAGGATCAAGCTACACGGCCCCTGGGCCCGCTCCGCTAACCACAGGGCCATGACCGATCCGAACCTAGACTCATGTCCAAATTCCTGCCCGCTCCCCGTAACCCTTAATTCCCTTTACTTCTAGGAAACTGTCTATTTCTGTTTTAAATTTATGTAATGATGTAGCTTCTACAGTTTTTTGGGGCAGCATATTCCATGGACCTACCACCCTCTGAGTGAAGTAGTTCCTCCTCATCTCAGTTTTGAAAGAGCAGCCCCTTATTCTAAGACTATGCCCCCTAGTTCTAGTTTCACCCATCATCGGGAACATCTTCCCTGCACCCACCCGATCCAACCCCTTCACAATCTTATATGTTTCAATAAGATCGCCTCTCATTCTTCTGAACTCCAATGAGTAGAGTCCCAATCTACTCAACCTCTCCTCATATGTCCATCCCCTCATCCCCGGGATTAACCGAGTGAACCTTCTTTGTACTGACTCGAGAGCAAGTATGTCCTTTCTTAAGTATGGACACCAAAACTGTATGCAGTATTCCAGGTGCGGTCTCACCAATACCTTGTACAACTGAAGCAATACCTCCCTATTTTTATATTCTATCCCCCTAGCAATGAAAGCCAACATTCCATTGGCCTTCTTAATCACTTGCTGCACCTGCATACTAACCTTTTGAGTTTCGTGCACCAGGACACCCAGATCCCTTTGTACTTCAGTACTTTCCAGTTTCTTGCCATTAAGATAATAACTTGCTCTACGATTTTTCCTGCCAAAGTGCATAACCTCACACTTTCCAGTATTGTATTCCATCTGCCAAATCTCTGCCCACTTACTTAGCCTGTCTATGTCCCCTTGAAGGTTTTTTATGTCCTCCTCACTCACTACTTTCCCCCCCATCTTAGTATCATCTGCAAACTTTGATATGTTATACTCGGTCCCCTCCTCCAAATCGTTAATATAGATTGTAAAGAGTTGGGGACCCAGCACTGACCCCTGCGGAACACCACTAGTTACTGATTGCCAGTCTGAGAATGAACCATTTATCCCAACTCTCTGCCTTCTGTTAGATAGCCAATCCTCTATCCATGCCAGAATATTACCCCCAATCCCATGATTTTTTATCTTAAGCAATAATCTTTTGTGTGGCACTTTGTCAAATGCCTTTTGGAAGTCTAAATACACTACGTCCACTGGTTCCCCTTTATCCACCCTATATGTTACTTCCTCAAAGAACTCCAGCAAATTTGTCAAACATGACTTCCCCTTCATAAAACCATGCTGACTTTGTCCTATTAAATTATGATTATCCAAATGTCCTGTTACTGTCTCCTTAATAATGGACTCCAAAATTTTACCTACCACAGATGTTAGGCTAACCGGTCTATAGTTTCCAGCCTTCTGTCTACTGCCCTTTTTAAATAAGGGTGTTACATTAGCAGTTTTCCAGTCTGCCGGGACCATTGCCGAGTCCAGGGAGTTTTGGAAAATTATTACCAATGCATCCACAATCCCTACTGCCACTTCCCTCAAGACCCTAGGATGTAAGCCATCAGCTCCAGGTGATTTATCCGCCTTGAGTCCCATTATTTTACCGAGTACCAATTCCTTAGTGATTTTGATCGTGTTTAGCTCCTCCCCCCCCCCCCCCCCCTTTAGCCCCCTGTTTGTCCAGTGTTGGGATATTCTTAGTGTCTTCTACTGTAAAGACTGATGTAAAATATTCATTGTGTTTTTGCCATCTCCATATTTCCCACCATTAATTTCCCGGTCTCATCCTCTAAGGGACCAGCATTTACTTTAGCCATCCTTTTTCTTTTTATATAACTATAAAAACTCTTACTATCTGTTTTTATATTTTTTGCTAATTTACTTTCATAATCTATCTTCCCTTTCTTAATCAATCTTTTTGTTATTTTTTGCTGTCTTTTAAAGTTTTCCCAATCCTCTATCCTCCCACTAGATTTGGCTACCTTATATGCCCTTGTTTTTAGTCGAATACTATCCTTAATTTCTTTACTTAGCCACGGATGGCTGTCTTTTCTTTTACACCCTTTTCTTCTCAGTGGAATATATACTTTTTGGAAGTTGTAAAATAACTCCTTAAATGTACACCACTGATCATGTATCGTCTTACCCTTTAATCTATTTTCCCAGTCTACTCTACTCAATTCCGCTCTCATACCTTCATAGTCTCCTTTATTCAAGCTTAGCACGCTTGTTTGAGATCCAACCTTCTCACCCTCTAATTGAATATGGAATTCAACCATGTTATGGTCACTCATTCCAAGGGGATCCTTTACTAGGACATCTTTAATTAATCCTGTCTCGTTACACAGGACCAGATCTAAGGTTGCCTTCCCCCTGGTCGGTTCAGTTACATACTGCTCAAGAAACCCATCCCTAATACACTCAATGAACTCATCCTCAAGGCAGCCCTGCCCAATTTGATTTGTCCAATTAATATGATAGTTAAAATCCCCCATAATTATAGATGTTCCCTTATTACAAGCCTCAACTATTTCCTGATTGATACTCCGTCCAACAGAGTTGCCACTGTTCGGAGGTCTATAGACTACGTCCACTAGTGTTTTTTTCCCCTTATTATTCCTTACCTCCACCCAAACTGTTTCATTATCCTGATCTTTTGACCCAATATAATTTCTCTGTATTACAGTGATTCCTTCCTTTATTAACATAGCCACCCCACCTCCCCTTCCTTCCTGCCTGTCCTTCCTGATCGTTAAATAACCTGGTATGTTTAATTCCCAGGCATTGTCACCCTGCAGCCATGTTTCTGTAATGGCCACAAGATCATATGAAGGATGTCTACTTGGTTCTCATACTACTGTATCTGAGCTTGGATACTTTTACCTTCAGAAGAAAAGGAGGAAATATTGAGCGGGGTGGGAAGGAGAAATGAATGAGAAGGAGTTAACTAAAGTGGAAAATGAACGAAACTTATGAAACGGAATGTTTATGTGCTTTCACTCATTTTTGAATAAAACCAAAATTTATATTTGTAGCCAAAATGGTTTCATGTTCTCAAAGGTTAAAGTCTTTAAGTATTGTGGTTAACTTTAAGATGGTGAAGTCATTGCTGAGGCGCACCTGTGTGTGTATGGTCTGCCCATATGCACAGCGTGATATCACAATCCAGGATCACGCTTTCAGTAGCAAGTTCCTCTTGAGACCCATTTAACCTCCAGGGCTTCTGGAAGTTAGCAGTGTTCTGGAGTCAGACAAAGCCAAAACCCTTTTCAGCAGTCTGTGTGATTGCCAGATGGTACACAGACGTTTTTGAAGTAAATCCACTCCATTTTACATCAAAGTAATCAGCTCTGAGAAGGTTTATAGAACCAACCCCCCAACCCCCCGCCACACACATCACCCAGTAAACTGTGAGTTTGATATGTCTGTCTTGGTCTCTGAACCATTGTTTAATAGAATCTCTGATTCACACATGCAGCAATTATTAGATCAAATATCTGCTTTTCATATATGTGAAGGCCCGGCACCTGGGTAACCAGGGATGGGCAATAAATGTGGCTTCGTCAGCATCGCTCGCATACCAAGAACAAATGTAAAAAGTGGGATGATTTTAAGTTATTTTCTATAAAGCATATGATGGTTCAACAAAAATATGAAACATCTATCCTTTTACAGTGTTTATGCAAGCCATTGTTTTAGTCAACTGAAATTAGGCAGAAAATACTCATTGACTAAAAATATTGTATTTTCATCATCTTTATTAAAATTCTTAAGAATATAATTAAGATAAGACTAAAATTAAAAATATTTCTAGGACTAAAACAACCTGGTCAATAGTCCAGTTGATTCTTTCCCCCTCTCCCAGCCCAAGTCCGGCAGACCTGTTGCTCAGCTAAACTGGTGAAACAACTTGGAACCGTAGAAGTCTTTTCCTAGTCACCCTATCAAAACCCCTCATAATGTTAAAACCTCTATTAAATCTCTTCTTAGCCTTGAACTGGTCCCAGTATCTCATTAATCCTCGTAGCTATAGTTTCCCATCTCTGGCATTATCCTGGCGAATGTACACTGTATGCTCTCTCTTGCTTTAATGTCCTTTCTATGATGGGGTGCCCAAAGTGCACACAATACTCTTAACTCTGTACACATTTATCATTGCCTCTTTAGTCTTGTACTCTACCCTCCTATTTATAAAATCCAAAACGCTACAGGCTTTTTTGTGGCTTAATCTACCTGCACTGTTCAGCGTCTCTCCATTGTGTGTATACTCCATTCCTTATTTTTTGTCACAGGATGTATTACCTCACACTTCTCCACATTAAATTGCATCTGCCACCTGTCGCCCCTTCCACTTACCCGTCGGTCCTCCTGAAGTCTTTTACCAACCTCACTTTTTTTTATATATTGAGGAAACTTCGGCACGTGGGTGGCACCAGTGTATCTGGCCTTTCCAACGTAATCGCACTAACGTGAAGGCAGGAGCATGCCAGAACCCCCGGGGACATAATACTGACCCCTGGGGTATACTACTTCTAACCCTTCTCAAATCCAAGCAACATCCATTTACCATAACTCTTTGTTTCCTGTTTGTCAGTCAACGTTGTATCCATGCTGCTACATTTCCTTGCATTTATACAACATTCCTCATGTGCAGGAAAACATCTGAAAGTATTGTTCAATAAGGAGGAAAAGGATATCGGCAATGTTGAGCATAGCAACAAGGGGAAAAATGGTCAGATTTCCTGCATTTGGTTGCTGGAAAATGGATGTCAGTTGAGGACAGATTGAGCTCAACTGTTAAAATCCCATTGTCAAATAGCTGACGACGTTCAATGTTCAGGTTCTCATATAAAGAATGGCCCCTTGGGTGAGGTTCTGGAGGCCAGCCAACCCCAGCAAGTTAACAATCTGGTCTTCATGAAAGGAGGAAAAAAATTGGAGGGGCGAAAAAGGGAAAGAAATGAGAAAGGATACTCTTTTACAACATCTTCTGAACTGTTAGACTTGGAGAGGAGCGGGAGGGCAATCAACATTAGCTTAGGTTAGTAATGCACACTTTCCATCACCTCCCCTAACGACACTCAAGCTTAGTATCAAGGACATGACTCCATTTGGAAAACAGCTGCTCTTTCTTTGTACATTTAGTTATTTTATCACCTTGCTCGTATCTGAGTAAAATGAGCTTATATTCTCTGGAGTTTAGAAGAATGAGAGGTAATCTTATTGAAGTGTATAAAATTCTTAGAGGGCTTAATAAGTTAGATGCTGAGAGGCAGTTTCCCCTGGCTGGGGAGTCTAGAACTAGGGGTCATAGTCTCAGGCTAAGGGGTCGGCCATTTAGGACTGAGATGAGGAGAAATTTCTTCATTCAGAGTTGTGAATCCTTGGAATTCTCCACTCCAGAGGGCTGTGGATGCTGAGTCTGAGTATATTCAAGACTGAGATCGATAGATTTTTGGACTCTAGGGGGATCAAGCGATATGGAGATAGGACGGGAAAGAGGAGTTGAGGTAGAAAATCAGCCATGATCTTATTGAATGGCAGAGCAGGCTCAAGGGGCCGAATGGCCTGTTCCTGCTCCTAATTCTTATGTTTTACATATCTCTATATATAAACGGATCGTTCTGTCTGTCTGTCTGTCTGTCCTCGGGTGTGCGTCTGTCCGGCTATGTGCTCGAAAGTTATAGAGCCTACCTACGCGCGCGTTACCTCCGAAGAAAGCTTACGCTTCCGGGACGGTCGTAAGCGTATTTACTTTTCGGTCGGACGAAAATTGTTCGCGCCTTATGCAAAAAACCTTCAAAATTAAACTCATTATCTGCTACTTAGCATTGATTGACTGACGTCAAGGTTCGACCAATCCTGTGCCGTCACGATTGACCAATCCTACAGTACGGTCCCCTGATGGTTGGCCAATCGGTGTGTGTGGGCGGGACTAATCGTTTTCATCTCAGGGATGTGCCAGCCATTGTTTCACTGCTTCCAGCTCAAACTACTCTGCTCATCCAGCTTTGAAAAAGTTAGTATCTCTTTTAAAAAAAATAACATAAGATTTACCAAAAACGTTTTATAAGTACTTTCACTTTCATCTTTCAAGGTATTAAAAGGTAGAAATGTTGCCCGGCAGCAGATTGAGAGAGGGACACAGACAGGGCCCAAAAGCCTGGGACTCGATTTAAAATGTTGCCCGGCAGCAGATTCACAGAGGGACACAGAGAGGCCCCAAAGCCTGGCACTCGATTTAAACCGCCCGGCCCAAAACAGCCCTGGCAAAGCCGGGCTCCCCCAGCTAGCCGAGGCTTTTTCGAGGGCATGTTGTTGTTGGAAGAGAGAGAGAGCGCGACTGGGGGGAAGAGAGAGAGCGCGACTGGGGGGAAGAGAGAGAGAGCGACTGGGGGGAAGAGAGAGAGAGCGACTGGGGGGAAGAGAGAGAGAGCGACTGGGGGGAAGAGAGAGAGAGCGACTGGGGGGAAGAGAGAGAGAGCGACTGGGGGGAAGAGAGAGAGAGCGACTGGGGGGAAGAGAGAGAGAGCGACTGGGGGGAAGAGAGAGAGAGCGACGGGGGAAGAGAGAGAGAGCGACTGGGGGGAAGGGAGAGAGGGCGACTGGGGGGAAGGGAGAGAGGGCGACTGGGGGGAAGGGAGAGAGGGCGACTGGGGGGAAGAGAGAGAGAGCGACTGGGGGGAAGAGAGAGAGAGCGACTGGGGGGCAGGGAGAGAGGGCGACTGGGGGGCAGGGAGAGAGGGCGACTGGGGGGCAGGGAGAGAGGGCGACTGGGGGGCAGGGAGAGAGGGCGACTGGGGGGCAGGGAGAGAGGGCGACTGGGGGGCAGGGAGAGAGGGCGACTGGGGGGCAGGGAGAGAGGGCGACTGGGGGGCAGGGAGAGAGGGCGACTGGGGGGCAGGGAGAGAGGGCGACTGGGGGGCAGGGAGAGAGGGCGACTGGGGGGCAGGGAGAGAGGGCGACTGGGGGGCAGGGAGAGAGGGCGACTGGGGGGCAGGGAGAGAGGGCGACTGGGGGGCAGGGAGAGAGGGCGACTGGGGGGCAGGGAGAGAGGGCGACTGGGGGGAAGGGAGAGAGGGCGACTGGGGGGAAGGGAGAGAGGGCGACTGGGGGGCAGGGAGAGAGGGCGACTGGGGGCAGGGAGAGAGGGCGACTGGGGGGCAGGGAGAGAGGGCGACTGGGGGGCAGGGAGAGAGGGCGACTGGGGGGCAGGGAGAGAGGGCGACTGGGGGGCAGGGAGAGAGGGCGACTGGGGGGCAGGGAGAGAGGGCGACTGGGGGGCAGGGAGAGAGGGCGACTGGGGGGCAGGGAGAGAGGGCGACTGGGGGGCAGGGAGAGAGGGCGACTGGGGGGCAGGGAGAGAGGGCGACTGGGGGGCAGGGAGAGAGGGCGACTGGGGGGCAGGGAGAGAGGGCGACTGGGGGGCAGGGAGAGAGGGCGACTGGGGGGCAGGGAGAGAGGGCGACTGGGGGGCAGGGAGAGAGGGCGACTGGGGGGCAGGGAGAGAGGGCGACTGGGGGGCAGGGAGAGAGGGCGACTGGGGGGCAGGGAGAGAGGGCGACTGGGGGGCAGGGAGAGAGGGCGACTGGGGGGCAGGGAGAGAGGGCGACTGGGGGCAGGGAGAGAGGGCGACTGGGGGGCAGGGAGAGAGGGCGACTGGGGGGCAGGGAGAGAGGGCGACTGGGGGGCAGGGAGAGGGGCGACTGGGGGGCAGGAGAGAGGGCGACTGGGGGGCAGGGAGAGAGGGCGACTGGGGGGCAGGGAGAGAGGGCGACTGGGGGGCAGGGAGAGAGGGCGACTGGGGGGCAGGGAGAGAGGGCGACTGGGGGCAGGGAGAGAGGGCGACTGGGGGCAGGGATGAGAGGGCGACTGGGGGGCAGGGAGAGAGGGCGACTGGGGGGCAGGGAGAGAGGGCGACTGGGGGGCAGGAGAGAGAGGGCGACTGGGGGCAGGGAGGAGGGCGACTGGGGGGCAGGAGAGAGGGCGACTGGGGGGCAGGGAGAGAGGGCGACTGGGGGGCAGGGAGAGAGGGCGACTGGGGGGCAGGGAGAGAGGGCGACTGGGGGGCAGGGAGAGAGGGCGACTGGGGGGGCAGGGAGAGAGGGCGACTGGGGGGCAGGAGTGAGGGGACTGGGGGGCAGGGAGAGAGGGCGACTGGGGGGCAGGAGAGAGGGCGACTGGGGGAAGGGAGAGAGGGCGACTGGGGGGCAGGGAGAGAGGGCGACTGGGGGGCAGGGAGAGAGGGCGACTGGGGGGCAGGGAGAGAGGGCGACTGGGGGGCAGGGAGAGAGGGCGACTGGGGGGCAGGGAGAGAGGGCGACTGGGGGGCAGGAGAGAGGGCGACTGGGGGGCAGGGAGAGAGGGCGACTGGGGGGAAGGGAGAGAGGGCGACTGGGGGGAAGGGAGAGAGGGCGACTGGGGGAAGGGAGAGAGGGCGACTGGGGGAAGGGAGAGAGGGCGACTGGGGGGCAGGAGAGAGGGCGACTGGGGGGCAGGGAGAGAGGGCGACTGGGGGGCAGGGAGAGAGGGCGACTGGGGGGCAGGGAGAGAGGGCGACTGGGGGGCAGGGAGAGAGGGCGACTGGGGGGCAGGGAGAGAGGGCGACTGGGGGGCAGGGAGAGAGCTGCCCCCGCCCCCCGAGGTGTAGACCGCCGATTGCGCGCGCAGCAGGAGCTGAGACGCGGCGTCTCTCTCTGGCTCGGCCAGTGGGCCCGGTTGCCAGGGTAAACGTGACGCTGACCAAGCCCCGCCCCTGGGCCGAGCCAGAGAGAGAGAGAGACGCCGCGTCTCAGCTGCTCCTGTGGCGCGCGCGGCTCCCCCCCGCCCCCCGAGGTGAAGACCGGCGATTGCGGCTGTGCGAGACGGCCGGCCGGGGTTGCCAGGGTAACGCTTGACGCTCAGCAAGCCCGCCCCCGGCCGAGCCAGAGAGAGACAGCGCGTCTCAGCTCCTGCTGCGCGCGCACCCTAGCGGCGCTGGGCTGAGGCTCGGCCCTCCAGCCTTCGAGTGGGGCCGGGAGGTGCCTAGCTCGGGCGTGGGTGCGGAGGAGACGCCGAGGCTTCTAGGCCTACCTGGAAAAACTGGGAAAGGTAGGAAGATTAATGAGATTAGATAAGTTAATTACTTTCTAAATCATTTTTTAAAAAACAATATGTGTTTTAAAAGCAACGTTTTTTTTAAGACGCAGAAAGCGGGAAAAAGAAAGGAAAGTTTGGAATCAAGATGGCGGCGACTCACCTCGGTTCAGAACGATAAGGCCCGGCCACACACGCACCGATTGGCCCGGCGGCACACGCCAGCAACCCGGCGTACGATTGGTCGAGGTCACTCTGTCGCTAATGAGCGGATAATGAGATGCTAATGAGCGGAACGTTGAAGGTTTTTGGGATACCGCGGGCGGGATTTTAGCCCGGCCGAAACGTAAATACGCTTAAAACCGTCTCGGAAGCGTAAGCTTTCTTTGGAGGTAACGCGCGCGTAGGTACACCCTGTAACTTTCGAGCGCATAGCCCGACAGACGCACAGGCGATGACAGACAGAATGACAGACAGACACACCGACCGATTTATATATATAGATAAAACGGTATGTCTCTCTGTCTGTCTTTCTGTCTCTCTGTCCGGTTATACAATCAAAGTTATAGAGCGTACCTACATGTGTGTTACATCAAAAGAAAGCTTACGATTCCAGAACGGTCGTAAGCGTATTTACGTTTCAGTGAGACAAAAATTGTGCCCGCGGTATCCAAAAACGTTCAAAATTCCGCTCATTATCTGCTCATTAGCATTGAGTGACGTCGAGGTCAACCAATCGTACGGTCGAGCGACCCGACGGTCGACCAATCGCTGCGTGGCGGGGCGTGCAGGCCCTCCTAGAGTCGAGTGACGGGACGATTGACCAATCCTACGCTTCGGTGACCTGAACGGTCAACCAATCGGTGCGTGTGTGGGCGGGCCTCATCGTTCTGAACCGAGGTGAGTCGCCGCCATCTTGATTCCAAACTTTTCATTTCTTTTTCCCGCTTTCTGCGTCTTTAAAAAAAAAAAAAAGTTGCTTTTAAAACACATTGTTTTTAAAAAAAAGTTAATTACTTTCTAAATCTTTTATCTAATCTCATTAATTTTCCTACCTTTCCCTGTTTTTGCAGGTAGGCCTCGAAGCCTGGGCGTCTGTTGCCAGCCATGCTGGACCCTAGGCAATTGTTTTGTGGCAAGCTCCTCCCCCTCCCCCGCCCCCCGTGCTGGGCCCGATTCCGAACCAGCGGCCAGCCATCTTGGTAAAGGCTGGCTGGGCTCACTGCAAGCTTCATTTGCGCTCGCGCTGCACGGCGCACGCGCACCTCCACACAGCGTGGCCAGAGGGAAGCGAGCAGGTTAGGGGGCGGGGCTCGGAGGGGGAGCGGAGAGGGTTACCCCGGCAACCGGGCTCGCCAGCCGCAATCGGCCGTCTCAAGCCGCTCAGTCCTGGAGATCGGGAGGCGGAGAGGGGAGGAGGGTTACCAAGGCAACCGGGCCCGGCCAGCCGCAATCGGCCGTCTCAAGCCGCCTCAGGCCCGGCCTCGGGAGGGCGGGGCTCAGGCTGACCGGGGCACTGCGCTCGGCATGTCAGTGCGTGGGGCGGCACGGAGCTCAGCGGAGCCATCGCCGGCAGAGGGGAGAGGGTCTGCTGGCTCCCCCTCCCTTCTGCCCCTCCCCCTCCCCCTGCCCCCCCCCCCCCCGGCGCCCCTGCCCCTCCCCCTGCTCCCCCTGCCCCTCCCCTCCCCCTCCCCTCTCCTTCCCCCCTCCCCTCTCCTTCCCCCCCTCCCCTCTCCTTCCCCCCTCCCCTCTCCTTCCCCCCTCCCCTCTCCTCCCCCCCCTCCCCTCTCCTTCCCCCCTCCCCCCCACCTTCCCTCCCCTTCCCCCCCCACCTTCCCCCCAGTCGCGCTCTCTCTTCCCCCCAGTCGCGCTTTCTCTCTCTCTCTCTCCCTTCCAACAACAACATGCCCTCAAAAATCCCTCGGCACCGCCGGGCACTTCAGTTAGTAGGATATACAGCCATTCGGCCCAACCTGTCCATTCTGGTGTTTATGCTGCATTCGAGCCTCCTCCCCTCTTTCCTCATCTAACCCTATCAGCATAACCCTCTATTCCCTTCTCCCTCATATGCTTATCTAGCCTCCCCTTAAATGCATCTATAAGATTCGCTTCAACCACACCACGTGGTAGCGAGTTCCACATTCTCACCACTCTCTGGGTAAAGAAGTTTCTTCTGAATTCCCTATTTGATTTCTTGGTGACTATCTTATATGGATAGTCTCTAGTTTTGCTGTTCCCCACAAGTGAAAACACTGTCTCTGTGTCTACTGTATCAAAACCTTTCATAATTTTAAAGACCACTATTAGGTCACCCTTTAGCCTGTTCATCTGTTCCTGATAGGTATAACCTCACATTTCTGGTATCATCCTTGTCAATTTTTTTGCACCCTCTCCAGTGCCTCTATATCCTTTTCATAATATAGCGACAAATTCTCATGTTCTTTGCTAACTTTCCAGCACCACTGTATTTGAATTGTTGTTGTAAATGTTTGACCTCCTGCTTCCCCAGTATTTGCAATGGTAGTCCCTTGAACCGAGGATGATTTGCTTCCACGTTAAAAATGAGTTCACAGGTGACTGATGAGTCCAATGCGGGACCTACAGTCTCTGTCACAGGTGGGGCAGACAGTTGTTGAAGGGGCAGGTGGACGGGTTGCTTGGGTTGACGTGCGCTGCTTGCGCTTGGCTTCCGCTTGCTCCCAGCCGAAGAGACTCTAGGTATTCGGCGCTTTCACGGATGCTTCTCCTCCACTTTGTGCGATCTTGGGCCAGGGATTCCCAGGTGTCGGTGGGGATATTGCACTTTTTCAAGGAGGCTTTGAGGGTGTCCTTGAAGCGTTTCCTCTGCCCACCTGGGGCTCTCTTGCCATGTCGGAGCTCCGAGTAGAGTGCTTGTTTTGGAAGTCTCGTATCGGGCATGCGGACAATGTGACCCGTCCATCGGAGCTGATCGAGCGTGGTCAAAGCTTCGATGCTGGGGATGTTGGCCTGAGCGAGAACACTGACATTGGTGTGCCTATCCTGCCAATGGATTTGCAGGATCTTGCAGAGGCAGCGTTGGTGGTACCTCTCCAGTGCTTTGAGGTGCCTGCTGTACATGGTCCATGTCTCCGAGGCATACAGCAGAGCGAGTATTACTACTGCTCTGTAGACCATGAGCTTGGTGCTGGGTTTGAGGTCCTGGTCATCAAACACACTCTTCCTCAGGCAACCGAAGGCTGCACTGGCACACTGAAGGCGGTGGTAGTGGTAGTGGCACTCGCCACCAGAAGAGCCATGATCAGTTACCATCTTAAATGGTATTTTCTATTTAGCTTTCACCTGAGGTCAAGTATCATCTGTTGGAAGGATGGAAAGCCTGCAGAGTTTGAGGCTGGAAAGAAACTTGGGCTTTTAAGCCTTGAAAGGAGGCAACGGAGATGTGACCTTATACAAGTATATGTAATGGAAATGAAAAGGTAAATTCGGAGCACAACTTCAAATTAAACCATGACAGTGGAGACAATGAAGCACAGCTTCAAATTAGCAAAAGGTAAATTTGGGACTGCTGATGGGAAATTCTTCATACAAAGAGTGATCAATACAGGGAATGGACCTCCAGGTAGCATAGTGGAGACAGTCCTGGAATTATTTAAGAGACAGTTGGAGTTGTGATGATGGACTGTAGTTGGTTCATTCTGAATAGGGTAGACAAATGGCCTTCCTCATCTGTGTGTATATATATATATATCTTGTGATCTTCTGAGTACTGTAGTTTGGAAAGGGATGGGAAAAAAAATCTTTTTAGGCATAATGACATTTCTCATGAGAGTTGTACAAGTTTATATCTAATATTACTAAATATAATTAATTCAAAATCTCTTATTTCTGTAAAGAGTGTATTGTATAAACAGAATCTTCATTGTCAGATGACACTAGAATAACCATGTTTATTGACTTGAGTTTTTTTAAAGAAAGAAAGACTTGCATTTACATAATGCCTTTCACAACCTCAGGACGTTTCAAAGCAGGACTTCAGGGAGAACTCCTTTGCTCTTCTTTGAAATAGTGCCTTGGGTTCTTTTACGTCCACCGAAAGTTGGCGCTTCCGACAGTGCAACACTCTCTCTAGTCTCTCTCTGACCGTGAAGCCCTTCCTCAGGACTGCACTGGAATGTCAGCCTGGATTTTGTGTGCAAGTCTTTGAAATGGGACTTGAATCCTTAATCTTCTGACTCAGAGGTGAGAGTGCTACCACTGAGCTACAGTTAAATTTTCCTTACTTCTGCAAGACAAAACTTTTGAGCATTTTGGTTTAGTGTGGTTGTTGCCGAACCTTTTAGTGGTTTCTTGCATTTTGGATGGCCGGGCATAAGAACTTAACCATGGCCAAAACTAGTTTTATTTTGGTTTGTAAGCTGTGCATACTTTACAGATGCTAACAAAAAACTGCAACACATGCCTCTTTCTCTTTCTGGACTCAGTCTGCACATTTATTGAAATTGCCTGTGAGCATTTTGAATCCAATAAATACAATTTTTCCACTTTAAATTTAACTTTCTTCTGACTATCTAGCATGCACTCCATCCGACATGAGACGGTGAACAAGTAATTGCTGCTGATGACCTTGTTTAGGAAGTATAAAAGCAACTACCTTTCCCCCTTGTGTGGGTAGGTGCCTTGTTTCCAGTTGGCGCCTCCTTGTTTTCTGCCACAGCAAAAGCACGTTCAAGATCAGAAACACATTGTGTGAAGAGCAGTGCACACAAACTACTTGATCTACCTCTCTTTGGTATAGCATGTTGGAACTTAGGAAAAAAAAGGGAAGAAAGTTCAACCAGCGGTGACCATAGTAAGGAAAGAAGAAAAACTTGCATTTTAAAGCACTTTATTACACTGTCAAGATGTCCCAAAGTGCTCCACAGCCAATGGACTGCTTTTGAAGGGCAGTAATGGTTTTTATGTAAGCACCTGATGTATATGTTGATAAAATAGAGCAATTCAAGAAACGTTGCAACCAGAGGGAGAGTTGAGAGAAGGATCAATTATCCGATTGATTGGTCCATTGGAACATATAGCTAATGTTAGATCAGGTTGGTATTTATTTGAAGCTTATGTTAAAGATTCCCATTCCCATTGGTAGCTTGTAAGTACTTAAATTCTAAGGTGATGAAATTCCTCTTTTAAAGAAGGCTATTTTTCTCTGTAATGAACAAACTGCTAACAAAATCATAGCTTTGATATGTACAATTTCTGACAATGTCTTCAGGAGTGAACACTTTTACACACAAATCGTGGTAGAAGTTTGGAACTCTCTTCCGCAAACAGCAGTTGATGCTAGGACAATTGTTAATTTGAAATCTGCGATTGATAGATTTTTGTTAACCAAAGGTATTAAGGGATATGGGGCAAAGGCGGGTATATGGAGATCAGCCATGATCTCACTGAATGGTGGAACAGGCTCGAGGGGCTAAATGGCCTACTCCTGTTCCTAAGTTCCTAATGAGGTTTTGTTAATTTATTCTAGAGATAAACAGGCACACTCCCATAAAAAGACGAATTTCACACTAGAATCAAGAGTAACTGAAAGAGAATGGAAGAAGGAATTTTATGTACCTGGGCTTCCTATGTGCAATCTTCGGCATATTGACAAAGAGGGGCTAATATTCCCAGTTCTGGTACTGACGGAGCATTGCCTACCAGCCGTACATATCAGAAAATCACGGACTGTATGCTTGTGGTCTCACGGTATGCACAGCTAATGGAAAAGCTCCCGGCCAGTAGTGACCTTAGAGTGGTCATTGCTGGCAATATAGTCATCGAACAAAAATAAATCACCAGTTTAAGGGTCAGTGCTGAGTGCAGACTCAGAAGTAATATGGTCGAGGACTCGCCTCTCAACGGGGCAGACTGTCCGAATGTTGCTCTTGCAAAATTGACTTTTGAATAATTTATCGAGTTTCCTGTCATCTTGATGGGTTTCATCATCTCTGTAGATAATGTGTTTCACGAGAATATTAATGGGATTGGGAACTGTTCTATTGTCTTCTGATGTGAGAATTCAGCTGAGACAGAGATCGAGACATAAAAAGAAAGTAGGAGGGGGATTGTGCTGGGTTTGTTTGAGTGCAGTGGAACTTAAACCACCGAACAACAATAATTATGACCATGGTTTTGATGTAGAGAAGAATAATCTTAAAATAAAGCCTCAGTTGATCACAGGTTAGATGTGTTTCAAGATGGCCCCTTTTCCCTTTGATCTCATCCTTCCAGGGCACCAACCCTAATGTTTTCCCACTAAAATTTTTAAACATCCACCTGAACAGCAGACAGCGGGTCACTAAATGCAGCCCCACCTCTACAATCAGCTCCGATGGATGGGTCACATTGTCCGTATGTCCGATACGAGACTCCCAAAACAAGCTCGGCGCTCCGGCACGGCAAGAGAGCCCCAGGTGGGCAGAGGAAATGCTTCAAGGACACCCTCAAAGCCTCCTTGAAAAAGTGTAACATCCCCACCGACACCTGGGAATCCCTGGCCCAAGCCCGCACAAAGTGGAGGAGAAGCATCCGGGAAGGTGCCGAACACCTCCAGTCTCTTCGCCGGGAGCAAGCGGAAGCCAAGCGCAGGCAGCACAAGGAGCGCACGTCAACCCAAGCACCCCACCCACCCGCCGTCTGCCCCACCTGTGACAGAGACTGTAGGTCCCGCGTTGGATTCATCAGTCACCTGCGAGCTCATTCTTACTGTGGAAGCAAGTCATCCTCGGTTCCGAGGGACTGCCTAAGAAGAAGACGACCTCTACTGCACTGGAATACCAGCCTATATTATGTACTCAAATTCTGGAGTAGGGCTCAAAACTACAGCTTGCTGACCCAGAGGACAGCATGCTACCAGCTGAACCAAGCTGTTACTGAACCCAGAGTATAACTTGTGTCCCTGTTCTTAAAAATCTTATATAAATCACATTAGTGTAAAATGAGAAAATGTGATCCATGTTCATCCCATTTTTTGGAAGAAATGGGACGATAGTGCTATGAAAATTGGGGCGCAGATCTTACCACCTCATTCCCGCTGCTGATCCACCCATCGCCATTCCCGCTGCCGATCCACCCACCGCCATTTCTGCTGCCGATCCACCCATTGCCATTCCCGCTGCTGATCCATCCAGTGCACTTTTGGACCTTGTGATTCCTTAGTTGGTGGAAACTTGGAGCTATTCCAGGGAGGAAAGATTAGAGAGTGCACCAATTGTTTTTGCAGCAAGGCCATGAGAAGTATTAGAAGTCTGAGGACAAATTGTGCAGCTGCCCTGTCAGCTGGGACCAGTGCAGGAGGACCTACAGAGTGTCTGCTTTGGCTGATCTTGAAATATGGATTTTAGATTATTTTGAAAGAAGAATCTTTAAATAGGCACTGTCACCTAAAGGATTGGGCTTTTTTTTCTTCAAATTACTAGTAGATCTTTTTTTCATTTATTTATGGGATGTGGGCGTCACTGGCAAGGCCAGCATTTATTGCCCATCCTTAATTGCCCTTGAGAAGGTGGTGGTGAGCCGCCTTCTTTAACCGCTGCAGTCCGTGTGCTGTTAGGTAGGGAGTTCCAGGATTTTGACCCAGCAACGATGAAGGATCGACGATATATTTCGAAGTCAGGATGGTGTGTGACTTGGAGCTGGTGGTGTTCCCATACGCCTGCTGCCCTTGTCCTTCTAAGTGGAAGAGGTCGTGGGTTTGGGAGGTGCTGCCGAAGAAGCCTTGGCGAGTTGCTGCAGTGCATCTTGTAGATGGTACACACTGCAGCCACGGTACGCCGGTGGTGGAGGGAGTGAATGTTTAAGGTGGTGGATGGGGTGCCAATCAAGCGGGCTGCTTTGTCCTGGATGGTGTCGAGCTTCTTGAGTGTTGTTGGAGCTGCACTCACCCAGGCAAGTGGAGAGTTTTCCATCACACTCCTTACTTATGCCTTGTAGATGATGGAAAGGCTTTGGGGAGTCAGGAGATGAGACACTCACCGCAGAATACCTAGCCTCTGACCTGCTCTTGTTGCCACAGTATTTATGTGGCTGGTCCAGTTAAGTTTCTGGTCAATGATGACCCCCAGGATGTTGATCGTGGGGGATTCGGCGATGGTAATGCCGTTGAATGTCAAGGGAGGTGGTTCGACTCTCGCTTGATGGAGATAGTCATTGCCTGGCACTTCTGTGGCGCGAATGTTACCTGCCACTTATCAGCCCAACCTGGACGTCATCCAGATCTTGTTGCATGCAGGCATGAACTGCTTCATTATCTGAGGTGTTGTGAATGGGGCTGAACACTGTGCAGTCGTCAGCGAACATCCCCATTTCTGACCTTATAGAAACATAGAAGATAGGAGCAGGAGTAGGCCATTCGGCCCTTCGAGCCTGCTCCACCATTCAACGAGATCATGGCTGATCATCCAAATTCAGTACCCTGTCCCTACACCGACAGCCATCCCACCCAAGCCCTATCACCCCGTAACCCCACGTATTTAATCCCCCCTAACACTAAGGGCCAATTTTCATCATGGCCAATCAACCTAACCCGCACATCTTTGGACTGTGGGAGGAAACCGGAGCACCCGGAGGAAACCCACGCAAACACGGGGAGAATGTGCAAACTCCACACAGACAGTCACCCGAGGCCGGATTTGAACCCGGGTCCCTGGCGCTGTGAGGCAACAGTGCTAACCACTATGCCACTGTGCTGCCCTGCTGGAGGGAAGGTCATTGATGAAGCAGTTGAAGATGGTTCGGCCTAGGACACTGCCCTGAGGAGCTCCTGGGGTTGTGATGATTGACCTTCAACCACCACAACCATCTTCCTCTGTGCTAGGTATGACTCCAGCCAGTGGAGCGTTTTCCCCCTGATTCCCATTGACCAGTTTTACTAGGGCTCCTTGATGCCACACTTGGTCAAATGCTGCCTTGATGTCAAGGGCAGTCACTCTCACCTCATCTCTGGAATTCGGCTCCTTTGTCCATATTTGGACCAAGGCTGTAATGAGGTTGGGAGCTGAATGGTCTTGGTGGAACCCAAACTGGGCATCAGTGAGCAGGTTTTTGGTGAATAACACTTTCCATCACTTTGCTGATGATTCAGAGTAGACTGATGGGGCAGTAATTGGCCGGGTTGGATTTGTCTTGCTTTTTGTGGACAGGACATACCTAGGCAATTTTCCACATTGTCAGTTAGATGCCAGTGTTGTAGCTGTACTGGAATAGCTTGGCTAGAGGCATGGCTCGTTCTGGAGCACAAATCTTCAGCACAATAGCCAGGATGTTGTCGGGGCCCATAGCCTTTGCTGTATCCAGTGCGATCAGCTGTTTCTTGATATCATGTGGAGTGAATCGAATTGGCTGAAGACTGGCTTCTGTGATGGTAGGGACCTCAGGAGGAGGCCAATATGGATCATCCACTCGGCACTTCTGGCTGAAGATGGTTGCAAACGCTTCAGACTTGTCATTTGCTCTCACGTGCT
Source organism: Somniosus microcephalus (assembly GCF_052327205.1). Taxonomy (NCBI): domain Eukaryota; kingdom Metazoa; phylum Chordata; class Chondrichthyes; order Squaliformes; family Somniosidae; genus Somniosus; species Somniosus microcephalus. Next base: position 2,593,101 of record NC_141012.1, read on the forward strand.
AGACTTCACCATCATTGAGGATGGGGATATTCATGGAGCCTCCTCCTCCCGTTAATTGTTTAATTGTCCACCACCATTCACGACTGGATGTGGCAGGACTGCAGAGCTTTGATCTGCTCCGTTGATTGTGGGATCGCTTAGTCCTGTCTGCTTCTGCTTTTTAGCATGCATGTACTCCTGTGTTGCAGCTTCCCCAGGTTGGCAACTCATTTTTAGGTACGCCTGGTGCTGCTCCTGGCATGCTCTTCTACACTCCTTATTGAACCAGGGTTGGTCCCCTGGCTTGATGGTAATGGTAGAGTGAGGGATATGCCGGGCAATGAGGTTACAAATTGTGGTGGAATACAATTCTGCTGCTGCTGATGACCCACAGCGCCTCATGGATGCCCAGTTTTGAACTGTTAGATCTGTTCTGAATCTATCCCATTTAGCAAAAAACCTCCCTGGGATATCGGGAAAAATAGGGACATTGGCAAAGGAGGAACTGACGCAAATCAATATCTCTAAGGATATGGTGTTAAGGAAGCTAAAGGGATTGAAGGTGGACAAATCCCCAGGGCCTGATAACATGCATCCTAGGGTACTGAAGGAGGTGGCCCTAGAGATAGCGGATGCACTAAGGATGATTTTTCAGAATTCATTAGACTCGGGAACAGTGCCGATGGATTGGAGGGTAGCTAACGTTACCCCACTATTCAAAAAGGGGGGTAGGGAAAAAGCAGGTAATTACAGACCTGTAAGCCTTACATCAGTTGTGGGCAAAATGCTGGAGTCCATCATTAAGGATGAAATAGCGGAGCACTTAGCAAATGGGGACAGGATAGGACAGAGTCAACATGGATTTACAAAGGGTAAATCGTGCTTGACTAATCTATTGGAATTTTTTGAGGGAGTAACTGGTAGAATAGATGGGGGAGAGCCAGTAGATGTGGTGTACCTGGACTTCCAAAAGGCCTTCGATAAGGTCCCACATAAAAGATTAGCATGGAAAATTGAGGCTCATGGGATAAAGGGGAAAGTTTTGGCGTGGATAGGGAACTGGCTGTCAGATAGAAAACAGAGAGTTGGAATAAACGGCTCATTTTCTGAATGGCAGGCAGTAACAAGTGGGGTACCACAGGGATCTGTCCTGGGCCCCCAGCTGTTCACAATTTACATTAATGACCTGGATCAGGGAGTCGGATGCAGCATTTCCAAATTTGCAGACGACACTAAACTAGGAGGGGGGGTGGGCTCAGAGGAAGAGACCAGGAAGCTCCAGAGCGATTTGGACAGACTGGGCGATTGGGCGGATAAATGGCAGATGCACTATAATGTGGACAAGTGCGAAGTTATCCACCTTGGGTGCAGGAACGGGAGGGCAAATTATTATTTAAATGGCAATAGATTGGGAGAGGGGGAAGTACAGAGAGACCTGGGTGTTCTTGTACACCAGTCACTGAAGGCGAGCATGCAGGTGCAACAGGCGGTCAAGAAGGCAAACGGTATGCTGGCCTTCATAGCAAAAGGGTTAGAATACAGGAACAGGGATACCTTGCTGCAGCTGTACAGGGCACTGGTGAGACCACACCTCGAGTACTGTGTACAGTTTTGGTCGCCTCATCTGAGGAAGGATGTTCTTGCCATGGAGGGGGTGCAGCGGCGATTCACCAGGCTGATACCAGGAATGGCGGGAATGACCTATGAGGAGAGACTATGTAGTTTAGGGATGTACACACTGGAGTTTAGAAGATTGAGAGGGGACCTCATAGAAGTGTATAAAATTCTGACAGGTCTAGACAGACTGGATGCAGAAGGAATGTTTCCCTTGGCGGGTGAGAACAGAACTAGAGGACATAATTTAAGGATAAGGGCTAAACCATTTAGGACAGAGATGAGGGGGAATTTCTTCACTCAGAGAGTGGTGAACCTGTGGAACTCATTGCCACAGAGGGCAGTGTACGCCAGCTCATTAAATATATTTAAGAGGGAATTAGATATATTTCTACGGGCAAAAGGGGTTAAGGGTTACGGAGAGAAGGCGGGGACGGGATACTGAATTAAAAGATCAGCCATGATCTCATCGAATGGCGGAGCAGGCACGAAGGGCCGAATGGCCTACTCCTGCTCCTATCTTCTATGTATCTATGTATCTATGTAGCACGGTGGTAGTGCCACACAACACGATGGAGGGTGTCCTCAGTGTGAAGACGGGACTTCGTCTCCACAATGACTGTGCGGTGGTCACTGCTACCAATGCTGTCATGGACAGATGCATCTGCGACAGGTAGATTGGTGAGGACGAGGTCAAGTAGGTTTTTCCCCTCGTGTTGGTTCTCTCACCACCTGTCGCAGGCCCAGACTGGCAGTTATATCCTTCAGGACTCGGCCAGCTCGGTCAGTAGTGGTGCTACCGAGCCACTCTTGGTGATGGACATTGAAGTCCCCCACCCAGAGTACATTCTGTGCCCTTGCTACTCTCAGTGCTTCTTCCAAGTGGTGTTCAACATGGAGGAGTACTGATTCATCAGCTGAGGAAGGGTGGTAGGTGGTAATTAGCAGGAGGTTTCCTTGCCTATGCTTGACCTGAAGTCATAAGACTTCATGGGGTCTGGAGTCAATGTTGAGGACTCCCAGGGCCACTCCTTCCCGACTGTGTATACCACTGTGACACCACCCCTTGTGGGTCTGACCTGCCAGTGGGACAGGACATACCCAGGGATGGTGATGGAGGAGTTTGGTACATTGGCTGAAAGGTATGATTCTGTGAGTATGACTATGTCAGGCTGTTGCTTGACTAGTCTGTGGGACAGCTCTCCCAATTTTGGCACAAGTCCCCAGATGTTGGTGAGGAGGATTTTGCAGGATCGACTGAGCTGGGTGTGCCGGTGCCGAGGTTGATGCCGGGTGGTCCGTCCGGTTTCATTCTTACTATGTTTCGTAGCAGTTTGTTACAACGGGGTGTCTTGCTAGGCCATTTCAGAGGGCAGTTAAGAGTCAACCACATTGCTGTGGGTCTGGAGTCACGTCGGTCAGACCGGGTAAGGACGGCAGATTTCCTTCCCTAAAGGACATTAGTGAACCATATGGGTTTTTACGACAATCCGATAGTTTCATGGTCACCATTACTGATACTAGCTTTTTATTCCAGATTTATTTTAATTAACTGAATTTAAATTCCCCAGCCGCCGTGGTGGCCTCTGGATTACTAGTCCAGTGACATTCCCACTACGCTGCCGTTCCGTTACCGTTCTCCTGTGGCATTGCTCAGTCAGCGAGCATCTGATGTCTGAAATGTGATAATTGTGACAGATGAAATTTAATATAGATAAGTGTAGGGTGCTGCTCATTGGAAGAAAAAATGGGCAACATACATACTCCTTGAATGGTATTGAAAAAAACCAAGGCTCAAAGCTCAACATGTCCAACCAATGGAGAGCAGTAATCAACAAAGCCAATAGCATGTTGATCTACATAACCAAGACAGTGAAATATAAGTCAACAACAACTTTTATTTCTATAGTGCCTTTAATGTAGTAAAACGTCCCAAGGCGCTCACAGGAGTGTTATCAAACAAAATTTGACACTGAGCCACATAAGGAAATATTAGGACAAAGAGGTAGGTTTTAAGGAGGAGAGGTAGAGATGTGGAGCGGTTAAGGGAGGGAATTCGGCCTAGGCAGCTGAAGGCACGTCCGCCAATAGTGGAGCGATTAAAATCGAGGATGCGCAAGAGGTCAGAATTGGAGGAGCGCCGAGATCTCGGAGGGTTGTAGGACTGGAGGAGATTACAGAGATAGGGAGAGGCGAGAGGCCATGGAGGTATTTGAAAACAAGGATAAGAATTTTAAAATCGAGGCATTGCCGGACAAGGAGTCAATGTAGATCAGCGAGCACAGGGACTTGGTGCGCGTTAGGAAGAAGGCTGCAGTATTTTGGATGAGCTGAAGTTTATGTAGGGTGGAAGATGGGGGGTCAGCCAGGAGCGCGTTGGAATAGTCAAGCCTAGAGGTGACAAAGGCATGGATGAGGTTTTCAGCAGCAAATGCGCTGATCAAACTGCACAGTGCTATAATCAGTTCGCACGTTGAGTACTAGATATAGCTCTGATCGCCTCCTGGCATTGTTTCTCATTGTTGTGTTTTGCTCGTCTCTACCTTTTTGTATTTTTTTCAGATTCTTTGTGCTGTTCTGTTTCTCTCTTTCTCTGTGCTGCTCTTTTTTTCCGTGTTCTCTCTGCTGCATTTTACTTCTGTCTTTATTTTTGTTCTGTCCTGTTGAGTGGGAGGTAGTGTGTGGTGTGGCAGATCTGGGCAGGGCCAAAGGTTGGACCTTTGTTTGTGGTAGAGGGAAGGATTGAAGCAGGGTCCAGTGAGGTTTTGGGTTGTGGGAGGGGAGAAGGAAGTAAGAAGGATGCAGGGCATCTCGTGCCCTATTCCCTTGCACCAGTGGCAGTGACATTGCATCCAGTCTCTTGCAAAAACACTTTGGCCGCGAATTTAATCGCACTGAGGGGGCGGGTTTGGAGGCAGGACCGCTGTCAAAATTGCAAAGATTGACAGTGGGTAAGAAACCCGCTGTCAACCCGCGTCCACGTGAATCTCCCAGGTGTCAGGTCTGTCAGCGCAGAACTGATCCGATACCAAGCGGCGGGGGAGACAATTCTGGTACTTAAATGGCTTGTTAAGAGCCAATTTAAGAGGATTTTAAGGCTTACCTGTAATTTTAGCTTGTCCACCACTGGTTACTCGCTGTTCGGGGAACACGCCAAGCTCAACCTGGCGTGTTGTAAGTCTGCTCTGATGTTTGTGTAAAGATGGCAGCTGCAGAAGTTGTGTCAAGGATGCCATATTGCAGATGGTGAGTTTCAGAGCAAAGAAAATATAGAGATTTCTTTAGCTTACAAGTTTTTAAATCCATCTCTATGTCCAGTGCCACCTCATTGGGAGAACCTCTCTCACCAGTGACGGATCGCTTCTGTCATCTTACCTGCAGCTGCCATCTATTCCAGCAACATCGGAGCCAATGAAACAGTCAGACCTTGGTCCTCCAAATTCTTCTCCGCCATCACCTGATGCTGTACTGGACACAGGGCATCAGCCCCTGACAACATTGCTGGCTGGAAGGCCAGCGATGGAATCACCATGGCCAGATTTTCTTCACTTGATGCTGTTAACTCTGGCTCCCACATGATGCGCGAGGTTGACACCAGCACCATGAAGCATCCCTTTAATGTCCAAGCCATTCCATACACACACATCACTATAGCGGGGGTGGGGCGTTATGACTGAACAATCACTGGAACTCAGTAAGACACTTCTCAATGTGTGCTCAGATCTGTCCAATAAGGGACACTTTTGGAAAAAGATATTACACTGTATGACAACACATTACCAGAAACTTCACATGGACATTAGCTAAACCTCTCAAGTGCCTACCCTTGTGTGTTGTTAGTTGGTATGCTTGCTGTAGGATGAGGGTGAGTGAGGGGTGGCTAGTGAGATGGGGAAGTGATAAAGTAGATAGAAAGGGTTGGGTGGAGGTGCAAGGTAGGTTGGTGTCCTGGGGCGGTGTCTTCCGCCCTTGGAAAGGAAGAGAACCTCCCCACGTGCTGTGACTCCCTCCATAAGCATATGGAAGGAGTCATTGGAGAGCCTGGGTGCAAGTGTTCACCTTTGTGCAGTGATTGTCAGTATTTGCAGCACCTCAATGCTGTCAAACACTGACAGATCAACTGTCAAAAAAAAATTGTGCATTTTTCATTTTCTTTGAACACTTTTGTTTATTAGTTAGAAAAATATTGAAGATGTGGGAAAAAAAGCTGTTTGATTGGAGGTGGAAGCTCATGTGATGAAGCCTCCAGGAATATGCCCAACCAGAGTTAGCTATCCTACACTACACTTCCTGTTGTTTTATCATGAAACATGTGCTTTGAGCGTATTTTGTCGCTCATTGATTTCCCAGATTGCACCATTCTTTAAATGCTTACTCCCCTATCACTCTGTATTACTGCTCTCTGCTCGGGCTCCCATTCCCCTCTCTGCCTGATGCCCTAATCTATCCATTTGTGTGGCCCCGGAAATCTAACCAGGCAAAGTCCAAAGCCTTTAAAGAACAAATTTGTTACAGTGCTAAAAAAGGAAGAGAGGGTATTTTTTTTCTTTAAAGTACTATTGCATTATAACAAACAAAGGTCAGAACATCAACACAAAATACTGGGAATACTCCAGCAGGTCAGGCAACATCGGTGGAGAGAGAAACAGAGTTAACGTTTCAGGTCTGTGACCGTTCAGCAGTTCTGACCAAGGGTCATCGACCTGAAACGTTAACTCTATTTCTCTCTCCACAGATGCTGCCGGACCTGCTGAGTATTTCCAGCATTTTCTGTTTCTATTTTGGATTTCCACTTCTACAGTATTTTGCTTTTGTGTCAGAGCATCGACAGTGGTTGGAGGCCCAGGAGTGGACCAGAGAACAAGTGGCGGTTGGAGTTGCAGTCCAGTTAAAATAAAAATTGGAGTAATTTACTGAAGTGTTGCTGGTTTGCACTTCACTTTCAGGGGCATGATCAGTTTTAGAGCTAAAAACAACATATCAGATTTCAAATTTTGAGACTGTTCAAAATCACAATATAGTTGTAGAGCAACTTCCGCAATATAAAAACATGATTAAATGTATCCCTGTAGTTCTGGGGCAAAGTACAATACCGTTGGACTCTAAGGGAATCGGGATATGGGGATCGGGCGGGAAAGTGAAGTTGAGGTCGAAGATCAGCCATGATTTTACTGAATGGCAGAGCAGGCTCGAGGGGCCGAATGGCCGACTCCTGCTCCTAATTCTTATATTCTTACCTACTGCTTCAGATAAAATAATCTGAAGGGAACTCTCAATTAACATTTTATTTTTATGTAGCAAGGTCAGGTTGGTCTTTAAAAGTGCTAGTTGCTGCAATTGTTGTGCTAACTGTGTGTGGAGTTTGATTTTATTAATCGGAGAAAAGGTAAAAATAATGCAATGGGATCTTTCCTGAAAAATCTTAACAAGAAACCTATTACACGGGAAAAGAAAGAATATCTCCATTCAGATCCCGGTGTAGGGTCAGGTGGTTAGTTGCTAGCTGGCTGAAGTTGGATTGGTGTAACATCAGCAACTCAACTGGCAAGAGACTGCAGCTGTTGTGTGTCTGCAGCTCCACACCTGGACAGACTGGCTTTGTCCCAGGAAGCCTCTGCTGGCTCCACTGGAGAGAGGAGAGGGGCCTCTGTGTCTGGTGAAGCATTCGCCAGGCTCTGCTTCTGGGGTTACTGTGTCTTTGAAACCCCTCTTATCTGCTGCATGGTATAAAGGAAGTGTTCAGTCCAGTATCGCTGGAGCCTTTTTAACCAAACAACTCCCAGAGTGAAGGAGGGAGCTCAGCTTCAGTTTATTAGATCCCCAGCTGGCTGATTTTGCACAGTGTGAAACATAAATGAGCCAAGTCTTGAAATATCCACAAGAGTGGGTGTAACTGTTAGGTAGTTCACTGTGGGCAGTTTTGCCACCCCTGGCAGGTTGCTAGTTCTTTTAATTGTATTGTTAATGAGGTCCTGCAGGGTATTGCTGAACAAAGAATTGGATCAGTTTTAAGACTACAAGCAGCACACAGCTAACGTCACCAGGTCGTAATCCTGTGTTTTTGTTCCTACAGCTTAAATTTCCTCTCCTCTCCTCTCCTCTCCTGAGGGCACTGACTTGCTGCTATAACTTACCAAGAGGGCATTCTTCATGTATAAGTTTAGACAAGTAAGCCTGTCTTTGTTTAAATAGCATTTTACATCTTTCTTTGTGACTTCATGACAGTAATGTCTTAATCTAAATGACCTTTGTGCAGCGGGAGCGAGGGCGCTAGCATTAGTGTCTCTGAACTTGCCCAGGCCGATTGTTCAGTTTCAAACTGAAGGGAACTAAGCCTGAAAATGTAACTCGCGCAGTAAAGCAGAAATTCTTGGGGGGTGATTTTGCCAATGGGGAGCTTTTGGAGGCGGGACTCCCACTTGTCGGGTTTCAGTCCCGCCTCCATCAACTTCTGGCCAACCCACGCTATTTTCCCTTGATTGCCCTTGTTAAGCTCACCCTGCGGGCTTAGCAGGCCAATTAAGGGAAAACCGGTTGCAGAGAACGTCAACGTATGACGTTTCATCTGTCAACATTTTTGACAGATGAATTGTCATCGTTTGACAGCTCTGTGAAGCTGTCCAACAGTGACATTCTCTGTAGTTTGATGAGGTCTTGAATCAAGATCTCATCAAACCTCTTTCTTTTGCAGAATTGAGATGGTTGTATGTGTCATCTCTACCGCGGAGGTCCGAGACTCTCCGCATACCCACTGACTGAAGCCTGCAGGAAGAAACAAAGGTAAGTACACTTTTCCTAACACTTTGCACTTACCTCAGATACTCACCTCTCCACACTTGCACCCATCACTCACCTCCACAGCACACTTTCGGACCCCTCCGACCCCCGCAGACCCTCTACTTGCCTCGGTGACCCTGGCGGGGTTCGGAGCCTTCGGGAAGCCTGCACTTGTGTGGGTAAAAAGGGGAGAATCCTATTTGCTGCCTGTTACCAGGCAGTTAATAGACTTTAATCCCTTCCCACCTCCAAGGAGACGGGTCCCGGCGCGGGACGGCTACCCGCCTCCTGGCAAGATGGCATGGAGGCGGGGTGCACCCACCCCCAAATTCTGCCATTTCCCCAGCAGTCCTGCCTCCAAACCCGCCTCCCCAGGGCTGGCAAAATTGTCCCCTTAGTCTCACCTGTGGTCCAAGTTCTATGGTCTCCCTAAACGAGAGATCTATCAACACGGACGGTCTTTTGCTGTTGCTATTAAGTTTGGGAGTAAAGTTGGTGCTCTTAAGCCTAATGATTTACTCACCTGGTCAACCAAAACAAAAATCATAGAATCATAGAATGGTTACAGCACAAAAGGAGGCTATTTGACCCGTTGGGCCCGTGCCGGCTCTCTGCAAGAGCTCTTCAGCTAGTTCCACTCCCCCGCCCTTTTTCCGTAACCCTGCAAATTTTTTTCCTTCAGGTACTTATCCAATTCCCTTTTGAAAGCCACAATTGAATCTGCCTCCACCACCCTTTCAGGCAGTGCATTCCAGATCCTAACCACTCGCTGAGTAAAAATGTTTTTCCTCGTGTCGCCTTTGGTTCTTCTGCCAATCACCTTAAATCTGTGTCCTCTGGTTCTCGACCCTTCCGCCAATGGGAACAGTTTCTCTCTCGCTACTCTGTCTAGACCCCTCATGATTTTGAACACCTCTATCAAATCTCCTCCCCACCTTCTCTGCTCTAAGGAGAACAACCCCAGCTTCTCATGTCTATCCACGTAACTGAAGTCCCTCATCCCTGGAACCATTCTTGTAAATCTTTTCTGCACCCTCTCTGAGGCCTTCATATCCTTCCTAAAGTGCGGTGCGGTCTTTCAAGAAAGACTTGAATTTATATAGCACCTTTCACGACCTCAGGATATCCTGAAGCACCAACGAAGTACTTTTTAAGAAGTGTAGTCACTGTTGCAATTTAGGAAACTCAGCAGCCAATCTGTGCACAGCAAGCTTCCACAAAAAAGAGCAGATTCATCACCAAATGAGACTGCAGTAAGTAGCATAAAGTGTGACATAGAATACAGAGTTACTTTTCAATTTTAAAAACACTATAAGCTGTATCCCTATGCTTAGGAGACATAGAAACGCGTGTGAAGGTGTGACATATATGTCAGAGTTTACAATACACCAGGATCACAATTTGGAATGTGTATTTTATCCATGACTGAGTCCTCTGGAGTCTGAGTTATGTTACAGGTTGGCACCATGTCATTGCCATCAGTATGCTGCACCATGGATTGCTGGGGTGCAGTTCTGCTCCCCTCCGAGTTACTGATCTCAGCTCTTTGTTTGCAGAGGCCAAATGTCTCCTCAAGGGGGGAGCAGAAAAATTGGATGGAGTGAAACCTGACTGAGATTGGCTTGACATTGACCTGAGAGGATAATGTAGTGTGGGTCCATGTCCTGGGAGGAGAGTAGCAATGGAGAAAATGGGGGATGGTATGTGGAAAAGGAGTTCCATGGCCTTAAAATCAATTAGACTTTTATACGGCTATATTTATTGTATAGAACTAAGGTCAATCCTACTGAATCTGATCAGGGAGCAGCTCATCCTGTTGAGAATTAGTACATTGTTCTGTGGGAGTGCTGCCGATCACTTAGTATTGCGCACGTTTCTGGAATAAGGATACATTTCCAGATTATTTCTACAGTCGCACAGGAAGCTGTTTCCTCCAACCATTGCGGCCGATAACATTTTTGTATTGTGGAAAGGCTTAATCCACGAATGGGTTCCATTCAACTGATTTGAACTCTCTTCCCCCTGCCCTTGAGTAAACAGTGCTTTATGTAACTCCATCGAGGCTGGGGCTGTTTGCTCACATGGCAGGTCTGTCGCTCTGCGGTCGGCAGTCTTGTCTGTAGAGCAGAGTAGGAGCAGATGGTTTGAAGACAGACTGCAGAACAGCATCACAGTGTGTGCCAGTCACAGCGGGGTTAAACTACACAAATCAATGGGAGCTCCGCAGGGCTGAGAGGCGCAATGGTGCCGGCAACCCTTTTTGCTGAAGTGTCTGCATCAAGGCTGTCTGATAATTGTCTACTGTATCATAATGACATTATTATGTAAATAACAGCAGAGCCACAGGGGCTGGAGCATCTGATCCATGCCTTGTGATCAGCCTCCTGTGCTTTTTATCCAAAAACCCATCCATGCAAAATTACTTTTTTTTTAAGCTTTCTGTCTTTCCTTTTTGTGGGATTTGCGTAACATTTCTCACTGATGAAAAATGTGTCGTTAAAAATCTTGTTTGTAAGGACCCTATTGTCTGGTAATGTTTCATTCACCCCCCCCCCCCCCCCCCCCCATCCGATTTGCACAAGGTTTTCATTTTCTGGCACTGACTCTTGGTGGTTAATAGCCCCAGTCTGACAGAAACTCTCAGAAAGTGGCCGTTCTAATGTGTCGACCCAGATAACAAGTTATTTTGTCATGGGGTGCATCAGAGCCAAAACCCAACCCTGTACTCATTTAGAAACTTAGAAACAGGAGGAGGCCATTCAGCTCCTCCAGCCTGTTCCACCATCCAATTAGATCATGCCTGATCTGTATATTAACTCCATTTACCCGCTTTGGTTCCGTAACCCTCAATACCCTTGCCTAACAAAAATATCAATCTCAGTTTTGAAATTTCCAATTGACCCCCAGCATCAACAGCTTTTGGAGGAGAGAGTTCCAGATTTCCACTACCCTTTGTGAAGAAATGCTTCCTGACATCACCCTTGAACACCCTCATTTTAAGGTTATGCCTCCTTGCCCTGGACTTTCCCACCAGAGAAAATAGTTTCTCTCTATCCTATCAAATCCTTTAATCATCTTAAGCACCTCGATTTAGATGTTCTTATTCTTCTATACTCAAGGCAATACAAGCCTAGTCTATGAAACCTGTCTTATAATTTAACCCCTTTAGCCCAGGTATCATTCTGGTGAATCTGCGCTGTAACTCCTGCAAGGCCAATATATCCTTCCTGAGGTGTGGTGCCCAGAGCTGAGCGCAGTGTCCAGATGGGGTCTGACCAGAGCTCAGTACAGCTCTAACAAAATGTCCACCCATTCCTAGTCCAGCCATCTCGAGATAAAGGCCGACATTCCATTCGTTTATTAAATTGTTTTTTATGTGATGTGCAGTTTCCAGAATGAGCTCAGAGTTAGGAATCTGGGCTGATTTCCCACCTCTCTAGGACAGGGATGCTGAAACCTACTGTTGCATTACTGCTACCACCCCGGCTGAGATCTTCGGACAGACCAGGGTCGGACAGGTCAGGGGTCGGACAGACCGGGGATCGGACAGTGCTTTGTCGGGCCACTAGGCCATTGGGAGAGCTTGTAAAATATCTTTCAAAAAATGACCTGCTTTGTAAGTAGAAAACACAATAGTGCTTGCATCTCCCTGAACATTTTTTTTACCATTTTAAGAAAAATAAAAAATCGTGTTGTAAAGGATTGTGCTGCAGCAGGTGTTGTGCTTGTTACATCATTTACATTGCGTATCTGGAAAAGTTTTGAACAGTGACTCTTATTGGAATGTGTTCTGCCTGCAATCTCCCATACATGGTTCTAGCAACACTAACTTCCCTGGCACCAGACTACGCTGTATCTGCAGGATTAATCACAGGCACAATGGCTGATATAACCCTCTATGTGAGCTTGACATCTGTTATCATAATAGGGCTCTCTTGATACAGTGTGTAAATGTGCTGACTGGTGTGGTACTGAGCCACACAGACCAGGAAGGTTGCAGCTTCAATCCCTGCCCGGTCTGTGCTGAATTAGCTGGTTTCAGTCAGGGCAATACAGTTGGTCTGAGGACCTGATTGTCGGGGGTTGCAAACCAGCGACTCCTGCTGGAAGGTGCATGGTATGTGATGCTGAGGATCTGAATTATGAGTTTGATGTTGGTGGTTATTGACGGGAGTTATGTGTCTGACGTGACGGTGATTAATGCAGACTCTCCCCCCGTTAGTTGTGTCTGATGTGACAGTGATTAATGTAGATTCTCTCCCCGGTTATTTGCGGAGTGGTCTGGTTTGTTTTTTGAAGCTGTTATTTGTGAACTCTATTCGTATGCTGTTGTACAGCTGGTGTGGGCCATTGATCTGTAACTGTAAATGATCTCCCTTCCCTGCTCCTTCGCAGAATGGGAGCCCCTCGCCAACCCTCTGTTTACTCTGCAATAAATTATGCCTCTAGGGTTGAGTTTTGTTTTGTGTCCTCATTGTTATTTTTGAATTTTGGAAAACATCTTTTTACAAATTCACCTGAAACATAACTTTATATAATTTCTGTGTCACTTTTTTACATACAATTTTCGAAGCAAAAAATCACCATGCAAACCTAAATGAGCCTGTGTGAAGTTGAGCGTTTGGAGGATATTTGGCTGTGGGGGCATCATTGGCGAGCCTGTTCTTGTTCTCATCTGATTGTCCACACATGGTCACTGGGTAGTGATCAGCCATGGGAACGTTGGCTGATTTTTCCCCTCCCTACTCTAGGGGTGTTGAAGTCAGTTAGTGCCTCTGCTGCGGTCAGCTATCTCAGCAAGGAACTTGGCACCTTCCTGTTCTGACCGGCTCAGTATTACCACTGAAGGACCATGAAACTTTTCAATTTTAAATTCATTTTTAAAAATAACATGATTTAAAAGAAACATTTATCAATAAGTAGATTAATAGGCGGGTTATAATTAAGATCAGTGGTTGCGTGAAGTTAGAGCATGTGAAACACACAGACCTATATTCATGAATCTTGTTACCAAAATAAGCCTAGACTTCTGACATCACCTGCTCCATTAAACAAAGGGGCTGCAGACCAAGAAGGATATCCTGTGTATTGTGTAGAGGCTGTGACAGCTGCTCAGGGATGTATTCCTGGTGTGCAGCCTCCTGTGACTTTTGTTCACGTGCGTCGAGTGCTGGGCGGCCTGGGATTACATGCGCCTTTGGACCATCTGCTTCCATACTTATTGTCCAGGGTCAGCGGTGCAAGCTTAAATATTCCGACAGGGTTAGGAAGAAGACAATCTTGAATTCTGCAAGATAGCTGATATGTTTCATAACCTGCCGATGCAATGAATTAGCCCCACCCCAAAAGAAAGACTTGCATTTCTATAGCGCCTTTCACAACCTCAGGACGTCCCAAAGCGCTTTACAGCCAATGAAGTACTTTTTGAAGTGTGGTCACTGTTGTAATGTAGGAAACACAGCAGCCAATTTGTGCACAGCAAGCTCCCACAAACAGCAATGTGATAATGACCAGATATTCTATATTTTTTAAGTGATGTTGGTTGAGGGATAAATATTGGCCCCGATCAAGCTAGCTGACAAATTGGATTCAGAGGAGATGAGCTGTATTGGTCTGTGTATTACTGCGTGCACAGTTCTTTCTAGTGGACAGTGGAGTGAAGTTGGGATCAAGCGTTTCTATTTTTCCAATCCCCTTTTTGCTCCCCAGTTCTGAATGGGCAAGGAGTTTGGTCCATTGGAATTCTAAACAAGGAGAGTCAAATTGAAGGGATTTTGTTCTCTAGGGTTCTATACAAAGGGAGTGGATGGGAAGGTGTTGTGTCCTTTGGAATTCAACACTCTGGGAGCAAATGGAAAGAGGTTTTATCCATTCAAACTTTGTACAAGGGGAATGAAGAGCAAGAGATTTGGATCAGAAAAGTTCTGTCGTTTTATTGGAATTGTTCTGGGATGATGTGTGTGTTCTCTGGAGCCGTTCATCTTTTACTGTCCTCACTGTGTTCGGCATTCTGACGTTTGATTAGTGTCGACTGTAACTGTCCTTTTCGCTTTGGTTTCAGAACAAGAGGTTAACAAAATAACTCACATTTATATAGCCCCTTTCACATCCTCAGGATGCCCCAAGGCGCTTCACAACCAATGAATTACTTTTGAAGTGTACTCACTGTTGTTTTGTAGGTAAGCGCAGTAGCCAGTTTGCACACTCCAAAGTTCCATGAGCAGCAAATGGCCACAAAATTTGTCTTTGTGGATGGACTAAGCGGTGGGTCAGGCAATTGAGGTATTTAAGCAGCATTTTCCATGTTTTTTACGAGGTTCCCGGTGCTTGAGGATCACGTCAGGTGTCGGGCCATGCACTGACACATCAGTCTAGATTATGTGCTCAAATCCTGGAGTGGAGCATGAAGGCACAACTTTCTAACCCAGGTATCACTGACCAAGTGACACGTACTATTTTTTTCATATACTTTACCCAAACCTGAATTGAAAACTTGTCTGAATTTAATTTCTGATATTCTGAGAAGTTTGCCGTGTTTTGGCAAAGAAAACGAGTGCAGTAAGAAATACCATTGCCATGTCTGATTGGAGCCATATGTTGATATTTCTCTGTGATACTGGTTAAGCTGAATCCTATCTGTGCTCCTATGTCTGGCTTTGTACTGTAGACTTTGTTTTTTTTTGTTGAGAAATGCAGATGAAGGGCCAAGTTCCATAGAGCAGACAATCCAAGTTGAAAAAAGTAGGAGAGAAGACTTGATAAATCAGGAAGTAATGGCTTAGTGACACCATGGGCTGAATTTTGCCGGCGCTCAGAGGGGGGGTTCGGAGGCGGGTCCGCTGTTAAAATGGCAGTGATTGACAGCGGGGTGGAAGTCCGCTCTGAACCTGTCTCCTTGTTAATTTCCCAAGTGCCAGCTCTGCCTGCGGTTTGCAGACTCCGCACTGGTCAGGCAATTGAGATACTTAAGCTGCTTAAAGGTATTTAAGCAGCATTTTACCAGGTCCTAACGATTTTTCCATGTTTTTTATGAGGTTCCCGGCGCTTGGGGATCACGTTAGGTAAGTGTGTCGGGTTCTCTGACTCCATTGCTATGAATAGTTGACAGCTGCAAAAGTGGTATAAAAGCTACCATTTCACATCTGTTCAATTTCCAATCTTAAGGGGGGAATTTTGCCGGCACTCGGGGCGGGTTTGGAGGTGGGACTGCTGGCAAAATTGCTAAGATTGACGGCGGGTCCTGAACCCGCTGACAACCCACCTCCATACAATCTTCCTAAGTGTCGGGTCCCCGATTTGTGCAGGGACCCGACACGTAGCGGCGGGAAGAGGATTATAGGCACTTAACTGCGTGTTAACAGGCAGTTAAGAGGCTTTTTCCAATTTTGACAAGTCGACTACGGGCTTCCCAACGTCTGGACACCATGCCAGGCTAAGTGTGGCGTGCTGTGGGTCTACTGTAAGGTTTGTGCATTGATGGCAGCTGCAGAAGTGGTGTGAAGGATCCAATGGTGCACTGGTGAGTTTCAGAGGTAAGAAAATTTTGGGAAAATCATTTTTAATGTATTTAGACTTTTCTGTAGGTAACAAGGTTTGAAGTGTTTGTGTAGTCCCACCTCTTTGGGAAAACCCCTCTCACCAGTGACGGATTGCTTCTGTAACCTCACCTGAAGCTACCATCTGTTTTATCTTAAGGGGAGAGTCACTGGAGAGCCTGGGTTCAAGGGCTCACCTTTGTACAGTGATTGGCAGTGTTTGCAGCACCTCAATGCTGTCAAACACTGAAAAATCATCTGTTTTTAAAAAAAAAAAAAAAAAAATGTGCGTGCCCCCCTTAAAAAAAACGGCAGATGACGCGTCATCAACTGACGTCATCTGACACCGGCTTTCTCTTAATTGGCCGGCAAGCCCGCAGGGCGGGGCTTAACTAGGCCAATTGACGTAAAATTGCGTCTGGGCGTCGTCGGGGGCGGGATCGGACCCGGAAGGCAGCTGACCCGCTCCCAACTCGCACCAAAAGGTAAGATCACGGCCTTAGCCTTCAGGATTTGGAATGCACTTTTCAGCTTTATGGAGGTTTGAAGTGTTTGGAGCAAACTCTCTATCCAGAGTCACCTCCTTGGAGCAACCTCTCTCACCATTGACAGATGGCTTCTGTCATCTCAACTTCAGCATCAGTGTCCTTGAAAAAATCTCACCTTGGTCCTCAGAATCCCACCACGATCAGCCCCAACACCAACATCACCAGCAGCACCAACCTTCTCCACAATCACCTGATGCTGCATAGGACACAGGGCATCAGCACCCAAGCACATTGCTGCCCAGGAGGCCACGGATTGCCTCACCATGGCCAGATTTACTTCACTTGGCACTGTACACACTGGCTACCACATGATGTGCCAGGTTGGCACCACCCCACACCAACACCATAAAGCATCCGTACAATGCCCAAGCCATTCCTTTCACACTCATCACCATTGGCGGGGGGGGGGGTTACTGTTATGTCTCACCATTCACTGCAACTCACGAAGCCAGTTCCAAAGGTGCACACAGATCTGACCAAGAAGGCAAAGTGTTGAAAATAAAGATTTCAATGTTTGACAACACATTAACAAAATCTTTACATGAACATTGGCAATAACACCAACTGCCTACCCTTGTGTGTTAGTTGGTATGATTGGACAACGATGAGGGTGAGTGTGACAGGTGGCTAGTGAGATGGGGAAGTGATAATGTAGATAGAGGGATGGGTGGAGGTGCAAGGTAAGTTGGTGTGAGTAAGGATGTGCAGGAGTAGGGTAGGGAAGACAGAGTGATGGGGACGTGATGCGTGCCACAGCAGGATGAGGCTGAATGTGGCTTTGCAGTAATGTTTTGTGATCCACTGAGATCATTGAAAGGTTTGCGCCACTGCAGCCAGGTCCTCCTGACCACATCCCTGCTTGTGCCCTCCAGTGCAATGTGCAACCAGGCTGCGTTGGTCTCCTGGGGCGGTCTCTTCCGCCCATTGGAAGGGAAGAGAACCTCCCTGCGTGCTGTGACTTCCTCCATAAGCATATGGCGGGAGTCATGGGGAGAGCCTGGGTGCAGCCGTGCACCTTTGTGCAGTGATTGTCAGTGTTTGCAGCACCTCAATGCTGCAGAACACTGACAGCACAACTGTCAAAATGATTGTAGACATGGTCCCTTTAAGGAAACCGGCTGATGACGCGTCATCAAATGATGTCATCAGACCCGCTTCCTATTATTTGGTCGGGATCCTCGCAGGGCGGGCTTAACGAGCCCCATCAATGGAAAGTCTTGTTGGAGGCCGGGATCGAGACAGATACGGGCTCCCCACACGCCATGGACGTCGCCCGCCACGGACCTGCCGAGATTGGAAAAATCCAGCCCCATGTGTGGGTTTCAAAAACCTATAGATTGTAGGAGGAATGCAAGGCTGAGAGGTGAGGATGGCAGTTCCACGGTTTTGAGATCCCTGGAAAAAATTTAATGAGGAAACGGCGTGTGGAGACTTGATTTTAATATGTTGAGATGTTAGGAGGAAAAACATGTAGACAGTGTATTTGGATCGATCAAGAGGAGGAAATTTAATATTCAAATGTTAGAAAAACTTTGTGCTTTATAATCTGCTTTCCCAGATAAAGGTAAATAGATATATGGAGATCCAAGTGTTAGAATACTAGGGATAATCCCAGACTCCACTCAGGGAGCTGCACCCACAGGAAACATTGGTTCAGTATTCTCATCTACAGTATTGTGGCCCTATCTGTAGCCCATACTCTTTTTGAGTGAGGCTTCCCTGCTAGGATTGTGGAATTAAACCTACTATCTGTGACTTCAAAGCTTCCATTTGCAATTCCATTCAGAGAAAGGAGTACAGACAGCTTTGACTGCTGTGTTTTTTTTAAATACATTCCTGGGATGTGAGCGTCGCTGGCAAGGCCAGCATTTATTACCCATCCCTAGTTGCCCTTGAGAAGGTGGTGGTGAGCCACCTTCTTGAACTGCTGCAGTCCTTGTGGTGAACGTACGCCCACAGTGCTGTTAGGGAGGGAGTTCCAGCATTTTGACCCAACGACGATGAAGGAATGGCGATATATTTCCAAGTCAGGATGGTGTGTAACTTGAAGGGGAACTTGCAGGTGATGGTGTTCCCATGTGGCTGCTGCCCTTGTCCTTCTAGTGGTCAAGGTCACGGGTTTTGGAGGTGCTGCTGAAGAAGTCTTGGCGAGTTGCTGCAGTGCATCTTGTAGATGGTACACACTGCAACCATCTACAAGATGGTGGAGGGAGTGAATGTTTAAGGTGGTGGATGGGGTGCCAATCAAGTGGGCTGCTTTGTTCTGGGTGGTGTCGAGCTTCTTGAGTGTTGTTGGAGCTGCACTCGTCCAGGCAAGTGGAGAGTATTCCATTACACTCCTGACTTGTGCCTTGTAGATGGTGGAAAGGCTTTGGGGAGTCAGGAGGTGAGACACTTGCTGTAGAATACCCAGTCTCTGACCTGTTGTAGCCACAGTATTTGTGACTGGTCCAGTTACGTTTCTGGTCAATGGTGACCCCCAGGATGTTGATGGTGGGGGATTTGGCGATGGTAATGCCATTGAATGTCATGGGGCGGTGGTTAGACTCTCACTTGTTGGAGATAGTCATTGCCTGGCACTTGGGTGGCGCGAATGTTACTTGCCACTTATCAACCCAAACCTGAATGTCATCCAGGTCTTGCTGCATTCGGGCCTGGACTGCTTCATTATCTGTGGAGTTGTGAATGGAACTGAACACTGTGCAATCATCAACGAACATCCCCACTTCTGACCTTGTGATGGAGGGAAGGTCATTGATGAAGCAGCTGAAGATGGTTGGGCCCAGGACACTGCCCTGAGGAACTCCTGCAGCGATCGTCTGGGGCTGAGATGATTGACCTCCAACAACTACAACCATCTTCCTTTGTGCTAGGTATGACTCGAGCCAGTGGAGATATTTCCCCCTGATTCCCATTGACTTCAATTTTACTTTGGCTCCTTGATGCCACACTCGGTCAAATGCTGCCTTGATGTCAAAGGCAGTCACTCTCACCTCACCTCTGGAATTCAGCTCTTTTGTCCATGTTTGGACCAAGGCTGTAATGAGGTCTGGAACCAAGTGGTCCTGATGGCACCCAAACTGGGCATCAGTAAGCAGGTTATTGGTGAGTAAGTGCCGCTTGATAGCACTGTCGACAACACCTTCCATCACTTTGCTGATGATTGAGAGTAGACTTATGGGGTCGTAATTGGCCGGATTAGATTTGTCCTGCTTTTTGCAGAACATACCTGGGCAGTTTTCCACATTGTCGGGTAGATGCCAGTGTTGTAGCTGTACTGGAACAGCTTGGCTAGAGGTGTGGCTAGTTCTGGAGCACAAGTCTTCAGCAGGATAGCCGGGATGTTGTCAGGGCCCATAGCCTTTGCTGTATCCAGTGCGCTCAGCCGTTTCTTGATAACACGTGGAGTGAATCGAATCAAATTCTGTGATGGTAGGGACCTCGGGAGGAGGCCGATGTGGATCATCCACTCGGCACTTCTGGCTGAAGATGGTGGCAAACGCTTCAGCCTTGTCTTTTGCACTTGCATGCTGGGCTCCGCTATCATTGAGGATGGGGCTATTCATCGAGCCTCCTCCCGTTAGTTGTTTAATTGTCCACCACTATTCACGACTGGTTGCGGCAGAACTGTAGAGCTTTGATCTGATCCGTTGATTGTGGGATCGCTTAGCTCTATCTATAGCATGCTGCTTCCGCTTTTTAGCATGCATGTAGTCCTGTGTTGCAGTTTCCCCAGGTTGGCACCTCATTATTAGGTACGCCTGGTGTTGCTCCCGGCATGCTCTTCTACACTTATTGAACCAGGGTTGGTCCCTCAGCTTGATGGTAATGGTAAAGTGAGGGATATGCTGGGCCATGAGGTTACAGATTGTGCTGGACTACAATTCTGCTGCTGAATTTGGCCCACAGCGCCTCATGAATGCCCAGTTTTGAGTTGCTAGATCTTTTCTGAATCTATCCCTTTCAATGCCTTTCAATCTCTTCTCAGTGAGACTGTGCTTACAAACCAACACTTTCCTCACGGTCAGTATAATTTAGCCAAGTTCTGATGATCTTCCTCAAACTGGCCATTACCACAGACTTCTATAAATGGCAGGAAGAGGGTGCTGCAGTTTGATATCCACTGACCACGGACTTAGATGAACAAGCAACAGATGTGACAACTGGCTACCGGAGAGAGGCAATATTTTGTATTATCTAATACTAACAGGATTGGATTCTCCTTTGTGATCCTGTCTGAAACCGGAGGAAATAGCGCAGAAGATGGACAATTTGGATGGTGAGGCCGACCACTGCCTCGCCGCCTGACCTGCATTTCCTTCCTTCTGTCCCCACTGGGACTGTCACTGGCCACTCCTTCCCCGCCTACCGCATGTAAATGGCTGCAGGGGGTAGGGGGCAGGGTCCCGGGTCCCTGGCTGATCATCTTCCCTTGTTTGGTAGTCGTGCAGCTAGGGGTCAGGATGGACAGTAAACCATCCAGCTCTCAGCAGCATGAGGCCTGGGAGATTTGAACTCCTGGGCCTCATCAGCATAGTACCCATCACTCTCCTGCCTGAATCTGGCGCGAAGGGTGAGCCGACTGGCACGTGCTGGATTTTGGGCAGCAGGTGGGGAGTCGGGGACCCAAAGGAACAGTCACCGCCACTCACTCAATGGTTTGGAGCAGGATTGGGAGGGTATCACAGTCGGGGGGAGAAGGGAAGCCCGGGACAGAAGAGGCCCAATGTTTCCTTCTTGGGCCCGGAAGAGCACTCCTGCTCATTGTAGCCCACAAGGAAACAAGTATTTTTTTAACCTGCCTTTCTGAGCCTCTTATGGCACCGGCTCCTGTTGCCGCCAGGTTGGCCTGGAGGGGATGTTATGGCAGATTACCTGTCACTATGGCAATTTTAACTGTCCAGCGCCTGGTTTCCATCAAGCGAGCAAGGTTAAAATTAGCCCTTTAATCATTTTGTGAACTTGCATCAAACTTGAGAACTAGAACTCTTACCTTTTCTTTTTTATCTCTTACTCTGTTTCTCTTTCTGTTACATTTCCCATTTTTCTCTGTCTTTCTATTTTCGTTTCTCTGTCCTATCTCTCTGTTTTTAGAATTCTTTCTCATCTGGGACAGACAGCACCACAGTCAAAGGAGACAAAGTAGATACAACACAGGACAGCATTGTATTATTCATGGCTTTCCTAATTCCTTTGAAGAGCTGGATTGCAGGGGGAGGAGATGAATCTTGTTAACTTGGCTGTCATCCTGCTTGATATTTCTCTGGCTCATAGACTGAGCTTTGCACAAGATCCTGGGAACAAACCTGGTGACTTCCATTCATTCCCAGTGAAACGGCACTGTCAGAAAGGAATGAAGAGATTGATGGTGGGGGAGGGGGGGAATCAGGTTGTAAGGAAACAGTTAAAAGTTCAAATGAGGTTTTGGGACAGTCACAGCTGGATGACCTGTGATGACAATATCTGTTTCATGAAGTCATGCTTCACAAAGTGACAACTCCAGAATAAGCTCTCAGCATCCAAGCACTGGGTATCCTGTGCAGAGCTATCAGATGCTGTGTGGAGGGTCTGACTTCCCAGATTATTTATTATATTCAGTGATGACTCCAGTCTTTATTTAGAAACATTCCTTTCCTATGAGTGAGCCCCTTTGAAGGAGAAATGCCGCAATTTATTGTATGCCATTGTAGGAACCTCTGTTCCTTACCAAAAGATGGAGTTCGACTCACTAAGTCAAAACAATAAACTTTAATGAACAAACAAAGCAAGTAAACAACTACAGGATGAACTGGAAACGTGTCTGGTCTGCTTGGAAACCTTTCTCCAACCGCCTGGAACTGCTAGAAGGTTCCGAGCTATGACCCTCTCTCCAACTGTCTGGAACTGCTAGAGGGTTCCGAGCTCTGACGTCATGACGTCATCACGCAGAGTACAGGAATGAAGCCTGAGTGCAGTAACAGATACATTTAAAGGTACATCGTCAGACTATATAACAGAGCTGTAAAAAGGAATTATATACAATGTCCATAGCCCAATGGTGGCTCCACCACATGCGCCCCCCCAGAATTGCTTTTAACGGCGAAGGTAAGGCGAGAAGGAGGTCTGACGAGCCTGTCCGAACGACTACGGTACTCTGGCGGCTGGAACGAAGAGGTAGAAGATGAAACAGCCGTAGTTTGAGGCTGGGATGACGTTGCTGAAGCAGAAGAAGACGACGATCGCAGGCGACTCGGTGCGATGGACCCTGGTGTCTTGGTGGTCGACAGTGGCTGTGGGACACCGGCAGTCGAAGGAGGATGAGGCGGCTGGGCAGTGACAACTGGTGCGCTGAGGTCAAGATGAGCAGGTTTCTGCCGGTCTACAGAGATGTGGTCACTTTTACCGCCAATGTCGACTATGAAGGTCTTATCGCCCGAGGAGATGACACGAAAAGGACCTGTGTACGGTGGCTTGAGAGGGTCTTTGTGTGCATCCTGCCGGATGAACACGTACCCCGCGCTCTTGAGGTCCCCTGGAATGTGGGAACGTTGCCGGTCATGATGTGAAGTAGGAACCAGGATGAAGTTCTTGGCCGCTTCCTGATGGCTGATGAGTTGCTGAGCTGGAGACCAAGGTTCAGTGTGAGGAGGAAGAAAATCACCTGGAACCCTGAGCGGTTGCCCAAAGACTAGCTCCGCCGAGGAAGATTGCAGGTCGTCCTTTGGCGCCGTGCGAAGACTTAGTAGCACCCAAGGAAGCTTGTCTACCACCCCGGCCCGGTAAGACTGGCACGTAGTGCTGCTTTAAGAGACCTGTGAAACCTTTCACAGAGGCCGTTCGCCTGTGGATGGTAGGCGGTGGTACGATGAAGTTTGGCACCGAAACTTTGAGCAACGGCGTTCCAAAGCTCAGAGGTGAACTGAGGTCCTCGGTCCGACGAGATGTCAGCCGGTACCCCAAAACGTGCCACCCATGACGAGATGAAAGCCCTGGAGATGTCCGCAGCAGTGGTTGCAACCAAAGGAATCGCCTCTGGCCATCTAGTAGTGCGGTCAATTATGGTGAGAAGATGAGTGTGCCCACGAGAAGGAGGAAGAGGGCCAATGAGGTCCACGTGTACATGGTCGAAGCGGCGCTCCGGGACCGGAAAAGTGGAGAGTGGGGCTTTAACGTGGCGTTGTATTTTGGCTTTCTGGCAGGTCACGCAGGAATTTGTCCAGTCACAGACGTCGAGATGCATGCCCTTCCAAATGAATTTCTTCGCCATTAACCGCTGAGACGCTCTCATGCCGGGATGTGACAACCCGTGGATAGTGTCAAAGATTCTTTTGCGCCATTCGGCCGGGACGATTGGGCGTGGAACAACCATGGAAACGTCACACAGGAGTGTGGTCCCTGTGGACTGGAAAGGCACGTCAGCCACTTGCAAACTGGAAGGTGTGGTGCGGTACGCCTCCACGTCGGGATCTGCCCTCTGGTCTTCCGCCAATCTGACATAGTGGACACCAAGATGTACTGCGTGGAGCTGAGCGCGGGAGAGGCAATCCGCCACCATGTTATCCTTCCCGGAGACATGCTGGATGTCGGTGGTGAACTCTGAGATATATGTGAGATGGCGTTACTGGCGCGCCGACCATGGTTCTGTTGTCTCGGCCATCGCGAAGGTCAGCGGCTTGTGATCAACAAAAGCCGTAAATGGCCGTCCTTCCAGGAGGAAGTGGAAATGGCGGATGGCCAGGAAGAGTGCCAACAGTTCTCTGTCGAAGGTGCTATACTTCTGTTCATTCTTCCTCAGCTGTCGGCTGAAGAAAGCCAGCGGTTGCCAAGCCCCATTGACCCACTGTTGTTGAACCGCCCCGATGGCGTAGTCAGAGGCGTCTGTAGTGAGGGCGATGGTTGTGCCTGGGAGGGGGTGAGCCAACATGGTTGCTACAACCAGGGCATTTTTGGTATCAACAAAGGCTTGGTTCATGTGAGGTGTCCACTCTATCTGATCTTTGCCTGCTTTGCCGCTGATGGCCTCGTACAATGGTTGCATCAAAAAGGCTGCCTTGGGAACGAATCTGTGATAAAAGTTCACCATTCCCAAGAATTCCTGGAGGGACTTCACGGTCTTCGGCAGGGGAAAAGATGTGACGGCCTCCACCTTGGAGGCTAGAGGGACTGCACCATCTGCAGTGAGTCTGTGGCCCAGGAAGTCGATAGTGCGCAGACCAAACTGGCACTTGGCGGGGTTGATGATTCGGCCATGCTGACTAAGGCGAGAGAACAGGGCACGCAGATGCGTGATGTGCTCAGTGTGGCTGCTACTGGCGATGAGGATGTCGTCTAAGTAGACGAAGACGAATGTTAGGTCTCGAAAGACGGAATCCATAAGCCGTTGGAAAGCCTGTGCTGCATTTTTTAGCCCAAACGGCATACGGAGAAGCTCAAAAAGCCCGAAGGGTGTGATGACGGCGGTTTTGGGGACGTCTTGAGGATTAACCGGCACTTGATGATAGCCGCGTACGAGGTCTACTTTAGAGAAAATGCAATTCCCCGCCAGGTGGGCCGAAAAGTCCTGTATATGAGGGATTGGATATCTGTCCGGGGTAGTAGCCTCGTTCAGGCGCCTGTAGTCGCCACATGGTCGCCATCCACCGCCTGGCTTAGGGACTATGTGCAGGGGCGAGGACCAAGGACTATTGGACCGTCGGATGATGCCTAGGCGTTCCATCGTGTGAAACTCTACCTTGGCCGCCGCAAGTTTGACGGGTTCCAACCGACGTGCTCTTGCGTAAATGGGGGGCCCTGTTGTAGTAATATGGTGCGTCACACCATGTCTTGCTACTGATGCAGAGAAGGTAGGCCTGGTGAGCTCGGGGAAATCTTTGAGGAGAAGAGAGAAATCATTGGCGGCGGGGACTGCAAAAACCACAGACCAATGCGCTGCAGTGCTTCGGTGGCAGGGTACCGAATGAAAAGTCGAGGCGTTGATGAGCCGGCAGTGTCGAACGTCGACTAAGAAACCATTAGCACAGAGGAAATCCGTCCCCAGGATGGCCTGCGAAACCCTTGCAGTGATGAACTCCCATCTAAAACGCTGGCCGCCGAAACTTAATTGGACCCAACGCTTTCTGAACGTGTGGATGGCTGTGCCGTTAGCTGCCTCGAGGGAGGGACCCTGGCCGCCGGACTGCAGGTCGAGCTTCGACGCCGGCAGGATACTGCACTGGGAGCCAGTGTCACAGAGGAAGCGGCGTCCTGAAAGGGAGTCAGTGATGTACAGGAGTTTTCCTGCAGATCCCACAGCCATCGTGATCCCCGCGTGTGCAGCGTTGTGTCCGTGTATAATAAGACACAGACTGCAGGAGAACGGTACAACAGGTGTTTACTCAACGTGGCTCACACTGGAACTGATCTGTACAGATTACTACTCAGTGCTATATACAGGTGTGGTCACTGCCGGTACTGCAGTATACATGAGCTGTAAAAGATAGTTCCCCCCTTAAAGGTATATACATCACAATTCCTCCCCTTTTAGATTAACAGTACCATAACACTCATTTAACAATTAAATATGAAACTAATTACAATTAACACTTTTAACATGCAACATTAGCTGAAAATAGTCTATTTATATATTCAGTCTTTGGGGAGGCTTCCTGATCCTTTCTGGATAGCGCCTTTCCCGAGTGTCTTGCTCTTGGTGCAGAGGCGATTCTGGCCCCCTGTCGTCGGTTGGTTCATCAGCTTCCGATGCTACTGTTTCTGGGGTAGATGCGACCTGTACGTCGGGTTCATCACCAGGTACGTATGGGCGAGGCATGGGGTTGACTTGTTCCTGTGACTCTAGGATCTGGTCAGCATGGCGTCTCACGATGCTCTCCCCAACGTCCACTGTGTACATTAGTGGGCCCTGCCATGTGCATATCGTTCCTGGCTGCCATTTTTCTGTTCAGTAGTCGCGGGCCAAGACTGGTTGTCCTACATTGAAGCTCCTTGTTGGCTTCTCATGGATGTGCTGGAATTGCTTACTCTCAACATCTCTTCGTACGTTTGGTCTGAGCAAATCCAGGCGAGACCTTAACCTTCGGTTAAAGAACATCATGGCTGGGGCCTGGTTGGTGACTGCATGTGTCGCATTCCGGTAGGCGAACAGGAAATTGTCCACCTTGTGCTGCAGCGGAATGTTGTCATTGTACATAGCCTTTATTGCCTTCTTAAAGGTTTGTACGAACCTCTCAGCCAATCCATTTGTGGCTGGGTGATACGGGGCGGATGTGTAATGCCTTACCCCATTCTTTTTCAAGAACCTCCAGAACTCTTCGGACACAAACTGTGGTCTGTTGTCGGAGCAAATCTGTTCTGGCAAGCCATTCCTGGCAAAAATGGTCCGTAGGACTGCAACAGTTTTCTCCGTGGTGGTGGAGGACATTTTGATGACCTCAGGCCATTTCGAGTGCGCATCCGCGGCTAGTAAAAACATTGAGTCCATGAATGGACCAGCAAAATCAATATGCACCCGTTGCCATGGAGATGAGGGCCACTCCCATGGGTGTAGAGGGGCCTGTGGTGGTGCATTTTGGACTTTCTGGCATCCTGAGCAGCTCTTGGTCAGGTCCTCGATTTGTTTATCGATTCCCGGCCACCACACAAGCCCTGGCTAGGCTTTTCATTTTTACCCCTCCCAGATGACCCTCATGAAGCTCATTGAGCACTCTATCCCTTAACTTGGGTGGAATTACCACTCGGGATCCACACATCAAGGTCCCCCGGCACACTGACAGCTGTTCTCTCCTTGTCGAGAATGCTGGCAACAGTGAGTCGCCGTGTGCTGGCCATCCCTTCACCGTCAAATCATATACCCGAGACAGTGTCGGGTCATTTCGGGTTTCCTTTTCGATACAAGCGTTAGTTACCGGTAGGTATTCAACTATAGTCGAATGGAATATTTCAACAGGATCCACTGCTGGTGCTTCCTCCGCAGTAGGCAGTGGCAGGCGTGATAGCCCATCAGCATTTCCATGCTGTTTCGTGCCCTTATATTCAATCTCATAGTGGTGCGCCCCTAGAAAAAGTGACCATCTTTGTAGTCATTGCGCAGTCATCACCGGAACGCCCTTCTTCGGATTAAAAATGGAGACAAGAGGCTGGTGATCAGTCAGCAAGGTGAATTTCTGCCCGTGCAGATGGTGATTGAACTTTTTCATTCCCCACACTAGGCTGAGGGCCTTCCTGTCAATCTGGGCGTAGTTACGCTCGGCTGAGGTTAGTGATCGTGACGTAAAGGCTATTGGCCTCTCTGAGCCGTCCGAGAATTTGTGCGACAGCACCGCTCCAATGCCGTAGGGTGACGCATCACATGCCAACCGAATTGGTAATGCTGGGTTGTAATGGGCCAATACCTCTTTCGATGTGATTAGTGTTTTGCTCTTCTGGAAAGCTCGTCTACATTCGTCACTCCACTTCCATGGCACCCCAGTTTGCAGTAGGTGTTCAGTGGGTGTAGTATTGTAGACAAATTTGGCAAGAACTTATGGTAGTAGTTTACCAGCCCGAGGAACGACCTCAGTTGTGACACATTTTCCGGTGCTGGAGCCTTGACTACTGCCTCAATCTTCTCTGGGGACTTATGTAACCCCTCTTTATCGATAACGTGGCCACAATACGAGATCTGTTTTCTAAAAAACTCGCATTTGGGGCGATTAGCTCGGAGCTCATATTCCTGCAATCTAGTGAGCACCTGTTCCAGGTTGGCAAGGTGATCACTGTCATTTTCGCCCGTGACCAGGATGTCGTCCAAATAACACTGGGCCCCTGGGATCCCTTGCAGGACTTGTTCCATTGCCCTCTGCCAAATAGCCGGAGCTGATGCTACCCCGAATACCAGCCGGTTGTATTGGTAGAGACCTTTATGGGTGTTGATTGTGAGGTATTTTTTTGATGCTTCTTCTACCTCCATTTGCAGATACGCCTGGGCCAGATCAATCTTAGTGAAGCGTTTCCCTCCAGATAGCGAGGCGAAAATATCTTCAATCCGCGGAAGTGGATATTGTACGGCGTGAAGGACCGGGTTCACTGTTACCTTAAAGTCCCCACAGATGCGAACCTTCCTTGGTTCCTCAGGCGTGCTGCTCAACGACTTTTTCATCACAGGGACGATGGGTGTAGCCCACTCGCTCCAGTCTACCTTGGACAGTACACCTGAACGTTCCAGACTCTCCAGCTCTGCTTCGATGGCTGGGCGGATCGCATAAGGTACCGGTCTGGCCTTAAAAAAAATTTTGGGCTTGCGTTTTCTTCAATTTTAATCGTCGCTGTCATGCCTTTTAGTGTTCCGAGTCCTTGCTGGAATACTTCTTTCGCGTCAGTTAGGATCTTTGACAGTCGCCCAGGTGTGACGTCATCATCCTTTTTGTCAGCCACAGTCAGTGCCTGTATGGAATGCCAATCCAGTTGTATTTTCCGGATCCATTCACGTCCCAGTAATGGTGGTCCTCCATCTTGCAATACATACAGGTCTAGTTTTGGTGTTTCCTTACCGTTATATATAACGGTCACCCTTATTTTTCCTTTGGGGGAGACTTTTTGCCCCGTGTACGTCTTCAAAATAATTTTTGTGTCTCTCAAGGGTATGTGTGAGAATAGCCGCTCGTAGTCCCGTCGGTTTATGACTGTTAGGGCTGATCCTGTGTCCAATTCCATCTTTACCTGGACTCCTGCTATCTTGAGAGTGACCCAAATGGTTCGGTGATCCTCCATTGTGATCACATTATGTAGTTTCAGACAACTCAGTTCCCTGCTTTCGGAGTCGTTATCACTCTTTTGTTCGTCTGAACTGTTCTCCGTCATCTTATGTACCTTCTTGTACTTTTCTTTGGTAGGTTTCTTATTGCTGGTTTTCTTTCCCGACCTGCAGACTCGTGCTATGTGTCCTACTTTTCCACACTGTCTGCACACTTTGTCTTTGAACCAGCAATCATTGTGGTCGTGTGTTGTTCTGCCGCAGCGATAGCACTTCTCTGTTCCATATGACATTTCGTTTGTGCCATATTCTTGCGGTCTCTGTTGTATCTCTGCAGCGCCCCGTGCTGCTGCTTCATATGATACCGCAATGCTGAAAGCCTTTTTCAGCGTAAGGTCCTTTTCAGATAAAAGCCGTTTCTGGGTTCCGTCACTTTGAAGCCCACACACAAACTTGTTGTTAAGTCTGTGTGTCCCAGTTATGCTTATTATAAATCACTGGACACAGACCACAAGAATAACTTTAACAGGTCTTTACTATTCAGAGGTCAGGGCTGAACTGCCCAGTAAATCCCTACACAACACTTATATACCGGTGTGGTCACCACCAGTATTACAGTATACAGCAGCCAAGAGAAAGTAGTACATCTCTTAAGGTAGTTCTCTTAAGGTGGAACAGGTTACATACACCACAATCCTCCCTTTTTAGCTTAACAGTTATATCCCCATTTAACATAACATATATATATATATATACAACTTCATGCAAAACAGTTCAAAGATTCAGTCTCTGAGGAGGCCTCCTGATTCGAGTTGGATAACGCCTTTCAGGAGTCTCTGATTCTCGTTGCTGGGGTGACTCATCTAGTTGGTCTCTTATGGATTGGACATCATCATCAGGTACATTCACTTCTGAGGTAGATGCTTCAGGTTCACTAACTTCTTCCACGGTTGTCTCTGCCGTAACCATGGGTTCGACCCTTGTTCTCGATTCTACCAGTTGGTCAGCATGACGCCGTATTACATTTTCACCAATATCTACCGTGTACATCAGGGGTCCTTGTCTGGCCCGAATTGTTCCAGATTGCCATTTCTCGTTTTTATAGTCCCGGGCTAACACTGGTTGTCCTATTTCGAAACTCCGAGTGGTCTTGTTATTTATATGCTGGAACTGTTTGTTTTCAACTTCCCTCCGCACATTTGGTTTTAACAAGTCCAACCTGGACCGCAACCTCCTGTTATAGAACATCATGGCAGGACTTTGGTTTGTCACTGCATGAGTGGCGTTTCGATATGCCAGTAGGAATTTGTCCACCTTGTGTTGTAGTGGAATCTGATCTTCGCTCATGGCCTTTATTGCTTTTTTGAATGTTTGTACAAATCTCTCGGCCAACCCGTTTGTAGCCGGATGATATGGGGCAGAGGTATAATGTTTCACCCCATTCTTCTTCATGAATTTCTGGAATTCTTCTGACACGAACTGCGGTCCGTTGTCTGAACATATTTGTTCTGGCAATCCATTTCTTGCAAATATCGTTCTTAGCACCGCGATCGTCTTTTCCGAGGTAGTGGTAGTCATCTTAATCACTTCTGGCCACTTAGAATGTGCGTCCACCGCAATTAAAAACATGGAGTCCATGAATGGACCCGCAAAGTCAATATGTACACGTTGCCATGGGGTTGAAGGCCATTCCCATGGATGCAGCGGTGCAATCGGAGATGCATTTTGCACTTTTTGGCACCCTGAGCAGCTTTTCGTCAGATCCTCTATCTGTTGGTCGATACCCGGCCACCACATATAAGCCCTAGCAAGGCTTTTCATCTTGACTCCCCCCAGATGACCTTCATGCAGTTCCTTTAGAACTCTCTCTCTTAACTTAGGAGGAATAATCACCCTTGTTGCATACATCAATGTTCCTTGACAGACGGACAGCTGTTCTCGTCTTGCTGAGAATGCCGGTAACAGTGGATCACCATGTGCTGGCCATCCCTTCACTGTCACTTCGTAGACCCGGGACAGTGTCGGGTCGTTCCTGGTTTCTCTTTCAATACTTGCATTGGTGACTGGTAAACATTCGATGATGGTCGAGTGAAATAACTCAACAGGGTCAACCGTCGGTGCCTCCTCTTCTGTAGGTAGTGGCAGGTGCGACAGCCCATCAGCATTACCATGCTGCTTTGTACCTTTTGAATTCGATCTGATATTGATGTGCCCCTAGGAAAAGGGACCATCTCTGGAGTCTCTGTGCTGTCATCACCGAAACACCCTTCTTAGGGTTAAAAATGGATACCAACGGCTGGTGGTCTGTCAGAAGCGTAAACTTTTGGCCCTGCGGGTAATGATTAAACTTCTTTACTCCCCACACAAGGCTGAGAGCCTCCCTATCTATCTGAGCATAGTTGCGCTCAGCGGAGGTCAATGATCTGGATGCGAACGCAACTGGCCTCTCCAGGCCATTTGGCAACTTGTGTGAGAGTACTGCCCCAATACCATATGGAGAAGCATCACAAGCCAAACGAATAGGCAGCGTTGGGTTGAAGTGAGCCAACACTTCCTCTGAGGTGATCAATGCCTTGCTTTTGCGAAAGGCCCTCTTACAGTCCTCGCTCCACTTCCATGGTACTCCCTTCTGCAAAAGAGCGTTCAGTGGGTGCAGCACCGTGGATAAATTTGGCAGAAACTTATGGTAATAGTTAATCAATCCTAGGAACGACCTCAACTGGGATACATTATCTGGAGCGGGAGCCTTCACAACAGCTTCGATCTTGTCAGGAGACTTATGAAGCCCCTCCTGGTCAATGACCTGACCACAGTACGAGATCCGCTTCTGAAAGAACTCACATTTCTGGCGATTAACTCGAAGTCCATATTCTTTCAATCTGGTGAGCACCAGTTCCAAATTTGCAAGGTGTTCCTCGTCATCATCTCCTGTAATCAGAATATCGTCCAGGTAACATTGTGTGCCTGGAATTCCCTGTAATACCTGCTCCATGGCCCTCTGCCAAATTGCTGGAGCCGATGCCACTCCAAAAACCAGTCTATTATACCGGTACAAGCCTCTATGCGTGTTGATCGTGAGATACTGGCGTGACTCTTCCTCAACTTCCATCTGTAAGTACGCCTGCGCCAGGTCTATCTTGGTGAAGTGTTTCCCGCCAGACAACGAAGCAAAGATATCCTCAATCCGCGGAAGCGGATACTGCACCGTGTGAAGCACCGGATTAACAGTGATCTTGAAATCTCCACAGATGCGAACCTTCCCCGGTTCCCCCGGCTTGTTGCTCGATGAACGCTTCATGACGGGGACAATGGGCGTGGCCCACTCACTCCAGTCTACCTTAGACAGTACTCCTGAACGTTCTAGCCCTTCCAGCTCAGCTTCCACAGCAGGTCGTATCGCATAAGGTACCGGTCTGGCTTTGAAAAATTTCGGGTTTGCATGTTCTTCGACCTTGATGTTTGCCGTAATTCCTCTCAGTGTTCCCAGTCCCTGTTGGAACACCTCTTTAGCATCGTCCAATATTCTGGACAATCGTTTAGGTTTGACATCTTTTTTACCGGAATCTACTGTTAGTGCTTTTAAGGAATGCCAGTCCATATTTATTTTCCTAATCCACTCCCGTCCCAGTAGTGGTGGACCTCCCTCAGGTAGCACATATAAGTCCATTCCTCGGCTTTCTTTGCCCTTGTGGACCACCTTTACCTCTATCTTCCCGATGGGGTATACTCTTTGCCCCGTGTATGTTTTCAATACAATCTCCGTATCCCGTAGGGGAATATGTGGGAATAACCTTTCGTAATCTTGCTTATTCATGACCGTCAATGCCGATCCAGTGTCCAATTCCATCTTCACTTGGACTCCTGCTATCTGAAGTGTGACCCAGATTGTTTGGAGGTCTGCTTCATTACCAACATTGTGTACTCTTAGACTACCCAGTTCATTACTGCTGGAGTCTGAATTTGACTTCTGTTCGTTCAAACTGTTCTCTGTCACCTTGTGTACCTTTCTGTACTTTTCCTGCGGTGACTTTTTGTTGCTGGTCTTCTTTCCTGACCGGCATACTTTAGCTATGTGACCAAGCCTGCCACATTTTCTGCATTCCTGATTTTTGAACCAGCACTGGTTCTGATCGTGTGTTGTCTTTCCACAACGATAACATTTTACTGTACCCAAGACCATTTGATTGGTGCTGAGTTCCGGTGACCGTAGCTGCATTTCCGCAGTGCCTCTCGCTGCGGCTTCGTGCGATGCTGCAATAGTGACAGCTTTATCAAGCGTAAGATCATTCTCAAGCAGTCGCTTTTGTGTTCCTTCTTTTAACAATCCACACACAAATTTATCTCTCAGCGCATCTGCTAGTCCTGTTCCAAACTGACAGTACTTTGATAGCTTACGCAGTTCAATTAAAAATTCAGCGTTGCTTTCGTCTTTCAGCTGCGTTCTTCTGTAAAATTTAAATCGTTCCGCTATCATCAGCGGCGTGGGGTTTAAATGATTTTTCAGGACAGTAACAATATTCGCGAAAGTCTGATCCGCCGGTTTATCTGGTGACAGAAGGTGCTTCAATAGCCCGTATGTCTTCGCACCCATTGAGCTTAATAAGGTTAGTGCTTTCTCATCATCTGGTACCTTATTTGCTTTACAATAAACTTCCATGCGTTCTACATACGTGGTCCAATCTTCGATATCGCTATCAAAGGTATTAATGTTCCCATGTTTAGGCATCCTTGCAAGTTTTTAAATTTTTCTTTTTCTCAAAATGGCGGCTTCCCGCGCTTGTCTTCTTCCCCCGCCTACTAAAATGGCGGCTTCCCGCGCTTGGCGGTCTTTCCCGTGCTCGTCTTCTTCCCCCGCCGACTACAGTGGCGGATTCCTGCGTTTGCCTTCTTCCCCCGCTGGCTGCAATGGCGATTGCCGTGCTGCTGCCGTTCTCGCCTCCCCAGCGGTTCTCAATTCCCCGACGCTGCTTTTACTCCCCCGCGGTTCCCGTGGGCATTCACGCTTCCCCTGCTGTTGCGCCTCTCCGCCCCGCATGCAGCCCGGTCCTTTACACCGGCTGCGTTTGAGTTCTCCGCGGCTCTCGTGCCTTAAGCTGCCCCAGTCCCTGCGCCTCTCGGCCTCGATTGCAGCCCGGCCCTTTTCACTGGCCGTGGTCGAGTTCTCCGCCCTTTTTCCTCCGTTTTCCCTCCCCCACTCCACAGTCAACGCGGCCGACTTTCTGCTCGTGTCGCTGATCGGCTTACCCACCACCGTGGTAGAAGGGATGATCACTGCCTGTCGCTGATGGAGGGCTTCGTGGTCAGAATTTTTCTTTTTAACCCGGGTTCTCGATGCTTCCCGTGCGATGGTGCTCAGCAGGATGATGAGGGCGGATGCCTCTTCTCGACGCCCGTTCTGAGGACGAAGCTGCCTTGGATGTAAAACTGCCGCAGGGTAAGATCGGACTCGTCGCCACTGTTAAGTCTGTGTGTCCCAGTTATGCTTATTATAAATCACTGGATACAGACCACAAGAATAACTTTAACAGGTCTTTACTATTCGGAGGTCAGGGCTGAACTGCCCAGTAAATCCCTACACAACACTTATATACCGGTGTGGTCACCACCGGTATTACAGTATACAGCAGCCAAGAGAAAGTAGTACATCTCTTAAGGCAGTTCTCTTAAGGTGGAACAGGTTACATACACCACACTTGTCCCTTAAGGTATCTGCCAGTCCCGCTCCAAACTGGCAGTGTTTCAATAGTTTGCGCAGTTCTGTTAAATAATCAGCATTGCTTTCATCCTTGTGCTGGTTCCGTTTGTGAAACTTGAATCTTTCTGCTATCATCAGCGGTGTGGGGTTTAAATGTTCCTGTAGTATCGTTACTATGTCTTCAAAACTCTTTTCCATTGGCTTCGTTGGGGTTACTAGATTTCGTAATAAACCATACGTCTTTGCACCCATTAAATTTAACAATACCGACGCTTTCTTGTCATCTGACACCTCATTTGCCTTGCAGTATACCTCTAATCGTTCGACATATGTAGTCCAATCTTCGACTTCATTGTCAAATGCGGTGATACTGCCACTCTTCGGCATTTTGGGTGTGGTTTAAAATGGCATGTCCCAATGGCTTAAAATGGCGCCTCCCGCGCTTTCCTTCCTCCTCCGCTGCTGCCAACGCCGCGCCCGGCAGTTCTCGTGGCAATGGCGGCGCCCTGTAGGTTTCGCGCGCTTCTCCTGCGCTGCTGCCAACGCCGCTCTTGGCGGTCCTCGTGGTAATGGCGGCGCCTCGCGGGTTTCTGTGCGTCTCTCTCTCCCTCTCTTCGACGCTGCTCGGCCCCTGAACACCGGCTGTGCCCTGTGCGCTCTGCCCTCTCTCTCTCTCTCCCCCGTCGACGCTGCTCGGCCCTTTGCTGTGCCGCTCGGTCGGGCTCTAGCCCACCGCTGTCTGGGAAGGGTCTGCGCACTACTTGTTGCCAGCCCGTTTCGCTGGACCACCTCGACTGGAAAGCCAAGCCTGGCTCTCGACAGCCTTCCCCGCAATTCTCGAGTCTCTGCTGGATGACTGGGCGGTTGCCCGTGGTCGACGCCCAAGTCTCTGGCCTTGACCTCCAATCCACCGATCTCCAGGAACGAATCCCCGGGAGGTGATGCAGAGTTGCAGGTAGGTTTGAACTTGCCTTGTCGCCAATGTTGTGTCCGTGTATAATAAGACACAGACTGCAGGAGAATGGTACAACAGGTGTTTACTCAACGTGGCTCACAGTGGAACTGATCTGTACAGATTACTACTCAGTGTTATATACAGGTGTGGTCACTGCCGGTACTGCAGTATACATGAGCTGTAAAAGATAGTTCCCCCCTTAAAGGTATATACATTACATGCAGCAGGATTAGAATGGTGTCTCAAACCCCGGCGACTTGAAAAAGGATTTTTTCTTTCTTGGAAGAAACTGCAGGGTGGACGGCAATTCCTGGCTTTCGCGCCAAAACGAGAATGGTAAATGCACCAGCCCGTAGGAAGAGGAGACTGGTTCGTCCTCATGGGGGATGGGTGACTCGTGGTGGCGCAACATGGCTGCAGCTCGGGGTAAATTGGGTCAGTGTCGGCGGGGGGCTCCGGACTGCCTTGGCGTTTTGTGGCTGCGCAGGACTGTTGGGCGACCGAAAAGATGTTATCCACCTTCGCGGCGAGTTCGGCACAATCCGTGATTGCAGAGTTGGCCAAGGCGGCCTGCACGGGCTCCGGTAGCTGGCAGAGGAAGAGCTCACGGAATAAAAAACACTGGGATTCTGAGCCGAGCAACGTGAGCATCTGGCTCATGAGCTCTGAGGGTTTCGAGTCCCCGCCCGAGACCGGGCATGGTGATTAGGCGTTGGGAATGTTCAGATTTGGACAGACTGAAAATTTGGAGAAGGCGTGTTTTTAATGCTTCATACTTGCCGTCGGTAGGCGGACTTTTGAGGAGGCTGACGACTCGCGAGGCCGTGGCACTGTCGAGGGCGGAGACCACGTAGTAATAACGGGTCGAATCCGCTGTAATTCCCTGGATCTGGAATTGAGCTTCTGCCTGGCAAAACCACGCGGCTGGCTGCTGCTCCCAAAAGTGTGGTAGTTTGATTGTGACGGCGTTCGTGTCCATGTTTTTTCAACGAATTCGTTCGAAGAAAAACGGGGTCACCAATGTAGGAACCTCTGTTCCTTACCAAAAGATGGAGTTCGACTCACTAAGTCAAAACAATAAACTTTAATGAACAAACGAAGCAAGTAAACAACTACAGGATGAACTGGAAATGTGTCTGGTCTGCTTGGAAACCTTTCTCCAACCGCCTGGAACTGCTAGAAGGTTCCAAGCTATGACCCTCTCTCCAACTGTCTGGAACTGCTAGAAGGTTCCGAGCTCTGACGTCATCACGCAGAGTACAGGAATGAAGCTGGAGTGCAGTAACAGATACATTTAAAGGTACATCGTCAGACTATATAACAGAGCTGTAAAAAGGAATTATATACAATGTCCATAGTCCAATGGTGGCTCCGCTACACCATCCTGTTTTTGCGATTGCATCAGGATTTGAGGTTTCTGTAGTTGAATTGGTCAGTGTTCCTGTTTTTCGATCGTTGGCGGATTTTGGTTGTATTTTCCTATCTGTGGAATATGGTATGAGTCCTTCATTCTTCCAGCGCACTTGAACAATCAGCAGTTTGTGATGCAGCAACAGACTCACAATTTCCAGCTGTATAAAGATACTGACTCGCAGTGACACAAGATGTTGCTCTGAAGCTCCGTACTGTGGGTTTGAAGGCTGTGTTTTGTGGATTCTCGTTAGGTACCACACATCACAAATCTCGAGCTGTGGCATTCCTACCTCACGCATTCTTGCAACACCGTTTCTGAAAAAGCATTTCTCTGCACAGAAATAGCAGCATGTTAACTCTGAATTGGTAAACAGCTACAGTGGGAGTATTTGCAGAAGTTATTTAACTTGCTTGGCTATCAAAATACAATGATTAGGCAACTTATTCACAAACATCAACCCCTGAAAGTGTACTTAACTCTCTGATCACTGGCTCACCTTGTACCTGAGACCCTCACTGACTCACCTTGTACCCGAGACCCTCACTGACTCACCTTGTACCCGAGACCCTCGCTGACTCACCTTGTACCCGAGACCGTCGCTGGCTCACCTTGTACCCGAGACCCTCGCTGGCTCACCTTGTACCCGAGACCCTCGCTGACTCACCTTGTACCCGAGACCGTCGCTGGCTCACCTTGTACCCGAGACCCTCGCTGGCTCACCTTGTACCCAAGACCCTCGCTGACTCACCTTGTACCCGAGACCCTCGCTGACTCACCTTGTACCCGAGACCCTCGCTGACTCACCTTGTACCCGAGACCCTCGCTGACTCACCTTGTACCCGAGACCCTCGCTGACTCACCTTGTACCCGAGACCCTCGCTGACTCACCTTGTACCCGAGACCCTCGCTGACTCATCTTGTACCCGAGACCCTCGCTGACTCACCTTGTACCCGAGACCCTCACTGACTCAGATGACCTGGGGCTTGCACATGTCATTGGTACTGACCAATGTAGTCACATGGTATGACGGAAAATATTTTTTCAAACTACTCGTGAAAAATTTGCAAAAAATAGTCACTGAAAATGTCAATGCCACAACACTTAGTGTAAGGGTTCAGGCATGTAAAATGGCTATTAAGGGAAGGTAGCAGAGACCCATAACACACTCACCTCTGAGTCAGAAGGTTGTGGGTCCAAGTCCCACTTCAGAAACTTGAGCACAAAATCTAGGCTGACACTCCAGTGCCGTACTGAGGGAGTGCTGCACTTTTGGAGGTGCCGTCTTTCGGATGAGACGTTAAACCGAGGCCCCTTCTCTCTCAGATGGACGTAAAAGCTCCCATGGCACTATTTCAAAGAGGAGCAGGGGAGTTATCCCCAGTGTCCTGGTCAATATTTATCCTTCAATCAGCATCACTAAAAACAGATTACCTGGTCATTATCACATTGCTGTTTGTGGGCACTTGCTGTGGGCAAATTGGCTGCCGAGTTTCCTATATTACAACAATTACTTCACTTCAAAAGTACTTAATTGGCTGTAAAGTGCTTTGGACGTCCTGAGGTCGTGAAAGGTGCTATAGAAATGCAAGTCTTTCTTTTCTTTTTACACAGCAGACTGAATGAGAAAAGGTGAAACCTTCATCATTAGAGGCCAAAACCTTTGGCAGTACATTCCCCATCTCCCTTGACAGTGAAACCGAATTGGTGTAGAATTAGTCTGTGGTATTTCAATGAATTTATCAGTGTGCATGTGTCCAATTGATGTCATTCCTGATCTAAAAATCGAACCATGTGCTGTCCCTTTATCTGCTGCCTTTCTCGTTTTATTTGTCCTGCTTTTCATTTTTCTGCGGTATGGTTAAAAGAAGAAAAATTAACGTGCATGTACTTCAAAGTAAGTTAGGTTAGAAGGGCCAAAGGACAATAAATGGAGATGGAAATTTAGAAGAGAACATTACTCAAAGAGTGAGAAATGTTTGGAATAATCTGTCAGACAGGATAGTGGAGACAAAACATTGGGGTTGTTAAGAATACAGTAAGATGCCATTATGGGAGAGTTAGAGAGCTACATTGCAATGATCCAAGCAGTGTGCAGTTTTATGATATTGTTCAAATTGCAACACATTGTTTTGGCTATACAGTTCGGCATTGTTTGCTGCTCCAGAGAAACTGGACATGTTAAGCACTGAGTCTACTAATACCACAGATCTCTTGTAGCTTCACCCTGAGCTAACTCCACCATTCATGGAGTACACCAGGCTGAGAGTGCAGTACTTGCATATCACTGCTGCTCATCAGGCGCTGATGATGTACAGTCAGCTCATTTAAATACTTTCTGGCACTCCTGGCATGCAGTGGATGACACGCTGGGGGAGGCTAGGTGTGGCGGCTGGCTGCCTCTGGACTGCCAGGTGTTTTTTCCTGTTTGGGGCACAAAGTCTCCACAATAGGAAGTTAGAAACCTGATTGAAGGAGAGGAATTTACTATAGGGCAATCCTAAAAGAAAGAGAGGACCAGTCAGAAGTAAAGATTTCAGTGTTTTCAGCAGACATCCCCATCACCCCCCTTTCCAAGGGGGCACCGTGTGTCTGGAACACTCTTCTAGCTGCATTATGAGAAGGCCCTCTCACTTTCATTATTTCTGGGGAATGAATGATCCACCCAGTGCCTTGGGTGTAATACGTGTCAGGCTCCCACATACGATAATACGGACCATCCCCATCATATTATGAGTCCCCATATATTGACCACTTTTTCTTCTGCTGTGCAATACTTTTGAATTTCATCTATCACTGGATGGCTGATTTACATGTTCTACCCTGTATCTTTTACAGACCTTTGGCTGCCTTTGACTGCCTCCACCCCAAGCCAACCCAGTTGCCTGCAAATTTGACTATTTGCATTGATTTTCTGAATCCAAGTGATTATTGTAAATTAGCAGCAGTGGGTCCTTGGGCATTTGCTCAGTACTTTACCCACTCTGACGTCACTCCCCTAAACAACTACTCACAGCCTCTTGCCCTTTGGCCAAATATTTATTAATTCTCAAGTTTTACCTTGAATTCCCACCTCTTTAAGCCAAGGCAGCAGGCATTTGTGTGATGAGGCTTTCCACAGCTAAAGGAGGTGGATCAGGCTGGATCCTGACCTTTCCTCCCAATGATCAATCCCATTAATGTACCTGTTGTTAATTTAAGTCTGGA
Source organism: Somniosus microcephalus (assembly GCF_052327205.1). Classification (NCBI taxonomy): domain Eukaryota; kingdom Metazoa; phylum Chordata; class Chondrichthyes; order Squaliformes; family Somniosidae; genus Somniosus; species Somniosus microcephalus. Next base: position 2,633,529 of record NC_141012.1, read on the forward strand.
ATTGCCTGAATATGTTTTTTGTCACCTTTTTGGACAATGGATATCACATTGTCTTGGATATCACCTCTGTTAAAAAGAGAAAGGTGTAGAATAGAGACAGTGTGGAGTCGTGGCAGTACAGGGCACAGGTTTGAGACACGCTGCGGAGTCCTTGAGCTCAGGTACGCTACCATCTGGAGGTATCAAACCGGTAGTGTAGTTGTAGAATTCCAGAGACCTGAAAATGACCATGAACGCTGCCAGATTGTAAAAACCAATTGGTTCATTCATATCCTTCAGGGAAGGGAACCTGCCACCCATATCTGGTCTGACCTATGTGCTACCCCAGTCCCACACCATACAGGCAATAAATGCAGTGTTTCCCACATCTCAAGAATAAAAAAAACAGACACTTCCTGCAGGGAGGGAGTGAAAAATCGGAGAGAAATTTGTTCCAGGGTCACTGATATGTGTCTCTAAGCAGCTGGCCGAGAGACACTCCATATATAATAGCAAAATACTGCGGATGCTGGAAATCTGAAATAACAACAGAAAATGCTGGAAATACTCAGCAGGCCAGGCAGCATCCGTGGAGAGAGAAACAGAGTTAACGTTTCAGGTCTGGGACCCTTCATCAGAACTGGAAAAAGTTGGAGATGTAACAGATATTAAGCAGGTGCAGAGACGGGAGGGGAGGAAGGAATTGAAAGAACACCCTGTACTTTTGTAAGAGGCAGGAAAGATAAAATGTTGCAAATGGGAATGGCAAAAATCATACTGCATGAAAAATGGGGGCAGGGCGTTAGATCCGTGATTCTGGGAGTATGCTGTTTTTCAATAACCACACGGATGCTGTAACTTAACAATAATCAGGTATTTACTGGAGGAGGGTAGTCTCAAGACTGGGGGTACAGAGGCATGCGCAAGGCTTATATACAGGTGTGGTCACTGCCAGTACTACAGTATACAGGAGCTGTAAAAGTAGTTCTGTCTTAAAGGCACATACACTACAATTCCTCCCCTTTTAGATTAGTAGTACCCCTAATATTCAAATAACAATTAACACTTCAACATGTACATTAAACAACAATAGTCCATTTATAGATTCAGTCTTTGGGGCGAGTTCCTGACCCTTTCGGGATAGCGCCTTTCCTGGGGTTCTTGTTCTTGGTGCAGAGGCGATTCTGACCCCTTTGCATCGGGTAGTTCATCGGGTTCCACTGCTACTGGTTCTGAGGTAGATGCTACCGGTATGTCAGGTTCATCCCCAGGTACTCGAGACATGGGGTTGACGCGTTCCTGTGACGCTAAGATCTGATCGACGTGGCGTCTCACAATGTTATCCCCGACATCCACTGTGTACATTAATGGCCCCTGCCATGTGCATATCGTTCCGGGTTGCCATTTCTCTGTTCGATAGTCACGGGCCAAGACTGGTTGTCCTACATTGAAGCTCCTTGTCGGCTTCTCATTGATGTGCTGGAATTGTTTGTCCTCCACATTTCTTCGCACATTTGGTCTGAGCAAGTCCAGACGAGATCTCAACCTTCGGTTAAAGAACATCATGGCCGGGGTCTGGTTGGTAACTGCATGTGTCGCGTTTCGGTAGGCTAATAAGAAATTGTCCATCTTATGCTGTAGTGGAATTTCATCGTCGCACATGGCCTTTATCGCCTTCTTAAAGGTTTGTACGAACCTCTCAGCCAATCCATTTGTGGCTGGATGATACGGGGCGGATGTGTAATGCCTTACCCCATTCCTTCTCATAAATTTTTGAAACTCTTTGGACACAAACTGTGGTCCATTATCAGAGCAAATCTGCTCTGGCAAACCGTTTCTGGCAAATATGGTCCGTAAGACTGCAATCGTTCAATTATTGACGAATAAAATATCTCGATAGGGTCCACTGCTGGTGCTTCCTCCACAGTAGGCAGTGGCAGGCGCGATAGTCCATCAGCGTTCCCATGCTGTTTCGTGCCTTTATATTCTATTTCATATTGATTCGCCCCTAAAAACAGGGACCATCTTTGTAACCGTTGTGCAGTCATCACTGGAACGCCCTCCTTAGGATTAAAGATGGAGACAAGTGGTTGGTGGTCAGTCAGCAAGGTGAACTTCTGCCCATGCAGATAGTGGTTGAATTTTTTTACTCCCCATACTAGGCTGAAGGCCTCCCTGTCAATCTGGGCGTAGTTGCGCTCGGCTGAGGTTAGTGACCGAGACGCAAAGGCTACTGGCCTCTCCAACCCGTCTGGGAATTTGTGCGACAGCACCGCTCCAATACCATAGAGTGATGCATCACATGCCAAACGAATTGGTAGCGCTGGGTTGAAATGGGCCAACACCTCTTTTGATGTGATCAATTCTTTACACTTCTGGAAAGCTCGTCTACGTTCGCCATCCCACTTCCATGGTACCCCTGTTTGCAGTAGGGTGTTCAGTGGGTGTAATACCGTGGACATTTGGTAAGAACTTGTGGTAGTAGTTTACCAGCCCGAGGAATGACCTCAGTTGTGACACATTTTCCGGTGCTGGAGCCTTGACTACTGCCTCAATCTTTTCAGGGGACTTATGTAACCCCTCTTCATCGATGACGTGGCCACAATACGAGATCTGTTTCTGGAAAAACTCGCACTTGTGGCGATTAGCTTGTAGCCCATACTCCTTTAATCTGGTGAGCACCTTCTCCAAGTTGGTGAGGTGATCACTGTCATTTTCACCCGTGACCAAGATGTCGTCCAAATAACACTGGGTCCCTGGAATCCCTTGCAGGACTTGATCCATTGCCCTTTGCCAGATAGCCGGAGCCGAGGCTACCCCGAACACCAGCCGGTTGTATTGATAGAGACCTTTATGAGTGTTAACCGTAAGGTATTGTTTCGAAGCTTCTTCTACCTCCATTTGCAAGTACGCCTGGGCTAGATCAATTTTGGTGAAGCGTTTACCTCCAGATAGCGAGGCGAAAATATCCTCAATTCGTGGAAGCGGATATTGTACCGTGTGAAGGACTGGGCTCACTGTCACCTTAAAATCCCCACAGATGCGGACCTTCTTTGGTTCCCCAGGCGTATTACTCAACGACCTTCATTACAGGAACGATGGGTGTAGCCCACTCGCTCCAGTCCACTTTGGACAGTACTCCTGAATGTTCCAACCCTTCCAGCTCTGCTTCGACAGCTGGTCTGATCGCATAAGGCACTGGTCTGGCCTTAAGAAACTTTGGGCTTGCATTTTCCTCTATTTTAATCGTTGCTGTTATGCCTTTTAGTGATCCTAGTCCCTCCTGGAACAACACTTTTGCGTCAGTTAGCATTTTTGACAGTCGTCCAGGTGTGACGTCGTCATCCTTTTTGGCCTCAACCTTCAGTGCCTGTATGGAATGCCAATCTAATTGTATCTTCCGGATCCATTCACGTCCTAGCAGTGGTGGTCCTCCACCTGGCAATACATATATATCCATTTTAGGTATTTCCTGGCCTTTGTATATCACTTTCACCCTTATTTTTCCTTTGGGGTAGACTTTTTGCCCCGTATATGTCTTCAAGACAATCTCTGTAGCTTTCAAGGGTATATGTGAAAATAGCCGCTTGTAGTCCCTTTGGTTTATGACTGTTAGGGCTGATCCTGTGTCCAATTCCATTTCCACTTGGACTCCGTCTATCTTGAGTGTAACCCAGATAGTCTGGTGATCCTCCATTTTGGTTACCTTATGTAGTTTTAGACAACCCAGCTCCCTGCTTCCGGAGTCTGTGTCACTTTTCTGTTCGTCTGAACCACTGTCCATCACCTGGTGTACCTTTTTGTACTTCTCCTGTGGAGATTTCTTACTGTTGGTTTTCTTCCCAGACCTGCAGACTCTTGCTATGTGTCCTGCTTTTCCACACTGTCTGCACACTTGGTCCTTGAACCAACAATCCTTCTGGTCATGTGTTGTTCTGCCGCAGCGATAGCACTTCCCTGTTCCATAGGACATTTCATTGGTGCCATATTCTTGCGGTCTCCGTTGTATCTCTGCAGCTCTCCTTGCGGCTGCTTCGTGTGATACTGCCATACTGAAAGCCTTGTCCAGCGTAAGATCCTTTTCTGATAGAAGCCGTTTCTGGGTTCCTTCACTTTGTAGCCCACACACAAACTTGTCCCTTAACGTATCTGCTAGTCCCGCTCCAAACTGGCAGTGTTTCGATAGCTTGCGCAGTTCCGTTAGGTACTCAGCGTTGCTTTCGTCTTTTTGTTGGTTCCTTTTATGGAACTTAAATCGTTCTGCTATCAGCAGCGGTGTGGGGTTTAAGTGGCCCTGTAGGATTTCTACTATGCTTTTGAAATTCTTGTTCACCGGCTTCTCTGGGGTTATTAGATTTCGCAGTAACCCATAAGTTTTTGCACCCATGGAATTTAACAAAACCAGTGCTTTACTAGCATCTGGCACTTCATTCGCCCTGCAGTACACCTCAATACGTTCCACATATGTCGCCCAATCTTCGACTTCATTGTCGAACGTAGAGATACTGCCACTCTTCGGCATCCCTGGGTGTGATTTAACTGTCAAAAATGGCATCTCCTGCGCTTCCCCTTCTCCGCTGGCACAAAATGGCGTCTCCCGCGCTTTCCTTCCTTCCCGCGCTTGCCCTTCTTCTCCGCTGCGGCTTCTAAAAATGGCGTCTCCCGCGCTCTTCCTTCTCCGCGGCTCAATGGTGTCTCCCGTGCTCTCCCTTCTTCTCCCCGCGGACACTGTTCAGCCCTTGAGCCCTGGCTGTGCGCTGCGCGTTTTTTTTTTCTCGACGCTGCTCGGTCCTGAACCCGGCTGTTGCTTTACCCTCTCTCCGGTTTGTTTGGTTTTTTTTTCTCTCGACGCCGCTCGGTTTTCCACCCCCGGCTGCGCCCTGTGGGCTTCACCCTCTGTCTTACCCCGTCGACGCTGCTCGGCTTTCTCTCCGCCATTGGTCGGCTCCAGCCACCGCTGTCCGGGAAGGGTCTGCGCTGGACCTGTCGTCAGTCTCTTGCTGATCGTGGTGGCTGGGGAACCAAGCCCGGCTCTCTACAGCCTCCCCTGCGATGTTCACTCTCTGCCGGACGACTGGGCGGTTGCTCGTGGTCGACGCCCGTGTTCCTGGCCTCGACTTTTTTTTGTTACACCGCCCTCCCGGAGCGAATCCTCGAAGGGAAATGCAGAGTTGCAGGTAGATTCGAATCGACACTCGTCGCCACTGTTAGATCCGTGATTCTGGGAGTATGCTGTTTTTCAATAACCACACGGATGCTGTAACTTAACAATAAACAGGAGGAGGGTAGTCTCAAGACTGGGGGTACAGAGGCATGCGCAAGGCTTATATACAGGTGTGGTCACTGCCGGTACTACAGTATACAGGAGCTGTAAAAGTAGTTCTGTCTTCAAGGCACATACACTACACAGGGATAATTATCTGAAATTGTTGAACTCAATGTTGAGTCCGGCAGGCTGTAAAGTGCCCAATCGAAAGATGAGGTGCTGTTCCTCGAGCTTACGTTGAGCTTCATTGGAACAATGCAATAGCCCGAGGACAGAGATCAGAGTGGGAGTGAAGCGGTGAATTAAAGTGACAGGTGACCGGAAGCTCAGGGTCACCCTTACGGACTGAACGGAGGTGTTCCGCAAAGCGGTCACCCAATCTGCGTTTGGTCTCCCCAATGTAGAGGAGACCGCATCGTGAGCAGCGAATACAGTATATTAAATTGCAAGAAGTACAAGTAAATCGCTGTTTCACCTGGAAGGGGTGTTTGGGGCCCTGGACAGTGGGAAGGGAGGAGGTAAAAGGGCATGTGTTGCATCTCCTGCGCTTGCACGGGAAGGTGCCAGGTGAAGGAGCAGGGCTGTTGGGGGTGATTGAGGAGTGGACCAGGGTGTCGCGGAGGGAGCGGTCCCTTCGGAATGCTGAAAGAGGAGGTGAGGGGAAGATGTGTTCTTTTTTGCAGTGTTGGGAGAGAACTGTGGGAGGGCCTTAAATCTTAGATTGATATTTAAGGATAAATTTTCCACTTCATGTTCCTCCAGAGCCTTGTCCACTGGAGGTGCGTTATTGTGAATTCAGGTGCGTGCAGCCTATGATTACCTGTCCTTTAAAATGACACGAGAATTCTGGGTTGTCATGTGATTTCCTGACGTGCACTCTCAGCAGGTGAGACTTTACACCAGAGCATGCGAGTGGAAAATTTACCTCTTAGCTGCCAAACGGTGTGAGTTGTGACGCCATACTTCCAGTATTTGGTCAGGAATTTCTCTGAGGTTCTAGTTCTGTTCTTTGTGACTTTCACTTCATTCTGATTGTGGTCCAATGTTTCATTGGTACTAATGAGCTAAGAAAGAAAAAACTCACATTTATATAGCACCTCATCACATCCCTTAGAAAGGTCCGAAATACTTCACATACAGCAAATTACTTCAGCACACTGGAGGGTCCCACACACAACAGTGTGGAATGAGCAATTAATCTATTTTTGGTGACATTGGTTGAGGGAAGAATGTTGGCCAAGACAGTGAGAGAACCATGGGGTTTTTAAACATCTACCAGCACCATCAGGACAGGTAGACAGAACCTCAGTTTAACATCTCATTCAACGAGCACTCGCTCTGTGCTGCACTGGTACGGCAGCTAGACGATATGCTCAACGCACGGAGTGAGGATTGAACCCACAAACATCGGACTCAGAGGTAAGGGTGCTACCTACTGAGCCAAGCTGGCACTCCAGAGAGAACAAAGCTTCTCTAATCATTCAAGTTCTCTACTATTTTGTTTGGCTTTGTCTCCTGACTCATTTCCCCTTTTCATATGTTGCTTTTTTCCTACAAGAATTGTGACAAAGCGTTGAAGGTCAAAAGTAATGGAACTCAGTTGAGCCGGTCAGTCACCATGATGAGACTGTAGCAAACCTTGGGGTTAATTGTTTCCATGGGGACACACTATCAACACGTAGTTTTTCTGTTATATAATGTTGTGTTTGGGGAGGAAGCCAACATGGTTCATTGAGAAAACTGTGGGAGGGAAAGAGGACTGTGTTGGGCTGTGGTGGAAGGATGGGGGCAAAGCCAGTATGATATTGGCTGTGCTGCTGGGGGAATGGGACAATGCTGGGATGTACTATTGTAGGGTGAGTGTGTCCTGTTGTGCAGTACTGGGCTATGAGCTGCTGGAGGGAGAGGGGGGCAATGCTAGGATATGCTGCTGCTGGAGGAATGGGGGCTGGACTGTTGGAGGGGAGGGGGCAGTGCTGGACTGTACCATTGGAGGGACAGGGGGGGCAGTGCTGGACTGTACCATTGGAGGGACGGGGGGGGGGGAGTGCTGGACTGTACCATTGGAGGGACGGGGGGGGGGGCAGTGCTGGACTGTACCATTGGCGGGACAGGGGGGCAGTGCTGGACTGTACCATTGGAGGGACAGGGGACAGTAGCATTGGAGGGACGGGGGGGGGGGGAAGGCATTGCTGGACTGTACCATTCGGGGGGGGGGGGGGGGGGGGTGTGTGTGCAGTGCTGGACTGTACCATTGGAGGGATGGGGGCGCGGGCAGTGCTGGACTGTACCATTGGAGGGACGCGCAGTGCTGGACTGTACCATTGGAGGGACGGGGGGGGGGGGGGTGGCGCAGTGCTGGACTGTACCATTGGAGGGACGGGGGGCAGTGCTGGACTGTACCATTGGAGGGACAGGGGACAGTAGCATTGGAGGGACGGGGAAGGCATTGCTGGACTGTACCATTCGGGGGGGGGGGGGGGGGGGGGTGTGTGCTGTGCTGGACTGTACCATTGGAGGGATGGGGGCGCGGGCAGTGCTGGACTGTACCATTGGAGGGACGGGGGGGGGGGGTGCGCAGTGCTGGACTGTACCATTGGAGGGACGGGGGGTGCGCAGTGCTGGACTGTACCATTGGAGGGACGGGGGGGTGCGCAGTGCTGGACTGTACCATTGGAGGGACGGGGGGGGTGCGCAGTGCTGGACTGTACCATTGGAGGGACGGGGGGGGTGCGCAGTGCTGGACTGTACCATTGGCGGGACAGGGGGGCAGTGCTGGACTGTACCATTGGAGGGACGGGGTGGCAGTGCTGGACTGTACCATTGGAGGGACGGGGGGGGGGGGGGGGGAAGGGGGGCAGTGCTGGACTGTACCATTGGAGGGACGGGTGGGGGGGGGGGCAGTGCTGGACTGTACCATTGGAGGGATTTGGTGGGGTGGGGGAAAGGGGGGCAGTGCTGGACTGTACCATTGGAGGGACGGGTGGGGGGGGGGCAGTGCTGGACTGTACCATTGGAGGGATTTGGTGGGGTGGGGGTAAGGGGGGCAGTGCTGGACTGTACCATTGGAGGGACGGGTGGGGGGGGGGCAGTGCTGGACTGTACCATTGGAGGGATTTGGTGGGGTGGGGGTGGCAGTGCTGGACTGTACCATTGGAGGGACGGGGGCAGTGCTGGATTGTACCATTTGGAGGGACGGGTGGCAGTGCTGGATTGTACCATTTGGAGGGACGGGGGGGCAGTGCTGAACTGAACTATTGGACGGACGGGGGCAATGCTGGACTGTGGTACTAGATTGAATACCAGAGACCAGCGAAGCACAGAACAAAATTATCAGTCAGTTGCAGCTGTTTTTAACTCAACACGGTTTCCACTGACCCCTCTTGCATTTACTGGAATTCCTTTCTGTTTTTCACATCTGTTTCCAAAGAGTTGACTTTCTCCATCATCACCTCTGGCTCTGATAGTCACTGCTGGCAAATCAGAGGCTTGGATCAGCTGACAAAGGCACCCGAACAGTGAGTGCAATCAGAAGACAGAGCCTGATGGTGAAAGAGGGATTAACCAAGATAAACTGCAGTGAGCTACAAACACTGTTATTAAACAGTCCGCCTCTGAGCACTGGCATGATAGTAAGCACACCAACCTCTATCGCGGTAGATACGTAGGGGGTTTCTTTCTGAATCATGCAAAGGCAGTCCCAGGAGCTGGCCAACAGAGAAGAAACGATGGAGGACCATGATGTGGGCAAGAAGTTGAGGAGGACAAGGGAGGACAGTGCATCATGATCAGAGTCACACAGAATGTCTATCACGACTTTGGCTAGAGCCGTTTGTTGAGAGTGAGAAAAGTGGAAGTCGGACTGGAGGGATTCAGACAGTGAGCTTTGAGACGTAGGCCTGAAACTGGGAGGTGATGAGAAGTTCAAGACAAAGAGGATGAAGAGTTAGATGAGAAGGGGGTATGATGATGTTGATAATTTTGAAATAGAGGGGGCTAATGGTTGAGGAAAGGCAGCCATTAACAATTAGCTTGGGTCTATGGGGGTAGCTAAGTGATGAGGGGTTGAGTAGGGAAGGGATCAACGGAATAGTAGATTTAAATAGTAAAGCTAATCTTTAGATATTACTGTGGCTTTTTATCTTCTTCCAGAGAAGAACTCTGCCTCCTCTGTGTGTGGCGTGAGATGATCCACTTGCAGGCTGACAGTGTGGGCTGTGTGCGTGGGAAACATTTAGTGAAGACTTGTTTGAGTTGCACTGACCTGAAAAATTGAGCCAGCTGTGGGTGTAATGTGCTTGTTAGTCATGGTTCAGAGCGTGAGGGGAGGGGATTTTTTTCAGGAAAATGTGGTGAGGTAGATGGGAGTGGCTCAGGCCGCCTAGTATTAACTCCCAATCTTTCCAGGAGCGAGATGCCCATAAATACCAACCTGCAATTACTGTTACAGTGCAACACAGCTGGAAAGAATGCTCATTGTAAAAGTGCTGTAATTGGTAAATTAGAAGCTTTATATATTGTGCGCCTGTCGTTGTCTGACTGACTGACCTCCTGTAGTGAAGCCTGTAACTGGCTCCTCGGCTGACTTGACTGCCCCTGTCACTGAGAGACTGACTCACCCCATGAACGTGCGGCCCCAATCTTAGCCACAGCAAGCACAAGGAGCTGTGGCACCTCCCAGCAGGAGCAGGGAAAAATTTAGGGGTGGAGGGGGTTGTTAATACTAGGCGGTCTCTGGCGCATCTGTAGCTCATCTACAGGTGACAGTGGTGGTGGCTTAGGACCAGAATATGCGTCGACCCTCCCAGCTGGAAGTATCTGGTCAGACAGATGAAAAAATGGAAAAGGGGGCGGGGAAGTAAAGTTACCCAAATAAAAATCCAGTTAAATAAAAATGAAGCCCAGAAGTTACATTCACCAACATTTGCATTTGTAGTGGGACACTGGTTCCAGTTTTCTCTTTCCTCCCCCATGCACCTGCCACTTGTGTCTGTGGCTTGCCGACCAGGCTGAGCAGCAGAGCAAAAGCTTTGATTTTACACGGAGATTTCAGACACTGGTTGCTATGGAAGCAGACAGGATGTCTTTCAAGTGGAGTGTTGGAGGCAGGTGTGCACACAGGCAGACCTTGCTCACTGGGGTTTGGGATTTGCAAGAGTGTGAATTTGAACAGCACCTGGATTTTTTGGTATGAATTAAATAGGACTGTGGAATCTGACAAGGATCTCCATCAAGTTTGTTGCTTGAGCCAGAGTTACAATATTTAGATTGGTGGATAGCTTAAATCTTTGAGGAGGTGCCACGTTAGCAACAGTGACATGGGGCGATCAGTGGATTCTAACATTGTACTGATAATTGGGTGCTGGGAAATAGAACAGAGAAGTTAGACATGTCGCCAGTGTAATGTATATACCTTTATTAAGGAGGGAACTATCTTTTACAGCTCATATATACTGCAGTACCGGCAGTGACCACACCTGTATATAACACTGAGTAGTAATCTGTACAGATCAGTTCCACTGTGAGCCACGTTGAGTAAACACCTGTTGTACCGTTCTCCGCAGTCTGTGTCTTATTATACACGGGCACAACATTGATGACAAAGCAAGTTCGAACCTACCTGCAACTCTGCATCACCTCCCAGGGATTCGTTCCTGGAGATCAGTGGATTGGAGGTCAAGGCCAGAGACTTGGGCGTCGACCACGGGCAACCGCCCAGTCATCCAGCAGAGACTCGAGAATTGTGGGGGAGGCTGTCGAGAGCCAGCCTTGGCTTTCCAGTCGAGGTGGTCCAGCGAAACGGGCTGGCAACAGGTAGTGCGCAGACCCTTCCTGGACAGCGGCGGGCTAGAGCCCGACCGAGCGGCACAGCAAAGGGCCGAGCAGCGTCGACGGGGGAGAGAGAGGGCAGAGCGCACAGGGCGCAGCCGGTGTTCAGGGGCCGAGCAGCGTCGGAGAGAGGGAGAGAGAGACGCGCAGAAACCTGCGAGGCACCGCCATTGCCACGAGGACCGCTGAGAGCGGCGTTGGCATCAGCGCAGGAGAAGCGCGCGAAACCTACAGGGCGCCGCCATTGCCATGAGAACCGCCGGGAGCGGCGTTGGCAGCAGCGGGGGAGGAAGGAAAGCGCGGGAGACGCCATTTTAAGCCATTGGGACATGCCATTTTAAACCACACCCAAAATGCCGAAGAGTGGCAGTATCACCGCATTTGACAAATGTAGTCCAATCTTCGACTTCAATGTCGAACGAATAGAGGTGTACTGCAAGGCAAATGAGGTGTCAGATGACAAGAAAGCATCGGTATTGTTAAATTTAATGGGTGCAAAGACGTATGGTTTATTACGAAATCTAGTAACCCCAACGAAGCCAATGGAAAAGAGTTTTGAAGACATAGTAACGATACTAAAGGAACATTTAAACCCCACACCGCTGCTGATAGCAGAAAGATTCAAGTTTCACAAACGGAACCAGCATAAGGATGAAAGCAATGCTGATTATTTAACAGAACTGCGCAAACTATCGAAACACTGCCAGTTTGGAGTGGGACTGGCAGATACCTTAAGGGACAAGTTTGTGTGTGGGCTTCAAAGTGAAGGAACCCAGAAACGGCTTTTATCTGAAAAGGACCTTACGCTGGAAAAGGCTTTCAGCATTGCGGTATCATATGAAGCAGCAGCACGGGGCGCTGCAGAGATACAACAGAGACCACAAGAATATGGCACAAACGAAATGTCATATGGAACAGAGAAGTGCTATCGCTGCGGCAGAACAACACACGACCACAATGATTGCTGGTTCAAAGACAAAGTGTGGAAAAGTAGGACACATAGCACGAGTCTGCAGGTCGGGAAAGAAAACCAGCAATAAGCAACCTATCAAAGAAAAGTACAAGAAGGTACATAAGATGACGGAGAATAGTTTAGACGAACAAAAGGGTGATAACGACTCCGAAAGCAGGGAACTGAGTTGTCTGAAACTACATAATGTGATCACAACGGAGGATCACCGAACCATTTGGGTCACTCGCAAGATAGCAGGAGTCCAGGTAAAGATGGAATTGGACACAGGATCAGCCCTAACAGCCATAAACCGACGGGACTACGGCGGTTATTCTCACACATACCCTTGAGAGACACAAAAATTATTTTGAAGACGTACACGGGGCAAAAAGTCTCCCCCCAAAGGAAAAATAAGGGTGACCGTTATATATAACGGTAAGGAAACACCAAAACTAGACCTGTATGTATTGCAAGATGGAGGACCATCATTACTGGGACGTGAATGGATCCGGAAAATACAACTGGATTGGCATTCCATACAGGCACTGACTGTGGCTGACAAAAAGGATGACGACGTGACACCTGGGCGACTGTCAAAGATCCTAACTGACGCAAAAGAAGTATTCCAGCAAGGACTCGGAACACTAAAAGGCATGACAGCGACGATTAAAATTGAAGAAAACGCAAGCCCAAAATTTTTTAAGGCCAGACCGGTACCTTATGCGATCCGCCCAGCCGTCGAAGCAGAGCTGGAGAGTCTGGAACGTTCAGGTGTACTGTCCAAGGTAGACTGGAGCGAGTGGGCTACACCCATCGTCCCTGTGATGAAAAAGTCGTTGAGCAGCATGCCTGGGGAACCAAGGAAGGTTCGCATCTGTGGGGACTTTAAGGTAACAGTGAACCCGGTCCTTCACGCCGTACAATATCCACTTCCGCGGATTGAAGATATTTTCGCCTTGCTATCTGGAGGGAAACGCTTCACTAAGATTGATCTGGCCCAGGCGTATCTGCAAATGGAGGTAGAAGAAGCATCAAAAGAATACCTCACAATCAACACCCATAAAGGTCTCTACCAATACAACCGGCTGGTATTCGGGGTAGCATCAGCTCCGGCTATTTGGCAGAGGGCAATGGAACAAGTCCTGCAAGGGATCCCAGGGACCCAGTGTTATTTGGACGACATCCTGGTCACGGGTGAAAATGACAGTGATCACCTTGCCAACCTGGAGCAGGTGCTCACTAGATTGCAGGAATATGAGCTCCGAGCTAACTGCCCCAAATGCGAGTTTTTTAGAAAACAGATCTCGTATTGTGGCCACGTTATCGATAGAGGGGTTACATAAGTCCCCAGAGAAGATTGAGGCAGTAGTCAAGGCTCCAGCACCGGAAAATGTGTCACAACTGAGGTCGTTCCTCGGGCTGGTAAACTACTACCATAAGTTCTTGCCAAATTTGTCTACAATACTACACCCACTGAACACCCTACTACAAACTGGGGTGCCATGGAAGTGGAGTGACGAATGTAGACGAGCTTTCCAGAAGAGCAAAACACTAATCACATCGAAAGAGGTATTGGCCCATTACAACCCAGCATTACCAATTCGGTTGGCATGTGATGCGTCACCCTACGGCATTGGAGCGGTGCTGTCGCACAAACTCTCGGACGGCTCAGAGAGGCCAATAGCCTTTGCGTCACGATCACTAACCTCAGCCGAGCGTAACTACGCCCAGATTGACAGGGAGGCCCTCAGCCTAGTGTGGGGAGTGAAAAAGTTCAATCAGTATCTGCACGGGCAGAAATTCACCTTGCTGACTGATCACCAGCCTCTTGTCTCCATTTTTAATCCGAAGAAGGGCGTTCCGGTGATGACTGCGCAATGACTACAAAGATGGTCACTTTTTCTAGGGGCGCACCACTATGAGATTGAATATAAGGGCACGAAACAGCATGGAAATGCTGATGGGCTATCACGCCTGCCACTACTGCGGAGGAAGCACCAGCAGTGGATCCTGTCGAAATATTCCATTCGACTATAGTTGAATACCTACCGGTAACTAACGCTTGTATCGAAAAGGAAACCCAAAATGACCCGACGCTGTCTCGGGTATATGATTTGACGGTGAAGGGATGGCCAACACATGGCGACTCACTGTTGCCAGCATTCTCGACAAGGAGAGAACAGCTGTCAGTGTGCCGGGGGACCTTGATGTGTGGATCCCGAGTGGTAATTCCACCCAAGTTAAGGGATAGAGTGCTCAATGAGCTTCATGAGGGTCATCTGGGAGGGGTAAAAATGAAAAGCCTAGCCAGGGCTTATGTGTGGTGGCCGGGAATCGATAAACAAATCGAGGACCTGACCAAGAGCTGCTCAGGATGCCAGAAAGTCCAAAATGCACCACCACAGGCCCCTCTACACCCATGGGAGTGGCCCTCATCTCCATGGCAACGGGTGCATATTGATTTTGCTGGTCCATTCATGGACTCAATGTTTTTACTAGCCGTGGATGCGCACTCGAAATGGCCTGAGGTCATCAAAATGTCCTCCACCACCACGGAGAAAACTGTTGCAGTCCTACGGACCATTTTTGCCAGGAATGGCTTGCCAGAACAGATTTGCTCCGACAACAGACCACAGTTTGTGTCCGAAGAGTTCTGGAGGTTCTTGAAAAAGAATGGGGTAAGGCATTACACATCCGCCCCGTATCACCCAGCCACAAATGGATTGGCTGAGAGGTTCGTACAAACCTTTAAGAAGGCAATAAAGGCTATGTACAATGACAACATTCCGCTGCAGCACAAGGTGGACAATTTCCTGTTCGCCTACCGGAATGCGACACATGCAGTCACCAACCAGGCCCCAGCCATGATGTTTTTTAACCGAAGGTTAAGATCTCGCCTGGATTTGCTCAGACCAAACGTACGAAGAGATGTTGAGAGTAAGCAATTCCAGCTCATCGATGAGAAGCCAACAAGGAGCTTCAATGTAGGGCAACCAGTCTTGGCCCCCGACTACCGAACAGAAAAATGGCAGCCAGGAACGATATGCACACGGCAGGGCCCACTAATGTACACAGTGGACGTTGGGGAGAGCATCGTGAGACGCCATGCTGACCAGATCCTAGAGTCACAGGAACAAGTCAACCCCATGCCTCGCCCATACGTACCTGGTGATGAACCCGACGTACAGGTCGCATCTACCCCAGAAACAGTAGCATCGGAAGCTGATGAACCAACCGATGACGGGGCCAGAATCGCCTCCGCACCAAGAGCAAGACACTCGGGGAAAGACGCTATCCAGAAAGGATCAGGAAGCCTCCCCAAAGACTGAATATATAAATAGACTATTTTCAGCTAATGTTGCATGTTAAAAGTGTTAATTGTAATTAGTTTGATATTTAATTGTTAAATGAGTGTTATGGTACTGTTAATCTAAAAGGGGAGGAATTGTAATGTATATACCTTTTTAAGGAGGGAGCTATCTTTTACAGCTCATGTATACTGCAGTACCGGCAGTGACCACACCTGTATATAACACTGAGTAGTAATCTGTACAGATCAGTTCCACTGTGAGCCACGTTGAGTAAACACCTGTTGTACCGTTCTCCACAGTCTGTGTCTTATTATACACGGACACAACAGCCAGTGTGTTGGGCAGGTATTTGTTGATATAGTGTTGCTACACGTAGCTCAGTTGATCACATTTCATAGTAAGTGGATCAGATACAGACCTGAAATAGATTTCAGTTTGTGTGCCCTGTTATCACATCAGGATTTAGATAAACTTGAGCGCATCCAAAATTCTACTGCCCGCATCCTTACTCACACCAAGTCCCATTCGCTGTGCTCGCTGACCTACATTGGCTCCCGGGGATGCCTCAATTAAAAAAAACACATCCTTGTGTTCAAACCACTCCATGGCCTCGCCCCTCCCTCTCTCGCTAAACTCCTCCAGCCCCACAAACCTCCCTCTCTCTCTAACCTCCTCCAGCCCCACAAACCTCCCTCTCTCTCTAACCTCCTCCAGCCCCACAAACCTCCCTCTCTCTCTAAACTCCTCCAACCCCTACAGCCCTTCCTCTCTCTGTAACCTCATCCAGTCCCTACAAACCTCCCTCTCTCTCTAACCTCCTCCAGCCCCACAAACCTCCCTCTCTCTCTAACCTCCTCCAGCCCCACAAACCTCCCTCTCTCTCTAACCTCCTCCAGCCCCACAAACCTCCCTCTCTCTCTAACCTCCTCCAGCCCCACAAACCTCCCTCTCTCTCTAACCTCCTCCAGCCCCACAAACCTCCCTCTCTCTCTAACCTCCTCCAGCCCCACAAACCTCCCTCTCTCTCTAACCTCCTCCAGCCCCACAAACCTCCCTCTCTCTCTAACCTCCTCCAGCCCCACAAACCTCCCTCTCTCTCTAACCTCCTCCAGCCCCACAAACCTCCCTCTCTCTCTAACCTCCTCCTGCCCCACAAACCTCCCTCTCTCTCTAACCTCCTCCAGCCCCACAAACCTCCCAGATCTCAGCGCTCCTCCAATTTTGGCT
Organism: Somniosus microcephalus; assembly: GCF_052327205.1. Taxonomy (NCBI): domain Eukaryota; kingdom Metazoa; phylum Chordata; class Chondrichthyes; order Squaliformes; family Somniosidae; genus Somniosus; species Somniosus microcephalus. The sequence continues at coordinate 2,650,093 of NC_141012.1, forward strand.
TCTTGTGCATCCCCGATTTTAATCACTCCACCATTGGTGGCTGTGCCTTTAGCTGCCGAGGCCCTAAGCTCTGGAATTCCCGCCCTAAACCACTCCACCCCTCTCTCCTCCTTTAAGATGTTCCTTAAAACCTATCTCTTTGACCAAGCTTTTGGTCATCTGTCCTAATATCTCCTTCTGTGGCTCGGTGTCACATTTTGATAATCGCTCCTATGAAGTGCCTTGGGATGTTTTATTATGTTAAAGGCGAGATATAAATACAAGTTGTTGTTGTAAAACAACTACATCAGACATGTGTATTATACTATCGTTATAGCTTACCCCAAATATTTACAACAAAGTGACAAATACCAACTTCCTATCCACGAACCTTACTTCCTGTTGTCTTGATTTTGGTCACTTTTGTGACAACATTGAAACTATCTTTTTAAACAAGAATGCAAATTTCCATAATAAGCAGTTGTCTGTCATGATTTGTCAATGAACCAATCGAAACAGTCAAAATGCTTTTTCCCCCCAAAAATCCATTTTTTTCTTGATAACTGAAATTTATAAAATCCAAAATAAGATTTTAAACAAAATAAAACATTCAAAAATTACATATTTCACAGTAACATTATTAAATGTACCTTAAAGTTTTTACTCAAAGCCTCAACCTATCTCAAAAATCTGGGCTTGAACTGGAAATGTTTATATAAGAAAGAGTTGCAAAGAGCTTCCAACCACACCCGTGCAGACTGAGCATATACAATGTGTAGAATTTCCCAGCTTGCAATCTGCATCAACAGGAGTTGAAGAATAGCAAGGTCTACCCATTATTCTGTGAAGATTTGTGAGTTTATTCACTTTTTACAAAAGATTTTTTAAATATTATCAGCAGCAACTGTGGTTTCTTTGTTTTCCTTTAGAACTGTCAACATAGGTTGGTTATTGAGAATGGATTTCTTGTTCAATTGAAAGGTTTAAAATTCAGTTTAAAAAATCTTTCCTTTCTGAACCATTTTTGAGGGGTTAAGCAAATATTTTTATTTAAAATTGGCAAACTGTAAACAACAAAGTTTAAATGTTTTATGAGGTAATTTTTTATCTATTGATAAGTCTGGGAGCCTGGTGGCTTCCACCGCCATCAGGCTGCTAGACCTTGCACCCCAAATACTGCCAGAGCCCAGAAAACCCCAATTTAGTCAGATTCTGTCATCCCGAAGCTCCCAAACTCCTCCCCAATCCAGCTGCATCCTAGGACCACCTTACCCAGGACTACTTCCCCATTCCGCGAACCCCCTCTCAGTACTCACAAACCCTAGACCGCATGTGGTTCACGATCCTAGGGTGACCCCCCCCCCCCCCCCAATGCTCCCAGTCCTTGAGACTCCCTCCTTAAAGCTCCAGATCACTGGATCCCTCTCCCAGTGAACCCAGTACCTCTCCCAGTGATTGCAAGACCTGTCCCAGTATTCCCACAACTCTTCCTCAATCCTCCAAGACACTGGGATGCCCTCAAAGTATTACAAGACCCTGAGACCCACGCTGTTCATGTCAGACCGTGGACTGCCCTCAGGGATGGCAGATACCAGGGATGGCAGGAATGACGTATGAGGAGAGATTGGGTCGATTGGGCTTGTACTCACTGGAGTTTAGAAGAATGAGAGGGGAATCTCATTGAAACGTATAAAATTCTAACAGGACTAGACAGACTAGATGCAGGAAGGATGTTCCCGATGGTCGGGGAGTCCAGAACCAGGGGTCACAGTCTAAGGATAAGGGGTAAGCCATTTAGGACAGAGATGAGGAGGAATTTCTTCACCCAGAGAGTGGTGAACCTGTGGAATTCTCTACCACAGAAGGCAGTAAAGGCCAATTCATTAAATATATTCAAGAAGGAGTTGGATATATTTCTTAAGGCTAAAGGGATCAAGGGATATGGGGAGAAAGCAGGGACAGGGTACTGAATTTGGATGATCAGCCATGATCTCATTGAATGGCGGAGCAGGCTCGAGGGGCCGAATGGCCTACTCCTGCTCCTATCTTCTATGTTTCTATGTTTCAATGCTGATAAATTAGTGTCCCTGATGATATGACCTGGCAAAACACCCTTGTTCTTCTTATAAAGCCTCTGACGTAACATAAACAATGCTAGCTTTCATATATATGGATCGAGGTGGGGGAGGTTTATGAGATGAAAACGTGGAGTGTAGTTTTATATTTCCAAGGGATGTTTTTGACATTCTTTGGGTGTCACAGCTGCTGAGCAGCAGATGTTGGAATTCTCTGGGATCCAGTAAAAGCAGAACTAAACCCCATGGTTAAAGGATTTGTCTCCTTGGGCATCGTTTAATATTTTGAGGATTATCAGACAGAAAGCTGTTTAAAAATTGATTTAAACCAATACCTGCTCCAGACATATAAACGAGTTCGGAGGTCATTTCATATCCGGTCACAGTGATGAAAATTAGGCTCAACAACCTGCTCCTAAATCTCTGCCCATTACTACTAGCAGCCATTGTATGGAATGCCAACCCAGGACTTCTTCCTGGGTGTCATGGTGCTGGTTCAGGGCCTGCAACTGGACTCATGCTGTTAGTGCAGGGCCTGCTCTTGATCGCACAGTGCTGATACAGAGACTTCTTCTGCTCTTACAATTCTGGTACATTCCCTGATCTTGGTGCCGGTCCTGGGCCTGTCTTTTATGCTGTCAGTGCAGAGTCTGTCCCTGGTATTAAAGTGCCGATGCAGAACCTGGACATGCTCTTCATGGACAATACCTGAGCACTTCTCAGCAGATCAGACTCGTTTGTCTCAGACAAGCTCTTTATGCTGGAGGAGTTTTTCTCTGAAAGAATCATATAGCCCTGAGCTCTGGTAAGGTCAGGCAACCATTAGTATAGAGATTACTGCTTGTTAGACAAGTTGAATGAGTGGGCAAATACATGACAGATGCAGTATAACATGGATAAATGTGAAGTTATCCACTTCGGTAGGAAAAACAGAAAGGCAGAGTATTATTTAAATGGTGATAGATTGGGAAATGTTGATGTACAGAGGGACTTGGGTGCCCTTGTACACCAGTCACTGAAAGCAAGCAGGTGCAGCAAGCAGTTAGGAAGGCAAATGGTATGTTGGCCTTCATTGCAAGAGGATGAGAGTACAGGAGCAAGGATGTCTTAGTACAGTTATACAGGGCCTTGGTGAGACCACACCTGAAGTACTGTGTGCAGTTTTGGTCTCCTTACCTAAGAAAGGATATACTTGCCATAGAGGGAGTGCAACGAAGGTTCACCAGACTGATTTCTGGGATGGCAGGACTGTCGTATGAGGAGAGATTGGGTCGATTAGGCCTGTATTCACTAGAGTTTAGAAGAATGAGAGGGGATCCCATTGAAACGTATAAAATTCTGACAGGGCTAGACAGACTGGATGCAGGGAGGATGTTTCCCCTGGCTGGGGGGTTCTAGAACGAGGGGTCACAGTCTCAGGATACAGGGTAGGACATTTAGGACTGAGATGAGGAGAAAGTTCTTCACTCAGAGGGTGGTGAACCTGCGGAATTCTCTACCACAGAAGGCTGTGGAGGCCAAGTCACTGAATATATTTAAGAAGGAGATAGATTTCTAGATACAAAAGGCATCAAGGGGTATGGGGAGAGAGTGGGAATATGGTATTGAGATAGAGGATCAGCCATGATCATATTGAATGGCGGAGCAGGCTCGAAGGGCCGAATGGCCGACTCCTGCTCCTATTTTTCTATGTTTCTATGTTAGGGAGGTCTGCAGCTATCTCTTGGTGTAACATAATGCTTCCCCTCATTATCATCCTCCTGCCTTCATTTCTTTTGAAGAATCAGACTTGCAGGGGTTTAATGGCTTCAGTGATCTTTACAAAGCGGCTTTGACTTGAGAAATAGGTGAATCCTTCCTTGGTGGTTCAGTGAAAGGCACTGCTCAGTCCTGTCTGTTGCAGTCTGATGATAGGATGTGGTGTTTGGGTAATTGTCGCAATTTTATTATTGCTGATTTAACTATCTCAACAACACTGCTGTAGAGAGAGGTACTCCATAACCTGCGACAGTGCAAATCCACAACTCGTTAGGATATGTTAGAGGAGACCTCAGGGTAGATTCTCCCTTGGATTTCCCATCTCACCTTATGTGGAAGCACCCCACCTGGGGGTGACCAATTGACTGTACACACATTTTTGAGAGGAAATTACTGTTTTTAAAAATGTGTATACAACAACTTAGACTGACTGCTATGTGCAGAAATACATTTAACAACTTTATGACTGAAACTCCTTTAAATAATTGTGTACTATGGCCATGGGCTGTCTTTGCCTTGCGTCATTGGTCGACCCTCCCTCTAGCACCACATTAAGAAACAGGTAACCAGAATAACAACTTGTATTTATATAAGAGAAGAAAGAATTTGCATTTCTGTAGTGCCTTTCACAACCTCAGGACGTCTCAGAGCGCTTTCCAGCTTTTGAAGTGTGGTCACTGCTGTAATGTTGTGTCTTTAACATAGCCTAACATCTGTGGTTGGTAAAATGTTGGCGTCCATTATTAAGGAGACAGTAACAGAGCATTTGGATAAACATAATTTAATAGGACCGAGTCAGCATGGTTTTATGAAGGGGAAGTCATGTTTGACAAATTTGCTCGAATTCTTTGAGGACGTAACATACAGGGTGGATAGAGGGGAACCAGTGGATGTAGTGTATTTGGACTTCCAAAAGGCATTTGACAAGGTGCCACACAAAAGATTACTGATCAAGATAAAAAATCACGGGATTGGGGGTAATATACTGGCATGGGTGGAAGATTGGCTATCTAACAGAAAACAAAGAGTTGGGATAAATGGTTCATTCTCGGGCTGGCAATCAGTAACTAGTGGTGTTCCGCAGGGGTCAGTGCTGGGACCCCAGCTCTTTACAATCTATATTAATGATTTGGAGGAAGGGACCGAGTGCAACATATCCAAGTTTGCCGACGATACAAAGATGGGAGGGAAAGCAGTGAGTGAGGAGGACATAAAAAACCTGCAAAAGGACATAGACAGGCTAAGTGAGTGGGCAGAGATTTGGCAGATGGAATATAATATTGGAAAGTGTGAGGTTATGCACTTTGGCAGAAAAAATCAAAGAGCAAGTTATTATCTAAATGGAGAGAAACTGCAAAGTGCTACAGCACAAAGGGATCTGGGGGTCCTGGTGCATGAAACACAAAAAGTTAGTATGCAGGTGATCAGGAAGGCCAATGGAATCTTGGCTTTTATTGAAAGGGGGATGGAGTATAAAAACAGGGAAGTCTTGCTGCAGTTATACAGGGTATTGGTGAGGCCACACCTGGAATACTGCGTGCAGTTTTGGTTTCCATATTTAAGAAAAGATATACTTGCTCTCGAGGCGGTTCAGAGAAGGTTCACTCGGTTGATTCCGGAGATGAGGGGGTTGACGTATGAGGAAAGGTTGAGTAGGTTGGGCCTCTACTCGTTGGAGTTCAGAAGAATGAGAGGCGATCTTATCGAAACATATAAGATTGTGAGGGGGCTTGATCGGGTGGATGCGGTGAGGATGTTTCCACTGATGGGTGAGACTAGAACTAGGGGGCATAATCTTAGAATAAGGGGCTGCCCTTTCAAAACTGAGATGAGGAGAAACTTCTTCACTCAGAGGGTAGTAAATCTATGGAATTTGCTACCCCAGAGAGCTGTGGAAGCTGCAACATTAAATAGATTTAAAACGGAGATAGACCGTTTCCTAACAGATAAGGGAATTAGGGGTTACGGGGAGAGGGCAGGGAAGTTGACGTGAGTCTAGGTTCAGATCGCCCATGATCCTATTGAATGGCGGAGCAGGCCCGAGGGGCCGTATGGCCTACTCCTGCTCCTACTTCTTATGTTCTTATTATGTAAAAACATCCCAATGCACTTCACAGGGACGTAGGGGGGAAAACCCCATAAAACAGGTCCTGACACCATCCAGTGGCCACATACTCCTCTCCATTACTAGTCCCATAATTTCCATGTCATCCTGTTTAAGCAATTTGCATCATGTTCCAAAACTGTCCTCATCACACTGCATTTATATTGATTCCTCCATCCTCGCTCCTCCCACCACATGGTTCTCTGGACGTTGGTAAATATTCGCAGCTTCCAGATACCTGTGGGGCCCACCTTTCCTAGAAAGCGCAGTTTAGAGGTCGGTAATCTCTGGCTGTGTTTATGCATCTGGATTTGCTCAGTGCCTAAATGCAGCAGAATTCAGACTGGATGTAAAATGGAGCCATGCGGGGTTACTGCTCTGAGTCGAGCGGCTGGTAAATGATCATAAAACGCAGGTTGTGAACGTCTCTGTCACTGCCTGTGCCAACTGGCAGAAATCCTTCAAATAGATTGGGAGTAAATAATAAGCCTTTCATTAGCACCCTCGCAATTTTATGAGCAGAGGGCAAGGGTCAGAGGCCCCATTTCCTGCTGATATTTTAAAACCAGTGAGGTCAGGGTAGTTTTGTATTTCATTGATTTCTCCCTGAGTTGTTTTCAGTTTTGAGAGGATGCGGGCACTCACTGGGTGAATAACGTGGGTTTTTCTCTGATTTTTTTTCTTCCTTTTCTCTTGAGGTTCTTCCAAGTTCAGAATGTTAAAGGATGATGGGGTCATGAGGTGCTGCAAGAAAACAAACTGGTTATAAAGCCACTTTTGCTCACTGCTCGTTATACAGACAGTGCGGGGAGACTATCCGCAGGGTTTTCCCAATCTCCTGCCATAACTTCAGCGGAAACCCTGGAGAAATGGCCATTTTTAACCATTTACACCTTTTCCCCAGTGTTCTGCCTAAGCTATGGCAGTAGACAGAATCCCCGCGGAAATTCCAGGGGCTGGATTTTCTCAGCCCCGAGGAGGTGGGTATGGAGGCGGGACTGCCAGGAAAGTTGCAGAATTTGGGGGCGGGTGGTAAACCCGCCCCCAACCCGCCTCCATGCCCTCTTGCCAGGAGGCGGGAAGCCGTCCGGCCCCGGGTCCCGTCTCCTTGGAGGCGGGAAGGGATTAAAACCTATTAACAGGTATCCCCATTTTTTGCGCTGAAGTGTGGGCTTCCCGACCTGGGGGAATCCCGCCGGGGTGTAGCAGGTGAGTAGGAGGTCTGCGGGGGTCGGAGGGGTCTGAAAGTGCGATGTAGAGGTGAGTGATGGGTGCAAGTGTGGAGTGGTAAGTATGTGAGGTGAGTGCAAAGTGTTAGAAAATGTTAACTTACCTTTGTTTCTACCTACAGCCTTCAGACGCTGTGGAGCCGGAGTCCCTGACATCTCCATTGTAGAGATCACAGACTGGCTGTTGCATCCTCTGATCCAACAGCCAGCTGATATCTGCAAAGTAGAAAGGTTTGATGAGTCCTGAACACAAGGACTCATCAAACTACACAGAATGTCAGTGTTTGATAGCTTCAGAGAGCTGTCAAACGATGACATTTCTTCTTTCAAAAGTTCTTGACAGATGACACGTCATACGTTGACGTGCTCTGTCACTGACTTCCCCCTAATTGGCCTGCTGAGTCCGCTGGGCGGGCTTAACAAGGTCAATCAGGGGAAATTCCCACTGGTTGGCCAGAAGCTGATGGAGGTGGGATTGAAACTCGGCAAGCAGCAGTCCCTCCTCCAAAAGCTTCCCATTCAGAAAATCCAGCCCATGTTTTTGTTGTTGTTTCCATGTGTTCTGCGTGAAATCATGATTCTTACCACCTCCAACTGTTAGAATGCAGCCAATTACACTCTGCCACCTACCAGCTAATTACCTGTCCCGTACTCTAATCACAGTCATCAATCACATGCCTGAAAATCGCATTTATCTGTCAGATACCAGAATCTTCAGTCTGGATGCAGAATCATCTTTGCAGTCCTACCTGATACACCCCTCACCCCACATGAGCTCTGCCTCAAAAACCGAATGCATTCCTGCAGCTCCCCTAATGCCCCAGTGAGCAAACACAACTCTAGGTATGTACAGTACTCAGACATACAGACCAGGAAGGTCCCAGATTTGATCCCTGTACTGTTAGCTGATCTCAGGCAGGATAGCAGTTGAGGGATTACAATCGGCCCCAGCACCCTTGGTTGAGGAAGGGTTCCAGTGTCCAATGACTTTTGTTGGAAAGTGCACATACATGGACATTGGGAAAGGCAAGGTTGGGCATGGTGGTGATGCCTCTGCAGTTGAATAATCTGTCAATATGTAGGCTCCAATATGCAGAACAGCCATTTTATACGGTACCGGAGGACACCCATAGAATTTTACCCAGCTTGAGTCAGTAGCTAATCTGTGCCGATTTAGCTGGGGTGCTGTAGAGTTGCTGCAATTGCCCTCAGTGTTTCTTGCTGGGGAGGAGAAAATTTGCTTCGGTCCTTGTGTATGATCGTTGTCTCGTGACCTCTGGAAAGTACACGTGTGTGAACAAGACAAAGCTCATCCATGATGTCCTCGCAATTGAATAGGCTGCCAATGCTCAACGTCTGAACTGAGACATGAATAATGACCACTTGTGACTAATTAGCTCCGTGGAGCTTTACTCAGTGAGGATCAACGTCTTCAAAAGAGGGAAAAAAATCTATCCTCTCACTTCACCTTGATAAATCCCCCACCCTTAGAATATGGGTTTATAAACAAAGGTTCATTGTTCAAATCTGGCAATGCTGCTTGTTCCAAAATTATAAATTTGAAAGAAAATTCAGTAAAATATTTGGGCGTTAATGAGGTGCCATTTCATATGTTGGCACCCAGATACACTCCTTGGTAACCCCCCCTGCCCCGTTAGTATGGCGGGCTGTGTGCAGGGCTGACAGTTATGGCTGCATGGTGGTTGTGGGCCGGGTTATGCAAGGAGATGAGATTTGGAGGCAACTGAACGTTAAAGAAATGCAGCTGTTTGTAACAGTACCATTAATCTGTGAACAGCTGGACACCAATTATTCTTCAGTTTCTCTTGTACCAGGGCTCAGGGTGATTTATTGTTCAAACAACAACTTACATTTATATAGCGGCTTTAACGTAGTAAAACGTCGCAAGGCTCTTCACAGGAGCGTTACTGAGCCACAAAGAGATATTAGGACAAGAGGTAGGTTTTAAGGAACTCCACTCCCCGTCCCCCTGCAGTGCTCCACTCCCCGTCCCCCTGCAGTGTTTCAGCAGAGTTTCAGCCTATGAGTGATGTCACTGCTCAGAAATGAGCTGGTCTCGCAGTCCGAGCCTGGGCACTACACGGACGGGATGGGGCACTGCAGGGGGACGGGGAGGGGGCACTGCAGGGGGACGGGGAGTGGAGCACTGCAGGGGGACGGGGAGGGGGCACTGCAGGGGGACAGGGAGGGGGCACTGCAGGGGGACAGGAGGGGGCACTGCAGGGGGACGGGGAGGATGTGGGGAGGGGACACTGCAGGGGGACGGGGAGTGAAGCACTGCAGGGGGACGGGGAGGATGCGGGGAGGGGGCACTGCAGGGGGACGGGGAGTGGAGAGAGAGATAGAGAGGCGGAGAGGTTTAGGGATGTATTCAGTGGCCTCCCAATGCGCATCATGTAACTGCGACACAAGCTATGAGATACGTGTTTCATAGTGAGTAATCATTGAATATGGAAACTGATATACGGTAAGGGTCTAACATATACTCAGCTTGTACAGTGGGTAGGACATGGGTCTCCGATTGCCCACACAGTCAATTTTTGTTTACCATCATGCTACCATGGCATCAAGTGGAGATCAGGCAGTTGCCTGTATGGAGCAAGGGAATATAGGAGTCATCTCCCAGGCAGAACTCGTCCTGATCAATGCAGACACAGATAAGTTGTGTATGTGTACTAGCTGGTCAGATTTGTACACAGTCAAGTATAAAGTGCCTTGCACATGCATTTACATCTAGATACAAGCATTGAGCCTGCCTCTCATGTGATCTTTGTCCACAGTGCTTGTTTTTTTGTAAATAATTGGAGGGATAAACTTCTGGGTGCCACTTGTATGCTGGATGTTGTGCAGTGCAAATGACATTACATTAGCCTGACATTGAAAAATAGCACTGCTGCATCCTATTCAAAAATTGCAAAAGTGGAACACTGAATAGATTTCAAGGAGGATCAAACAGACACAGCTGCTGGAACAAAGCAGAGATTATTGGATACCGAGTCCCGGTGATTAACGCTAACCTTCTACTTCCTGTTTAGAACAAAGGAGAGTTTCAGCCTCTGAGTGATGTCACTGCTCAGAAATGAGCTGGTCTCACAGTTCGAGCCTGGGCACTACACGGACGGGATGGGGCACTGCAGGGGGACGGGGAGGGGGCACTGCAGGGGGACGGGGAGTGGGGCACTGCAGGGGGACAGGGAGGGGGCACTGCAGGGGGACAGGGAGGGGGCACTGCAGGGGGACAGGAGGGGGCACTGCAGGGGGACGGGGAGGGGACACTGCAGGGGGACAGGGAGGATGCGGGGAGGGGGCACTGCAGGGGAGGGGAGCACTGCAGGGGGACGGGGAGGATGCGGGGAGTGGAGCACTGCAGGGGGACGGGGAGTGGAGCACTGCAAGGGGACGGGGAGTGGCGCACTGCAGGGGGACGGGGAGGGGACACTGCAGGGGGACGGGGAGTGGAGCACTGCAGGGGGACGGGGAGTGGAGCACTGCAGGGGGACGGAGAGTGGAGCACTGCAGGGGGACGGGGAGTGGAGCACTGCAGGGGGATGGGGAGTGGAGCACTGCAGGGGGACGGGGAGGGGACACTGCAGGGGGACGGGGAGTGGAGCACTGCAGGGGGACGGGGAGTGGAGCACTGCAGGGGGACGGGGAGTGGAGCACTGCAGGGGGACGGGGAGGGGACACTGCAGGGGGACGGGGAGTGGAGCACTGCAGGGGGACGAGGAGTGGAGCACTGCAGGGGGACGGGGAGTGGAGCACTGCAGGGGACGGGGAGGGGGACCCTGCAGGGGGACGGGGAGGGGGACCCTGCAGGGGGATGGGGAGTGGAGCACTGTAGGGGGACGGGGAGGGGACATTGCAGGGGGACGGGGAGGGGGCACTGCAGGGGGATGGGGAGGGGACACTGCAGGGACAAGGGGCACAGGAGAGACTAGGAGAATACCCACTCAAACATTTCTCAAATCAGGAAACATTCTTTTAATGGATCCCACTCCATACCATCCAGGGGTCAAATAGATCTACCTATTGACCCTTTCTAGATGGATAGGTAGAGCAAAGGAAGTGGACAGAGAGTTTAACTGTACAATAAAACTATGATTTGTTCAATCCCAGGCCTTGGTAGAGTTAGCTGGTTTGAGTCAGAGTGGTAACTAGAGCCAGTGCAATTGCCCTCAGCACCACTGGAATGAAGAGGGGAAAAGTCAGCCGGATTCTCACTCCTGATTGCTGCAAAGTTTGGATGTTGGATGAGCACAGGCTCAGCTTCATGCCTTCCACAGTCAAATATCCAGCTGACACACCCGGGCATGAAGAATGGCCACTCAAGCAAGGTGCTGCAGTGCTGCTCGTGCCCACAATAACGCACTCCAGGAAGAGTCAGTGGGGATGAAATTGGTCTTGGGTGGTAGTGGATGAGATCCTGTTCGACACCGCCTGATTTACGTGTTCATTGACTTCAATGGAAATGAAAATCGGTTGGTGTGTACAACCAGCAGCTGATTCGCTATAGCCCGTTCTGCACTACCGCCAGAGACAAAGAATTTCTACCCCAATGCCTTCTGGAGATGAGGGGAGAAGATTGAAAAAAAAAGTTTAGGACAGTGTTAAAACAATGTTCACTGAGTGCCTGGATTAAACATTTACGTGTTGCACAGTATTACTAGGTATATGTCCATTTGTGTTCCATTCTTTAATTCACATTATTTTAGCATATTTTTAATTGGAGTAACTATGAACTGTAGATTTTCATTGGTTTTATTATAGTGTTTCCTACATTACAACAGTGACTACATTTCAAAAGTACTTCATTGGCTGTAAAGCGCTTTGGGATGTTCTGAGGTCATGAAAGGCGCTATAGAAATGCAAGTCTTTTCTTTTATGGAGGCAGAGGTTTCACAGTGATGCAGTCGCACTGATATTTGGGGTTGATTTTAACTGGGGGCAAGTTTGAGGCAGGTGGGGTGTGGACCCAGAGAGGAGCTCAGCGTGAGGCTCGGGCCATTCAAACTCCTGGCCCTTATTTAAATAAACATTGCTAAACAAGAATAGACCAAGGTCCATCTAGTTCGCCTTCCATCAGCCTGGTAGTCGCATGACACAACAATAATGGAGTTGTTGATTAATTGCAGCAATCAGTCTCTACCAATGAGTCTACAACAGACCCAGACATGACATAAAGAAATCCCAGTGGTGGAGAGCTTTGGGAACCATAGTTCCTCCCAAGCATCCTACATTTACCACACGTCATGTCTCAAATTTCTCAGATACTGTGTCCCAAAATGTTATTTCTGAAAGAAACCTGTCTTAATTTGCAGCTAATAAAACAGGACTCCCGCCCAAAACAGGCAGGAGTGATGTCGGGGTCAGTGGGCGGGAGCATAAATCGGGTCAGGAACTGAAGACCGAAGGGAATGGCCCTGGGCATAAAGTTAGCGCTGGGGAAGGGGATTGGCAGCAGATAGCAGCGCTGTGAGGGAGAAGCAAAGGCGGGGCTGGGGAGACACAAGGTCTCCTTGGGGGCGGGGGGGCCCGGGGGAAACACTCTGCTCCTCCTGGCCCACAGGATTTCACAGAAAATTGATATTTTTAAACTTACCGTGGCCTTTTCTGGCCTATCTGTAACTCCCGCCGTGGTTCTGCTGTCAGGGTACGGGCCGTGTGGGCCTCTTGATTCCGAAAGTTAAAATACTAGTGTGGTGCCAGTGACATCATTGGGCCGCAACTTTGCAATGTAAAGCAGGCCCCCGCCTGCCAGAGTTGAGCGGCCCTCTTGTGCCTGTTCTCAGGTAAGTTAACCCCCCACGGACACCATTCCCGCCAGGCGAGGGGTTAAAAATCTACCCCTCTGTTTCTTAAAGATATTTCAATAAAAATTCCTACCCCTTAGCTACTTGGATTCTTCACAACTCAAACAATGATTGTTCAAATGCTACTGTGTAGCAGACTCATTAACTGATTTGGGTGGCTGTTTCCTGCCACCCAAGTAACAACTTAAAAAGTTCAAATTTTAAAATCTCTGCCCCTTCCCTGCTCCCCTCCTGTTCAGACACAGACCCTTCTAATGAAAGTATCAGCAGCTGCATCTGGAGGGAGTTTCACAGTGCATCTTAGGGGTGCCTCCAGGTCAGTAAACAATCAGAGTTTCAGATCGGTCAGCAACAACATTCCTGTCGACTTTCAATTTCCTATTTTATTCTGGTTAAGGATAAAGCTTTTTAAGGTATTTTCTCTTTGTCCCCTTTCTGTTGGTTGACAGTCACAGGATCATTGTGTAAGGGCCCACGCGACAGATGACACAAACTAGGGTTATACACAATGTTCCCCCTAATTTTTTTGGGGTGTGTGACCCCTTTAAGGAGCTGCGTGGCCCATTCACAGTTTCGCACATGCGCAAAATTTAACATTAAAAAAGCTGGTCCAGGGCTGCGCGGGACCGGCTGAGAGCTGCGCGGTCGAACGTTGGTTGGATTCCCTGAAATTTAGAAGGTTGAGGGTGAGTTGATCAAAGTTTTCAAGATATTAAGGGGAACTGATAGGGTAGATAGAGAGAAACTATTTCTGCTGGTTGGGGAGTCTAGGACTAGGGGACAAAGCCTAAAAGTTAGAGCCAGACCTTTCAGGAGTGATATTAGGAAACACTTCTACACACAAAGGGTGGTAGAAGTTTGGAACTCTCTTCCACAAATAGCAATTGATGCTAGATCAATTGTTGATTTTTAAATCTGAGATTGATCGATTTTTGTATTAAGGGATATGGGGCAAAGGCGGGTATATGGATTTAGGTCGCAGATCAACCATGATCTGATTGAAGTGCTCACAGAAAGACTGTATCCTCTGCAACTGGCTTTACAGTAATGAGGTGAGAGCCAGCACTGCTATCAGACCACTGTCTCAGCAGTGAGTGTAACTTCAACTGAATAACTGTTCCATTTATGTTCACCACTGGGGAGGGCAAGGTCCTTAGTGTACCCACTTGCACGCTTCAGCAGTGAAATACCATCACTGAGCTTCTGGGGGCAAAAGCTTGATGTGTCTAATGGATGTCGGATGTCTAGTCCTGTTCCTGTGCGCTGAATGAGCTTTGGTGAATGGAGCCTGTGTCAGTGCCAGGGTGAACAAGGGCTGTGTTCTGGGACTCTGCTGTGGTGTTCAGTTTGACAGCCTGTCTGAACACCAAGAGTTACTGATCCCGGGACCATGTGGGCTAAGGCTGGAAGTGTGCCACTGGGGTAAAGTATGCCTCTTCATATATTGCCGTGATGGTTGTCTCTGCTTTCCAGTATTTTTGCTTTGCATTGACCCCAGTACAAAGAGATAGTGTGCTGAAGCCTGATTGCCAACCCTCCAAGCTGGCATCAAAAAGGTAAGGGCCCATCAGAAAGATCTATGAAGACTCTCTCTCTGAGTTAGCTGATCTCTGCTCGGGTAGCAGTTGGGCCACTGCAATTAGTCTCACCGTCCTCGGTCTTGCAAGAGGAAAACCAATCTGGTTCCTGTCCCTGATCTCTGTCCACTGACTCCAGTTCGGTGTGTTCACGGTAAAATCGTCTGCCGGCACTGGGGGAAATTCACTGAAATCAGGCCAGAACATGGCGGTGAATGAGGCATTTTCCTTCCCCCTGTCTGGACCAACACTGGCCATTCCTTCCCTGCCTGCTGCATGCAAATAGCCAGGCGAGGCTGGACCCCGATCCCTGAAGGAGACCCCTCCCATCTGCTCCACTTACCAGCGTTGCCTGGGACAGCCATCTGGAAGATGGAGTAAAGGCCTTGAGGTTTCTTCCTGTAGTGGCCTCATCTACCACCAGTCGACCCCAAACACTTACCAACTGAAGGCCTTGGTCTTTGCACCACTGAAATCCTCTGCACTGGTGGGAGCCTGCCGTTCATACAGGATGAACCCCAACCAGGGTTGGCCCCCCTAGAACTCCACTCCCAACAAGAGAATCCAGGCATCACTGTCCAGACACACACAAAGACCAGCCACTTGGGTGAGGTTCTGCAGGCAGCCAGTATTTGTGGAGTCTACATCTGTAAGAGAAGAGGAGAAGTGAAAGTTGATGGGAGAACAGAATCCTTTCGGTGAGATGCACGTGTTCCAGACGCATAACCAGTACCCAATTTTGTGAAAATTCTCTTTGTCGGTGGGGGGAATGCAGTGGTGTGTGTGCATGCACATGTGAGTAAAACTACAGGGTAAAGCAGCACATCTTAACTACGTGAACTGGAGTAATATAGCAATGCACTGCAGCACAGTCATTACAAAGTCTTCTCACTGTATGCAACTTTGTGTCCTCCCTATTTACACTTTAGCTTTAACCCACAGATTTTGGCTGGGTTTGCTGTGGGCAGTGAAATGGTTAACAAATCTTTGTGCCAATGCCTAATTTTAACCTTAACACTAGATTATGTGTGTTTGACGCTGAGATCTAGTCAGCTGATTGCTGGCCAGTAAGGATAAACAGAGTTTACTGCCAAAAATGTGAAGGCTAATTTATTTCTAAATAGACTGTGAAGCTTACTTAGAAACTCTGTCGAGCCCCAAATGGAGAACAGCACGGGAGGGAGAGGGAGTTGGGAATACATTCCTAGTAGCGGTTGAGCAAATTCTCATGTCCTTAATTGGGAACATCTGGATTCAACAGCACAGAATAAAGACTGGCAGAGTGCGAGGCATCAGTGTGTGCTGTATATATAGGTGTAAAAAGTCCTTGCAGGTCTTTAGAATGAAGCCCTCCCCTGTTCTCATAGTCTCCCCCGTCCCCGCCTCGCTCCCCGAGTGGAGATAACCGTCTGTGTTTGATTTAATCCACTCACTCAAATTTTTCACTTTTGTCTGAGTGCGGCCATGTTTTAAAAGTTATTTCTTTAAATTCTGTTTTTAGATTCAACTTTGGTTTAAAAAAGTGAGAAAAGCAGCTATGAATTCCATGTAACTGATCACCTGGATAGTTCCTCATCCGTTTTTGAAAACTATGAAAAGTTGTTTTACTTCTTTGGATTTCAGTACTGAGGGAGTGCTGTACTGCCGAAGGGGCAGTACTGAGGGAGTGCTGTACTGCCGGAGGGGCAGTACTGAGGGAGTGCTGTACTGCCGGAGGGGCAGTACTGAGGGAGTGCTGCACTGCCGGAGGGGCAGTACTGAGGGAGTGCTGCACTGCCGGAGGGGCAGTACTGAGGGAGTGCTGTACTGCCGGAGGGGCAGTACTGAGGGAGTGCTGTACTGCCGGAGGGGCAGTACTGAGGGAGTGCTGTACTGCCGTAGGGGCAGTACTGAGGGAGTGCTGTACTGCCGGAGGGGCAGTACTGAGGGAGTGCTGTACTGCCGGAGGGGCAGTACTTGAGGGACTGCTGTACTGCCGGAGGGGCAGTACTGAGGGAGTGCTGTACTGCCGGAGGGGCAGTACTGAGGGACTGCTGTACTGCCGGAGGGGCAGTACTGAGGGACTGCTGTACTGCCGGAGGGGCAGTACTGAGGGACTGCTGTACTGCTGGAGGGGCAGTACTGAGGGAGTGCTGTACTGTCGGAGGGGCAGTACTGAGGGACTGCTGTACTGCCGGAGGGGCAGTACTGAGGGAGTGCTGTACTGCCGGAGGAGCAGTACTGAGGGACTGCTGTACTGCCGTAGGGGCAGTACTGAGGGAGTGCTGTACTGCCGTAGGGGCAGTACTGAGGGAGTGCTGTACTGCCGTAGGGGCAGTACTGAGGGAGTGCTGTACTGCCGGAGGGGCAGTACTGAGGGAGTGCTGTACTGCCGGAGGGGCAGTACTGAGGGAGTGCTGTACTGCCGGAGGGGCAGTACTGAGGGAGTGCTGTACTGCCGGAGGGGCAGTACTGAGGGAGTGCTGTACTGCCGGAGGGGCAGTACTGAGGGACTGCTGTACTGCCGGAGGGGCAGTACTGAGGGACTGCTGTACTGCCGGAGGGGCAGTACTGAGGGACTGCTGTACTGCCGGAGGGGCAGTACTGAGGGACTGCTGTACTGCCGGAGGGGCAGTACTGAGGGAGTGCTGTACTGCCGGAGGGGCAGTACTGAGGGACTGCTGTACTGCCGGAGGGGCAGTACTGAGGGAGTGCTGTACTGTCGGAGGGGCAGTACTGAGGGACTGCTGTACTGCCGGAGGGGCAGTACTGAGGGACTGCTGTACTGCCGTAGGGGCAGTACTGAGGGAGTGCTGTACTGCCGTAGGGGCAGTACTGAGGGAGTGCTGTACTGCCGGAGGGGCAGTACTGAGGGAGTGCTGTACTGCCGGAGGGGCAGTACTGAGGGAGTGCTGTACTGCCGGAGGGGCAGTACTGAGGGAGTGCTGTACTGCCGGAGGGGCAGTACTGAGGGAGTGCTGTACTGCCGGAGGGGCAGTACTGAGGGAGTGCTGTACTGCCGGAGGGGCAGTACTGAGGGACTGCTGTACTGCCGGAGGGGCAGTACTGAGGGAGTGCTGTACTGCCGGAGGGGCAGTACTGAGGGAGTGCTGTACTGCCGGAGGGGCAGTACTGAGGGAGTGCTGTACTGCCGGAGGGGCAGTACTGAGGGAGTGCTGTACTGCCGGAGGGGCAGTACTGAGGGACTGCTGTACTGCCGGAGGGGCAGTACTGAGGGAGTGCTGTACTGCCGGAGGGGCAGTACTGAGGGAGTGCTGTACTGCCGGAGGGGCAGTACTGAGGGAGTGCTGTACTGCTGGAGGGGCAGTACTGAGGGAGTGCTGTACTGCCGGAGGGGCATTACTGAGGGAGTGCTGCACTGCTGGAGGTGCCGTCTTTTAGATGAGGCGTTAAACCGAGGCCCCGTCTTCCCTCTCAGGTGGACGTAATAGTTTCCATGGCACTATTTTGAAGTAGAGCAGGGGAATTCTCCCCAGTGTCCTGTCCAATATCTGGTCATTATCACATTTCTGTTTGTGGGACCTTGCTGTGCGCAAATTGGCTGCCGCTTTTCCTACATTACAACAATGACTACACTTCAGAAGTACTTCATTGGCTGTAAAGCGCTTTGGGATGTCCTGAGGTTGTGAAAGTCGCTGTATAATTGCAAGCTCGTTCTTTCATCTCGAAATTAAATGCTACCTTCTCCCCCTCCAAAGCACACCATCTTCTCCCTGTGTAAAAAGTCATGTGTCCTGCTGCCAGGCTTCTGCCAATGCCACTGTTGATCTGACCTCATGGCATGCAATAGCCTGGGGTGACCAGCCCTCCTTTTTAAGAGGTGCCAATCTCAAATTGGTGCCATTTTCCCCTCCTTCCACTCCACACGCTTAAGATTTCACTATTTTCTTAACTTTCTCCCCCTTTTTACTGAAGATGCTAGCTCTTCCTGAAGCACAGTCCCCCAATACCCAAATAACTGCTGTTTGTGCATTAGCCTAGACACTGAGCATTGGGGATGCTGTTCAGCTGCGGAGGATGCGACCCTCTGTCCTTACCCAACATTCACACACGTGCACTGTCCAGCAGGTGCACGATCCTATTCCCAAGGTTGCTCAACAGCACTGGATTTGTGGCTTCCCTGGTTTGTATGGCCCAGGTACCCGTCGAGTGACGAGGCTGAGCCAGCGGGGATTTGCTGCACATGTTACCCAGGCCAGTGACAGCTGTCGGATTGTGGGTTAATGCCACTAAACAATGCGTTCCCCAACAGTGAGAGGGATCGATAACCTGTGCAATTGCAGTCCAGAGGCTGTGTCCCCAAGTGGTAAAAGCTTGAATAATGGATAATCTGCACAGACAGATTTATGCTCTCAATTGATACTAGCCCTACTGTTTATGAGCAGCTCGGTACAGTCGACAATCAATGTTTGTTGGAGGTCTCGTCACACGGAACCTTCTTGGACCTGACTCACAAAATAACTTTGCTCGCAAGCATCTGTGCTTTAAGCTCTTATTTTCTCACGGCTGTGAAAGCTGTGCCACATTACAAAGCAATGTGTCTCAACATTGATGATCAAAGACAGAAGGTCGCAGCAACTGAAGGGTTAAATCAGCGCTCTAAACTCTCCCCTTCTGAGAAATATTGGGAACACTTGCCTCTGAGGAGGTATGAACAATGGGGTGTCAACATCACCATGCCTACTGCACTTGTAAATATCCTAATGAAGTATGCAACTTCCAATCTGATTTACATCATTGTGGTGTTTGATTGCAAACAAAGGAAGCTTTACCAGACTCTCATGAAGACAAGCACCCTAGAAATATGAAAGAGGGTTGTGACACACCGAGTGTGGAGATTATTAAGTGAGTGTGGAGGGGTTTATAGTGAGGGGGGGGGACGGGAGTGTGGAGACGTTGATTGTGGGTGGTGTGTGCTGGTTAATTCGAGATCTTCAGAATTGCTGCCTTATTAAGCCAATATGAGCTGGCTGCCGTCTTATATCATTTAATTCTGACAGCAGTTAGCTCCTGTAACACTCTGATATAACCCTTACCCCTCTCTGTAACACTCTGATATAACCCTTACCCCTCACTGTAACACTCTGATATACCCCTCACCCCTCACTGTAACACTCTGATATACCCCACACCCCTCACTATAACACTCTGATATACCCCTCACCCCTCACTGTAACACTCTGATATAACCCTTACCCCTCTCTGTAACACTCTGATATACCCCTCACCCCTCACTGTAACACTCTGATATACCCCACACCCCTCTCTGTAACACTCTGATATACCCCACACCCCTCACTATAACACTCTGATATACCCCTCACCCCTCACTGTAACACTGATATAACCCTTACCCCTCACTGTAACACTCTGATATACCCCACACCCCTCACTGTAACACTCTGATATACCCCTCACCCCTCACTGTAACACTGATATAACCCTTACCCCTCTCTGTAACACTCTGATATAACCCTTACCCCTCTCTGTAACACTCTGATATACCCCACACCCCTCACTGTAACACTCTGATATAACCCTTACCCCTCTCTGTAACACTCTGATATACCCCTCACTGTAACACTCTGATATACCCCTCACTGTAACACTCTGATATACCCTCACCCCTCACTGTAACACTGATATACCCCACACCCCTCACTGTAACACTCTGATATGACCATTACCCCTCACTGTAACACTCTGATATACCCCTCACTGTAACACTCATATACCCCACACCCCTCACTGCAACAATCTGATATACCCTACACACCTCACTGTAACACCCTGATTTACCCCACACCTCTCACCGTAACACTCTGATATACCCTATACCCTCACTGTAACAGTCTTTTATTATACTCTATAGCCCTAACAAACTTTATTGGCAAGTGGGAGGTAAATTGAGACGGTTCTGACGAAAGGTCATCGACCTGAAACGTTAACTAAGTTTCTCTCTCCATAGGTGCTGCTAGGCCTGCTGAATATTTCCAGCATTTTCTGTTTTCATTTTAGGTAAATTGAGAGTTGTAGAGAAAACATTTGAAGCTAATATCTTTGTTTGCTCTTTGCTCACAGGCATAATTGGCACTGTTAAAGTTTTTACACCACCTCTGGTGGAAGCAGAGATCAAGAAACCCATCAGCATACCATGTGTTCCGGAGATATCCACCCCAAATACTATGAAATACGTCCAGTGGTTTGCTGTAGGTATAACCATATTGCTACTCAGCTGACTAATCCCACAATAGGGCACCCTGTCACTGTGTGACTGACCCCTCGATAGTGTGGCCCTGTCACTGTGTGACTGACCCCTCGATAGTGCGGCCCTCTCGCTGTGTGACTGACCCCTCGATAGTGTGGCCCTGTCACTGTGTGATTGACCCCTCGATAGTGTGGCCCTGTCGCTGTGTGACTGACCCCTCGATAGTGTGGCCCTGTCACTGTGTGATTGACCCCTCGATAGTGTGGCCCTGTCACTGTGTGACTGACCCCTCGATAGTGTGGCCCTGTCGCTGTGTGACTGACCCCTCGATAGTGTGGCCCTGTCACTGTGTGACTGACCCCTCGATAGTGTGGCCCTGTCACTGTGTGACTGACTGATCCCTCGATAGTGTGGCCCTGTCACTGTGTGACTGACCCCTCGATAGTGTGGCCCTGTCGCTGTGTGACTGACCCCTCGATAGTGTGGCCCTGTCACTGTGTGACTGACTGATCCCTCGATAGTGTGGCCCTGTCACTGTGTGACTGACCCCTCGATAGTGTGGCCCTGTCACTGTGTGACTGATCCCTCGATAGTGCGGCCCTGTCACTGTGTGACTGACTGACCCCTCGATAGGGCGGCCCTGTCACTATGTGACTGACCCCTCGATAGTGCGGCCCTGTCACTGTGTGACTGACGCTCTGATAGTGCGGCCTTGTCACTGCGTAACTGACTGACCCCTCTGATAGTGCGGCCCTGTCGCTGTGTGACTGACTGATCCCTCAGTAGTGCGGCCCTGTCACTGTGTGACTGACCCTCTGATAGTGCGGCCTTGTCACTGTGTGACTGACTGACCCTATGGTAGTGTGGTGCTGTTCCTTTGCGACTGTTAGTAAGCACCCTGGTGCACACAGACATGAGACAAAATATTGCAACAGGGATTCTGTCACTGATCTGACAAAGATTATCAGCAAGAACAATTAATGTTCTAAAGGTCTGGTTTTCAGACTACGGGAGAGTGTTTATTAAAACTGTTTATTTAGCATGTTGAATGTGTAGGTTTTGAAAATTTGCATATATGTGTGTATATATAGATTTTAATTCTGAATTAATTGGACATAAATTGGAATTGATTAAATGTTAAATCGATTAACAAACATATCTTTGAGCCAAAAGCTGCGTGCATGCAAAGTTTTGGGAAATTATTAGCAAGTCGCCAGCTGTTCAGCATCTGTTCCACCCACGGCTTCTGATCAGTAAGGGATTGAAGCCAAAGACTCCAATATAATTGCCCCACAATTCTCCCTGAGAGTGTTGCTTTGTAACAAATCCTGACCTCAAAATAGCATGTTAGAGCACTGAGCTCCATGACTGGTTAGCACATGGGTTTGTACCCGGTATCCACAGTGCTGAAGTGGAGGAAAGCACGTCCGACAGCAATTGTGGAAGGCATGGAGACAGAGTGCGCAAAGGCTCCTCTTCAGCATCTCCTGGAGGCCACTGACAGACTGGCACTGCCTGATGCATTGGAGTTGGTCATCTGCTTAGCATTTCAGCTGGGGTATAAGTGTGTGGCACAAGGAGAGGCAGCTAAAGGGGGCGAAAATTATAACTATGGAACTTACATTTTATTAATACTCTTTAAAATTTCAACTTGTGTCTGTGTTCAGATGGAGAAGAACACTCGGCAAAGAATCTATTTCCAGGACAGGGAAAGTAGCACTGTCGACAATGCCACCGACTACACCGGTCGGATCAGAGTGGATAAGAACTACACTCTGACCATTGACCATGTGAAGCTCGGAGATGAGCGGATGTTTTTGTGCCAAGTTGGTGCTGGTCCAGCAGGCAGCGGTGAAGCCACAACGGAGCTCAAGGTTTACGGTAAGGCTTTTTGGAGCAGTCTGTTAGAATCATAGAATAATACAGCGCAGAAGGAAGCCATTCTGCCCATCGCACCCGTGCAGGCTCTTTGGTAGAGCTATCCAATTAGTCCCACTCCCCCTGCTCTATCCCTGTAGCCCTATACATTTTTTCCCTTCAAGTATTTATCCAATTTCCTTTTGAAAGATATTGAATCTGCTTCCACTATCCTTTCAGGCTGTGCATTCCAGATCACAACACGTTGCGTACATTTTTTTCCCCTCATGTTGCCTCTGGTTCTTCTTGTGAAAGCGATGTGTCCTGTTTTAACCAGTCACTTGACACAGATTGACTTCACATCTGCATTTTGCATTGCAGGGGCAGGTTGGGCAGGCACAGATAATAGCAGAGCTTTAGATTTTGTGCGTGCTTTAAAGTGTCCCTGCTTCTCCGTGTTTAACAATCTTCTTTTTTGGCAGATGCACCAGAGGTGCCTGAGATCATTCAAAATCATGTAAGCATATCGGTAATGGAGACAATCCCAGCAGAGGTAAGAGGAGCTAAATGCTGATACTTTGTTACCTCACTTTTACACTTGGAGAGTGTTTTATTATGTAAAGAAATTGCAGAGCTTCGCAGATGCCTTCTGGTACAAAAAAACTACAGTACAAATTCTCCCTCCGTACTGCACACCTCAGGATAACCTGACACCAACGTGTTGCTCTGATCTCTCTCCAGAGGGTCTTAGTCCTGTTAACTGATAAGGAGTCAGGTCACAGATCAGCCATGATTTCATTGAATGTCAGAACTGGCTCGAGGGGCTAAATGGCCTCCTCCTGTTCCTATGTTCCTAACTCCAGGAAGGGTCTGAGTATCAGTTTTAAGCAATGTATTATAAATAAAGGTAAATGCTGGAACTAGACAGGTGGCCCATCATATCTGTAAAAAGAAAAGATGTTTTAATGTTTTGGGTGTAGAAGTCCTGGATTTTTGTCTTGCGACTGCCCCGCTTGCACTCAAAGACAGGGCAGTAATGTAACGAAAATGGAGCGGCTGCTAATCCCGCTGATGTACCTCTGCTTTCACGTCCGCTGAGATTTTTGGGTGGATTTGAATCCTGTTGGAATTCCCGCCTGACTAATGGCAGTTTCTGCTCCCGCCCACAAACCAATCAACAGTACATTCGGGACACTGCAATTTCCAGCGATACTTCGAGGGACCCCCAGCTGTTGTCAGGTAAAGCTGGATGAAGCTTTTGCAGACATTTTTCTGGCCGTCACTTGTGGTTTTTCCACCTTAATGGATTTGAAATCTTATGTAGTTGCTGCTGTAGGATCTGCATGCATGTTACCCACTGATCCACAACGCTGCTTCTTTCTGTCCCTGACGGGAAGTACATCTTCCATTAAGCTGTTGCTGAAGGCCCTTGACAAGTGGCCACACCTCTGGGACCCACAAACTTTGGGCCTCACCTGCCCCGGGCTTCCCCCACTCAGCATTACCCTCTCGGAGCACTGACCCTCTCGGAGCACTGACCCTCTCGGAGCACTCACCCTCTCGGAGCACTCACCCTGTTCCATGGGTCCCCGGCGGTGGCCTGATGCTGCCTGGTTTTAGCGGCTATGCTGCCGTTTTTCTCAGCCAGTCGGCAAGTGGCATATTACTGAGGCCCGGCCGTTATAATCTCTACTACTACTGACAGCAGTGTAATTGGGGCAGTACTCTGGATCAGTACCTGATCTGGGGCTGCTTGATGCTGACGCTGGGTAACAGAACTGTTGAGGGTAAATTTAACCCCCAAGAACGGGTGGGTTTGGGTCAGATGAGGAACGATTGGGTCGACTAAACCTGTATTCACTAGAGTTTAGAAGAATGAGAGGGGATCTCATCGAAACATATAAAATTCTGACAGGGCTAGACAGACTGGATGCAGGGAGGATGTTTCCCCTGGCTGGGGGGTCTAGAACAAGGGGTCTCAGTCTCAGGATACGGGGTAGGACTTTTAGGACCGAGATGAGGAAAAATTTCTTCACTCAGAGGGTGGAGAACCTGTGGAATTCTCTACCACAGAAGGCTGTGGCGGCCAAGTCACTGAATATATTTAAGAAGGAGATAGATAGATTTCTAGACAGAAAAGGCATCAAGGGGTTTGGGGAGAGAGCGGGAATATGATATTGAGATCGAGGATCAGCCATGATCATATTGAATGGTGGAGCAGGCTCGAAGGGCCGAATGACCTACTCCTCCTCCTATTTTTCTATGTTTCTAGGTGAGAAGTTAAAATGTTAAAAATTTAAAACTCGACCCCAACCCGCCTCGAACCCGCCCACTCCAGTTTTAACAGAGGCAGGACGGGGAGGGGGCAACCAATCTGACCTCAGGAGGCGGGTTGGTCGGTAAAAGCTTTTAAGGAGGCTAAGTGCTTCCATTTGTACAGGCTTTTTATTTTTAATCGATTTTGGCCGGGCCAGCAGTTAAAAGTAGGCAAGAAGGTATCCATAAGGTAAGTGCATTTACAGCACTGCTTGTGGGCCAGGAGGAACAGGAGTGTTTCCCCCCTGACCCAATGAGTTTACCTGCTTCCAGCTCCACGATCACTGACTCTCCCCCACCGTGATCACTCCCCCTCCATGCTCCCTCCCTCCCCATGGTCTCCCCCAATGACCTTGCTCCTCCCCCACGCTCCCCCCCCTCCCCATGATCTCCCCCACTGACCTCACTCTCCACATTCCCCCCCCCCCCCCCCCCCCCCCGCGCCAATGCTGATCCCCCGCCCCCACAATCTACCTGCTTTCTACTCCTTAGCTTGTCAATCAGGCTGGCTGTTAGGCGGGAAACCTGTAGAAAAATAGTAAAAGACATCCTGCAATTAAAATCAGCAGGATTTCCGGGAAACCCAAACTTCCGCTCCGCTCCGGACGCAATTCCCCGTAAAACTCAGGGTTGTCGTGTCCAATAGTGCCATCCCTCCATATGACAAATGGAAAATGACCTCATTAAAAGAATTGTAATCATTTTGAATAATGTATGCAACGTGTATTTTTATGTAGAGACTTTTTTCTCCACTCGTAATGGAAGGAAAATTGGCCCGGTCCCTTTAGAGGCATTTGCCCGATTATGGGATATTCGCTGAACTCGGGCAATCTGTTGCGCCTGGATGCAGACCCAGGAAAATCTCTCCTATAGTCTCATAGAGCTTGTGACAGATAGAAAGAACTTGCATTTATATAGTGCCTTTCACAACTTCAGGATGTTCCAAAGCACTTTATAGCCAATGAAATATTTTTTAAGTATGCTGGTGATTTACTATTATCGATATTGTCATCATTGATTGCACTTTGACAGTCACTGTGGTATATCTCTCTCTTTTTCAGATTGCCAAGTGTCGCACTAGGAATGGTTACCCCATTCCCAACATCACATGGTACAAGGACCGTGCCCCACTGCCAGTTACCACCAAGATGAACAGCAGTACGTCACATTCTCATGTCACCTTTCTCACCCCCTCCACCAACAGCCACCACCTCTGGCATACACTGCCTGAGAGCAGTGAAAAGAGCACATCCCCTCCACATAACCTGTATGTGATTGTCGTGTCTAGTATCATCCATCACTCACTTCCTGACTCTGTCTGCACACGAGACACTAATGTCAGAACAGATGTTTTGCAGCTACTAGTTGCTATACGGAATTCGATTACAATCTGATGTGAGTTTGACTCTCCCACTTGCATGTCGCCTGGTTTAGAGTCATCAGGGCACTGAAGCCAAAGTGAATTTATAAACAGATTCCTGCAAGAAAACAGCGAGGCCGGAATTCCTCGGCATCCCCGCTGGTCTCCCACCGGTGTAACCTCCGGAAAATGGCAGAGATCCAATTGCACCAAGCCTCTGCTGTTTCTGGGAGCTGCCGACTTTCCTTGTAACTTCCGCCCACCCCTTACAAGGCAAATGTCATAGAGGGTGGGGGGCAGAACCGGGGTGGTGACATCTTACACTTGGAGTTCCCATTCTACTGGGTCGGTTAGGACCAAGCCCATCTCTGGAGACAAGTAGGTCCAAGGAGGGAAGCAGCTGAAGAAAGGGATTATTTTTTAAACAAAGTTTTGCTGATTGGTCCCCTTACTTAGGGTACTACATAAGAACATAAGAAATAGGAGCAGGAGTAGGCCAATTGGCCCCTCGAGCCTGCTCCGCCATTCAATAAGATCATGGCTGATCTGATCCTAACCGCCAATCCACTATGACAGGACTATCTCCTGAATCTAACAGAATTAGACACATGAAACAGGAGCAGGATCAGGCTACACGGCCCCTGGGCTCGCTCCGCTACCCACAGGGCCATGACCTATCCGAACCTAGACTCATGTCCAAATTCCTGCCCGCTCCCCGTAACCCTTAATTCCCTTTTCTTCTAGGAAACTGTCCATTTCTGTTTTAAATTTATGTAATGAGTAGCTTTGACAGCTTTTTGGGGCAGCATATTCCATGGACCTACCACCCTCTGAGTGAAGTAGTTCTTCCTCATCTCAGTTTTGAAAGAGCAGCCCCTTATTCTAAGACTATGCCCCCTAGTTCTAGTTTCACCCATCATCTGGAACATCCTCCCTGCATCCACCCGATCCAACCCCTTCATAATCTTATATGTTTCAATAAGATCGCCTCTCATTCTTCTGAACTTCAATGAGTAGAGTCCCAATCTACTCAACCTCTCCTCATATGTCCATCCCCTCATCCCCGGGATTAATCGAGTGAACCTTCTTTGTACATTGTGGAGAATGTGGCCAGAGTTGGGGATGGAATTATCAGGCAACCCGCCCCCCCCATGGCACTGGAGTTTCCAGTCACACAGGGCAAGTGGATGCTGGAGTTGCACCCACCAGTCCCATGCAAATGAGGTGCCCTCCTCCCATGGACTCTGCAAACTCCAGTGCAGTCAGTACCAAAAAAAGAAAGACTTGCATTTCTATAGTGCCTTTATTAACCTCAGGACGTACCAAAGTGCTTTACAGCCAATGATGTACTTTTTGTAGTGTAGGAAACACGGCAGCCAATTTGCGCACAAGGTCCCACAGCAATGCGACACTGAACAGATTATCTGTTTTAGTGATGTTGATTGAGGGATAAATATTGGCCAGGACACTGGGGAGAACTCCCCTGCTCTACTTTGAATAGTGCTATGGGATCATTCACCCCACCTTAGAGAGCAGACGGGGCCTCGGTTTAATCTTTCTCATCCGAAAGATGGCACCTCCGACAGTGCAGCACTCCCTCAGTACTGCACTAGAGTGTCAGCCTAGAATTTGGTGCTTAAGTCTCTGGAGTGGGACTTGAACCCACAACTATTCTGCCTTCGAGGCGAGAGTGCGACCCACTGAGCCACGGCTGATGACCAGAGACCATGGAATCCTCGTGTAACTGCCAGGATCACGTCCCAATATGTTTTGAGTTATTTTGTGGAAGTGGTTGAGTTTTCAGTTAATGACCTATCAGTTGGGCAGCATCTGTCCTATATTCAGCGTGTGAATGGTTTTGTATTATTGAGGTGGAAGTGGGTAGGGAACCATTCACTTCCCAGCGAGTTTAACTGATAACAGCCTCCTGTTTTCTGGCTGGTTTTATGTTTTTCTTTAGAGATGTACATTATGTCTCAGGCCACGCAGGAACCCAGTGGCCTTTATACCATCGTCAGCACACTTTATTACCTGCCTGAGAAAAAGGACAAAGATTCCAAGTTTTACTGTGAGGTGAGCTACAGGATGCCACCAGGAATGGACAAAATGAAGGAATCTAATAAGATCAGCATCGTAATAACTTGTGAGTATTCACCAGCATTGCAGAGCAGGTTTAACAGGAACCAGTACAATATTGCATGGACTTGCCTCACAAGGCTGTCGTTGCATGCACAAGTCTTCACTGTGAGACCCTGATCTGGAGGCTCTAACCCCTACACTATTGTCACAGGTACAAGTTTCACTGCGAGATGATCTAGAGCCTCCAATTCCCATTCGATACGTGCAGGTGCAGCTACAGCTCAAGCTCTAAGATCACAATAGCCTGACCGACAGTATCTGCAAGAAGTACTGTAGAGGCAGCAGATTGATGGTTCAGCGCACTGTGCCACAGGTGGATTGATGCCTGTGATTCTCTGCACTGTGAAATCTCTGCGCTCCCTTCCCTGTGGCAGAAAGGTTGGAGTTTGGGAGCTCAGAGTAGTGACACCATCTAAGACATGTTCTTGATATTTTTCTGAACAAAGGAGACATATGAAGGATTTTATACTGATAAATTACATCATGGCTGGGCGGGTTTGATTAATGTAACCATTTTTGCAAACTGTGCCCACCTGGGGATTTCTGATTTCCAGCATTCCCGGACTATCCTGATATGGGCCTATTGGTATCAAGGATGCAGGTCGTCTGGTACTTTGTCGTGTTTAGTCAGGTACTGGTTTCAGTCATTAGACCCCTCTGTGAGTTTTATTAATAGGCCTCCCTCTTGTGGTAGAAAACAGTCCAGAGACTTTGCTCATACCTCCTCCAGGTCTGGATTCAGAAACATGAAAGTCTTTCTGAACTCGATGCAACTCTACCCCCTACCAGTGTCACATAAAGAAAATAGCCCGCTGTTGCTAATGAGTGCAGTGCTAGGCTGCCCTTAACAGCTGCAAATGTAAATATGAGACTGGCAGGAGGAATTACTGAGACTGTCAGAAGTGTGCAGGGATCACTGTACAGAATATGCGCTGCTTGTTTTCAGTAATTCTGGATTTTCAACTGTCTGACAATGGGGATCAGAGTACACCACAGCTGAGCACTTTGAGACTACTCCAGCCAAATATCCAAAGCCACCCAAACACTTTCCAATTTGGGGAGTAAAAATGCACCAAGTACTGCACCATTCTTGAATCAATAGCAATACTGGCGATTTGTGATCCAATTTAATTTCAATTGAGTGAGTAAATAAATAAAATGTATCCCGGTTGGATGAAGGGATCTCTTTGAAACCTGAAGGCTCATTTGTTACTAAGTGTA
Organism: Somniosus microcephalus; assembly: GCF_052327205.1. Taxonomy (NCBI): domain Eukaryota; kingdom Metazoa; phylum Chordata; class Chondrichthyes; order Squaliformes; family Somniosidae; genus Somniosus; species Somniosus microcephalus. The sequence goes on from NC_141012.1 coordinate 2,679,747, forward strand.
GTTTTGGTGCTCCATTATGATGAGGATTATCAGCAATTTTACCGGTAGTGAACGATCAGTTTTTCAGGCTACTCCCATTACCAAGTTGTAGTGTCCGAGGATCAATAATACTCAGACGGCAGGAGAACAATAAAACAGGTATTTACTGAACAGAGAGTAATTCAAGACTGAAGTACAGAAGCCTGCTATGGCTTTATATACAGGGGTGGTCACTGCCGGGACTGCAGTATAGAATCAGTTCTTCTCTTAAAGGTACATACACAACAATTCCTCCCCTTTCAGATAAACAGTACATAACATTCATTTAACAACTAAATAATAACTAATTACAATTACAATTTTCTCTGTACTATATACATCAACTGACATAATCATTTATAAGTTCAGTCTTTGAGGAGGCTTCCTGATCCTGACTGGATAACGCCTTTCTCGAGTATCCTGTTCTTGCGGCGGAGTTGATTCTGGCTCATTGTCATTGGTTGGTTCGTCAGCTTCCAATACCACTGCTTCTGAGGTAGACGCAATCTGTACTTCGGGTTGATTACCAGGTGCACCTGCTCGTGGTATGGGTTTGGCTTGTTCCTGTGACTCTAGAATCTGGTCAGCATGGCGTCTCACGATGCTCTCTCCAACGTCCACTGTGTACATTAGTGGTCCCTGCTGTGTGCATATCGTTCCTGGCTGCCATTTTTCTGTTCGGTAGTCGCGGGCCAAGACTGGTTGCCCTATCTTGAAGCTCCTGGTTGGCTTCTCATTTATGTGCTGGAATTGCTTATCCTCAACATCTCATCTTATGTTTGGTTTGAGCAAATCCAGGCGACATCTTAGCCTTCAGTTCAAGAACATTATGGCTGGAGTTTGGTTGGTGACTGCATGTGTCGCATTCCGGTAAGCAAACAAGAAATTATCCACCTTGTGTTGTAGTGGTATGTCGTCATTATGCATTGCCTTTATTGCCTTTTTAAAGGTCTGAACAAACCTCTCAGCCAATCCATTTGTGGCTGGATGATATGGGGCAGATGTGTAATGTTTCACCCCATTATTCCTCAGAAACCTCCGGAAATCCTCGCACACAAACTGTGGCCCATTGTCGGAGCAAATCTGTTCTGGCAAGCCATTCCTGGCGAAGATGGTCAAAATGGAGGACATTTTGATGACCTCTGGCCATTTTGAATGGGCGTCCACAGCGATTAGGAACATTGAGTCCATAAATGGACCAGCAAAATCAATGTGTACCCGTTGCCATGGAGATGAGGGCCACTCCCATGGATGTAGCGGGGCCTGTGGTGGAGCGTTTTGGACCTTCTGGCATCCTGTGCATCTCTTGGTCATATCCTCGATTTCTTTATCGATTCCCGGCCACCACACAAACGCCCTGGCTAGGCTCTTCATTTTTACCCCTCCCAGATGACCCTCATGAAGCTCATTGAGCACTCTATCTCTCAACTTGGGTGGAATTACCACTCGGGATCCACACATCAAGGTCCCCCGGCACACTGACAGCTGTTCTCTCCTTGGCGAGAATGCTGGCAACAGTGAGTCGCCATGTGCTGGCCATCCCTTCACCGTCAAATCATAGACCCGAGAGAGTGTCGGGTCATTTCGGGTTTCCTTCTCTATACTTGAGTTTGTAACAGGTAGGCATTCGACTATGGTCGCATGGAATATCTCAACAGGGTCCACTGCAGGTGCTTCCTCTACCATAGGTAACGGTAGGCGCGACAGCCCATCAGCGTTTCCATGCTGTTTCGTACCCTTGTACTCTATGTCGTACTGATGTGCCCCTAGAAAAAGCGACCATCTTTGCAGCCGTTGCGCCGTCATCACCGGAACGCCCTTCTTTGGGTTAAAAATGGAGACCAGGGGCTGATGATCAGTCAGTAGGGTGAATTTCTGCCCGTGCAGATAGTGATTGAACTTCTTCACCCCCCACACCAGGCTGAGGGCCTCCCTGTCAATCTGGGCGTAGTTACGCTCGGCTGAGGTTAACGAGCGCGACGCAAAGGCTATTGGCCTCTCTGAACCGTCAAGGAATTTGTGTGACAGCACCGCTCCGATGCCGTAGGGAGACGCATCACATGCTAACCGAATCGGTAGTGTTGGATTGTAGTGGGCCAATACTTCTTTTGAAGTGATTAGGCACTTACATTTCTGAAAGGCACGCTTACACTCATCACTCCATTTCCATGTTACTCCAGTTTGCAGTAGGGCGTTCAGTGGGTGCAGAATTGTAGATAAATTCGGCAAGAACTTATGGTAGTAGTTCACCAACCCGAGGAACGACCTCAGTTGCGACACAGTTTCCGGTGCTGGAGCCTTGACTACAGCCTCAGTCTTGTCCGGCGACTTATGCAACCCTTCCTCATCAATCATGTGGCCACAATACGAGATTTGTCTCCTGAAGAACTCACATTTGGGGCGGTTGGCTCGTAGCCCATATTCCTGTAATCTCGTGAGCACCTGCTCCAGGTTGGCAAGGTGTTCAGTGTCATTTTCGCCTGTAACCAGCATGTCGTCCAAATAACACTGGATCCCTGGGATCCCTTGCGGACTTGTTCCATCGCCCTCTGCCAAATAGCTGGGGCTGATGCTACCACGAATACCAGTTGATTGTACTGGTAAAGGCCTTTGTGAGTGTTTATCGTGAGGTATTTCCTAGATGCTTCTTCCACCTCCATTTGTAGATACGCTTGGGCCAGATCAATCTTTGTAAAGCGTTTCCCTCCAGATAGTGAGGCAAAAATATCTTCTATCCGTGGAAGTGGATATTGTACTGTGTGCAGGACTGGGTTCACAGTTACCTTAAAGTCCCCACAGATGCGAACCTTCTTCAGTTCCCCAGGCGTGCTGCTCAATGATTTCTTCATTACAGGAACGATGGGTGTGGCCCACTCGCTCCAGTCCACCTTGGACAGCACACCCGAACTCTCCAGCTCTGCTTCAACGGCTGGGCGGATCGCGTAAGGTACCAGTCTGGCCTTAAAAAAAATTTGGGTTTGCGTTATCTTCGATTTTTATCGTTGCCGTTACTTCTTTTAGAGTCCCAAGTCCTTGTTGGAACACCTCTTTCGCGTCAGTTAGAATTTTTGACAGTCGTCCAGGTGTGACGTCATCATCCTTTTTATCAGTCACAGTTAGCGCCTGAATAGAATGCTAATCTAATTGTATTTTTCGGATCCATTCACGTCCCAATAGTGGTGGTCCTCCATCCGGTAGTATATATAGATACATAGATACATAGAAGATAGGAGCAGGAGTAGGCCATTCGGCCCTTCGTGCCTGCTCCGCCATTCGATGAGATCATGGCTGATCCTTTAATTCAGTATCCCGTCCCCGCCTTCTCTCCGTAACCCTTAACCCCTTTTGCCCGTAGAAATATATCTAATTCCCTCTTAAATATATTTAATGAGCTGGCGTACACTGCCCTCTGTGGCAATGAGTTCCACAGGTTCACCACTCTCTGAGTGAAGAAATTCCCCCTCATCTCTGTCCTAAATGGTTTAGCCCTTATCCTTAAATTATGTCCTCTAGTTCTGTTCTCACCCGCCAAGGGAAACATTCCTTCTGCATCCAGTCTGTCTAGACCTGTCAGAATTTTATACACTTCTATGAGGTCCCCTCTCAATCTTCTAAACTCCAGTGTGTACATCCCTAAACTACATAGTCTCTCCTCATAGGTCATTCCCGCCATTCCTGGTATCAGCCTGGTGAATCGCCGCTGCACCCCCTCCATGGCAAGAACATCCTTCCTCAGATGAGGCGACCAAAACTGTACACAGTACTCGAGGTGTGGTCTCACCAGTGCCCTGTACAGCTGCAGCAAGGTATCCCTGTTCCTGTATTCTAACCCTTTTGCTATGAAGGCCAGCATACCGTTTGCCTTCTTGACCGCCTGTTGCACCTGCATGCTCGCCTTCAGTGACTGGTGTACAAGAACACCCAGGTCTCTCTGTACTTCCCCCTCTCCCAATCTATTGCCATTTAAATAATAATTTGCCCTCCCGTTCCTGCACCCAAGGTGGATAACTTCGCACTTGTCCACATTATAGTGCATCTGCCATTTATCCGCCCAATCGCCCAGTCTGTCCAAATCGCTCTGGAGCTTCCTGGTCTCTTCCTCTGAGCCCACCCCCCCTCCTAGTTTAGTGTCGTCTGCAAATTTGGAAATGCTGCATCCGACTCCCTGATCCAGGTCATTAATGTAAATTGTGAACAGCTGGGGGCCCAGGACAGATCCCTGTGGTACCCCACTTGTTACTGCCTGCCATTCAGAAAATGAGCCGTTTATTCCAACTCTCTGTTTTCTATCTGACAGCCAGTTCCCTATCCACGCCAAAACTTTCCCCTTTATCCCATGAGCCTCAATTTTCCATGCTAATCTTTTATGTGGGACCTTATCGAAGGCCTTTTGGAAGTCCAGGTACACCACATCTACTGGCTCTCCCCCATCTATTCTACCAGTTACTCCCTCAAAAAATTCCAATAGATTAGTCAAGCACGATTTACCCTTTGTAAATCCATGTTGACTCTGTCCTATCCTGTCCCCATTTGCTAAGTGCTCCGCTATTTCATCCTTAATGATGGACTCCAGCATTTTGCCCACAACTGATGTAAGGCTTACAGGTCTGTAATTACCTGCTTTTTCCCTACCCCCCTTTTTGAATAGTGGGGTAACGTTAGCTACCCTCCAATCCATCGGCACTGTTCCCGAGTCTAATGAATTCTGAAAAATCATCCTTAGTGCATCCGCTATCTCTAGGGCCACCTCCTTCAGTACCCTAGGATGCATGTTATCAGGCCCTGGGGATTTGTCCACCTTCAATCCCTTTAGCTTCCTTAACACCATATCCTTAGAGATATTGATTTGCGTCAGTTCCTCCTTTGCCAATGTCCCTATTTTTCCCGATATCCCAGGGAGGTTTTTTGTGTCTTCCTTCGTAAAGACTGACCCAAAGTATGCATTTAGTTGATCTGCCATTTCCTTATTTCCCATTATATATTCCCCCGTATCTGACTGCAATGGACCAACTTTGGTTTTCACCAGTCTTTTCCTTTTGATATATTTATAAAAGCTTTTGGAGTTAGTTTTTATATTTTCCGCCAGCTTGTTTTCGTAAGCTATTTTGCCCCTCTTGATCATGCTCTTTGCCCTCCTTTGCTCTATCTTAAACTGTTCCCAATCTTCCGCTCTGGCGCTTTTTTTGGCTATTTTATACGCCCTATCTTTGGATTTTATGCTGTCTCTAATTTCCCCTGTTATCCACGGTTGAGTCACCTTTTTAGATTTCCTTTTATGCCAGATTGGTATAAACAATTTTTGCAATTTTGTCATTCTATCTTTAAATGTTTGCCATTGTTTATCTACCTCCAGTCCTCCCAGGAACGTTGTCCAATCAGACCTACTCAGTTCCCGTCTCATGGCATCATAATTCCCCTTGTTTAAATTCAGGACCTTAGTCTCTGAGTCAATTTCTTCGCTCTCCATTTCGAGTGAGAAATCGATCATGTTATGATCGCTCTGACCCAAGGGTCCCCGTACAACAAGATTACTGATTAGTCCCTTCTCATTGCACAGTACCCAGTCCAATATAGCCTGTTCCCGAGTTGGTTCCTCGACATATTGATCCAGATAACCATCCCTCAAACACTCAAGGAATTCCTCCTCCTCATTATTTTTACTGATTAGGCTAGTCCAATCTATATGTAAGTTAAAGTCACCTATGATGACAGCTGTGCTCTTATTGCACGCTTCTCTAATTTCCCTCGTGATGCCCTCCCTAACCTCTATTTTACTATTTGGAGGCCTATATACCACTCCTATTAATGTTTTTCGCCCCTCGCTATTTCTTAGCTCCACCCATATAGATTCTGTATTAACTGAGTTAATATCCTTCTTTTCAATTGCATTTATCCCCTCTTTTACTAGCAATGCTACCCCTCCTCCCTTTCTTTTTTGTCGATCCTTCCTAAATACTGAATACCCCTGTATGTTAAGCTCCCAGCCCTGCTCACCCTGCAACCATGTTTCCGTAATCCCAATTAGATCATAATTATTAACCTCTATTTCCACAGCTAATTCATCTACCTTGTTCCTGATGCTTCTCGCATTAAGGTATAAAACCCTCAGGCTTTTTTTATGCTCACATTTTTTATGAATTAGTTTGGCCCTTTGTTTTTTGTTCCTCACCCTTTTACCATTTATTTCTGTCTGCCTTTCACTTTCCTCTATTTCACTACATAGGTTTCTAGCCCCCTGCCATACTAGTTTAAATGCTCCCGAACTGCTTTATCAAAAATTACCCCGAGAACATCAGTTCCATCTCTGCACAGGTGTAGACCGTCCCTTTTGTATAGGTCACACCTACCACAAAACTGGTTCCAATGCCTCAAAAATTTAAAACCCTCCCTCTTACACCACTGCTCAAGCCACGTATTTAGCCTAACTATCCTGTTCTCTGTACTCTTACTAGCACGTGGCACTGGTAGTAATCCAGAGATTACTACCTTCGAGGTCCTACTTTTTAGCTTGGCTCCTAACTCCCTAAATTCTACTTGTAGGACCTCTTCCCTTTTTTTAGCTACGTCGTTGGTACCATACAGTTTCTGTGTTTCCTTGCCGTTGTATTCAACTGGCACCCTTATTTTTCCTCTGGGGTAGACTTTTTGCCCCGTGTATGTCTTCAATACAATGGACGTGTCCTTCAAGGGTATGTGTGAGAATAGCCGCTCATAGTCTCATCGATTCATGACAGTTAGGGCTGATCCTGTATCCAATTCCATCTTTACTTGGGACCCTGCTAGCATGAGGGTGACCCAAATGGTTCGGTGATCCTCCTTTGCGATCACATTGTGTAACTTTAGACAACTTAGTCTCCTGCTCCCGGAGTCATTATCACTCTCCTGATCTTCCGAACTGCTGTCTGTCATTTTTTTTACTTTCTTGTACTTTTCCTTAGTAGTTCTTGTAGTGTTGGTTTTCTTTCCCGACCTGCAGACTCTGGCTATATGTCCCATTTTCCCGCATTGCCTGCATACTTTGTCCTTAAACCAGCAGTCCTTCTGATCATGGGTTGTTCTGCCGCAGCGATAGCACTTTTCTGCTCCATACGCCATTTCGTTAGCGCTGTATTCTTGTGGTTTCTGTTGTATTTCCGCAGCTCCCCATGCTGCTGCTTCGTAGGATACTGCCACGCTGAAAGCCTGTTCTAGCGTCAGGTCCTTTTCCGAAAGTAGTCGTTTCTGGGTTCCTTCACTCTGGAGCCCGCAGACAAACTTATCCCTTAAGGCGTCTGCCAGTCCTGCTCCGAACTGGCAGTGCTTCGATAACTTACGTAGTTCCGTAAGATAGTCAGCATTGTTCTCATCTTTGTGCTGGTTTCTTTTATGGAACTTGAATCTTTCTGCTATCAGCAGCGGTGTAGGGTTTAGGTGTTCCTGTAAGATATTAACAATCTCTTCAAAACTTTTCTCCATTGGTTTAGCTGGGGTAATTAAATTCCGCAATAGGCCGTACGTTCTCGCGCCCATCAAATTTAATAATACCGACGCCTTCTTTCCATTGGGCACCTCATTGGCATTGCAGTACACTTCAATTCTTTCCACATACGTGGTCCAGTCTTCTACCTTGTTGTCGAAAGCAGTGATACTGCCACTCTTCGGCATCTTGGGTGATTTAAAATGGCGCCTCCCGCGCTTTTTCTTCTTCCCCAATGGAATAAAATGGCGCCTCCCGCGCTTTTCCTTCTTCCCCAATGGAATAAAATGGCGCCTCCCGCGCTTTTCCTTCTTCCCCTTGCTGCCACGCTGCTCCTAGCATTCTACAGGGTAATGGCGGCGACCCGCGGCTTCGGCGCGTCTCACTTTTCCTTCCCCTCGTTCTATCCTCTCCACGCTGCCCGGTTCTTGAGCACCGACCGCGCCCTGTGCGCTCCACCCTCTCTCTCTCTTCCTCCCGACGACGCTGCACGGCCCCTTTGCAGAGCCGCTCGATCGAGCCCGAGCCCGCCGCAGTCCGGAAGGGTCAGCGCACTACCTGCTACCAGCACGACTTGCTGGAACACCTCGACTGGGGAGCCAGGCCCAGCTCTCCACAGCCTCCCCTGCAACTCTCCGATGGATCCCTGGGCGGTTGCCCGCGGTCGACGCCCGCCGTTCTGACTTCGACCTCCAAGAAGCTTCTCTTCAGGGAAAAGATCCCCGTGAGGTGATGCAGTACTGCAGGTGAGTTCAAACCTGCCCGTCGCCAGTGTAGTGTCCGAGGATCAATAATACTCAGACTGCAGGAGAACAATAAAACAGGTATTTACTGAACAGAGAGTAATTCAAGACTGAAGTACAGAAGCCTGCTATGGCTTTATATACAGGGGTGGTCACTGCCGGTACTGCAGTATAGAATCAGTTCTTCTCTTAAAGGTACATACACAACACAAGTCTTTTTCTTTTTGTTCCTCGCCAGATCCGACAGAGAATGTGGAATTTCTGATCCAGCCCAGCGTGTTGAAGGAGACAGACAATATGTCAATGGAGTGCAAATCCGATGGTTCATCTCCTGTCGAGTACACCTTTTACAGAGTGCTGGTGAGGAGCTTTTTTTGAGGGCAATGTTATGTCTGTAACTCTTGTTAATCAAGAAGTAGACAGTTTAGAAGTTCAGCAGTGCAATTTGACCTTCTTAAGAAAAAAATATCCAATTTTTTCCCTCCCTTTCTCCTCTTCTTCCTTGAAGCTGCAGACTAGATTAAATATGAATGCATTAGCACTAATACAGGTAGACTACCCTTTATCCGGACTTCCGAAAACCAAAACCCTCTAAAAACCGAAGGTTTTTTCGGTCAGCGTAAGTCGTGCGCACGACATGACCAGAGTGGCGCACGACTTACAGGCCTAGCCGGATAAGGGATAGTGTAGCATTTTCCCGCACTTCTGAAAACCGAAATCGCTCGGCGTAAGTGTACCAGCCTTTATCCGCACATCCGAAACCATAAAACCTCTGAAAGCCGAAAGTGGCGCAAAGCATGACTTCTGAAAACCGAAATCGCTCAGCGTAAGTCGTGCGCCCGACCCCCACCCCCAGCCGAACCCGACGACCCCCGACCCCCCGCCGACCCCCACCCCCGACCCCCCCGCCGACCCCGACCCCCCGCCGACCCCCACCCTTTCGGATAAGGGATAGTGCATCCTTTATCCGCACTCCCGCAAACCGAATTACTCTGAAAACCGAAGTGTTTTCGCGCACCTTCCGAAATCCGAAATTTTCCTAAAACTGAAACACGGCTGGTCCCGAGGTTTTCGGATAAAGGATAGTCTACCTGTAGTACCTTGTATCCTTCGTGTGAGAGCCCAGACACTGAATTTCAGCAATTATCTTTCATTAGTCGGACATCGCAGCAAAGCCTAATCGTGTCCCCTCCTGATAACCAGACACTTTCCAGCAGAATTCATTGGCTAAGAGTCAGGAGTAGGAAATCTGGCTATTCTGCTCCCAGACCAGCAGCACAGAGGCCAGTTGTAGCCCCTGCCACATTTCAGGATATTTTGACCATTTCTTTACAAAAGGATTTGGAATAAGTTATTTTTAAATGTTTTAAAGCATAGTGTGATCGCACAAGTTTAAAAAGGCACTGAGACAATAGCTGGTTAAAATGCTGCTGATTTGATCTTTGATGTTGTTTCCACAAAGACTACGAATAATGAGCAATTTGTTAGTCTAAGCAATCAATAAACACCTCACTACTAGTGCATCAGGACATCTCTGATCCTTTTTGACTGTGAACAAAGAAATAAAAAACAGAAATAGAAACACAGGTTGGTATTGTTTTATACAGAATGCTATGAGGACAGTCAGGCCCACCCAGCAAAGGCTGCAAGAACATTAGAATGCATGAGGTAGTTAGGAATGATATACAATAGCAAAACACTGCAGATGCTGGAAATCTGAAATAACAACAGAAAATGCTGGAAACACTCAGCAGGCCAGGCAGCATCTGTGGAGAGAGAAACAGAGTTAACATTTCAGGTCTGTGACCCTCCATCAGAACTGGAAAAACCATTGTACCTGAGAGAATATCTAAGCTGAGTTTGTAACACCCACATATTGCCACTAGATCAGGTCATTCAGTACAAATCAAGGATCAAACCTGGGTGTGTTACAGTTTGGGCTTTCTTCTAACATATTTGTTTTGTGCTTATGGAAAATATGTATTATCCTGTTAATGAAGTGGAAATGTGCCCCTTTAAGACCATAACCTCCGCTTATTTTTAAATGTTCAATAAGCAGAGGCTGTCAAACAGAGTTTAATTATTGTCTTGCATATAGTGTTCACTTCCTGTAAGTGTCACACTTCCTGTAACATTTTCCCCCCCATCACACTTTGTCAGTTTGCCAGAATGGAATTTGACTTATTCAGTCATTGTAAATTAGTGGCCCTAATAATGCAGTGAGTTACATAGCATGACAGCCCTATATTATTATAAAACCGTATTTGCTCCAACTTTTCAAGATAAAACACCACCTTCTCGCAGGTCTGTGTAACATAGTTTCACAACATGCATTTCATTTATCACTAAACCATCGAGAAAGCCCAAGGGGGAGAAATTCAGTTGGTTGCGCCACCCATTAGCACCTTAAGAGGGCGATAAGTGGGGCGCGAACCAGCTAGCGCCTGGGCGTGGCGATACCTGCGCCTCTCGCGAAATTGAGCGGACATTTAGCAGCGGCGCTAAACTGCAACGCCCGCTCAGCTGCGCGCGCAGATCCTGACGTCATTTCAGAGTGCAACGCCCTTGGGGCACCCCGGACCGGAAATTCAGTGGCGTCCCCCTCCTTTCCGCCTGTCGCTCCCAACGACAGGTTGACTGGAACGGTTCCCAGTCGCTGTGGGGGTGGGGTGGGGGTGCTATTTAAAGGGGGCTCTTCCTGGCTGCTTTGTGGTAGCCATTTTTGGACCACTCCTTCTGTGAGAGAGAGAGAGAGAGAGAGAGATTTGCAGAGAGACAAAGGGAGAGAGATTTCTGCATTGAGTCAGCGCTCGCTGAGGTACTTTTGGCTTCTGACCAGAACTTTGTAGTTGTTTTGCTTTTTCACCGGTATAACTTTGAGTGGCCACATACTATGGGGGCTGCAATGGATGGGAACGTTGGGCTTCTCCATTACATTGAGAGGGCACAGAGACGCAGAGAGAGAGTGGCAATCATGGCCAGACGGAGGAGGGCCAACAGGCGCCGGCACACGAGACCTTACGCTCCCAGGGTTTTCCGTCAACAGTTCTCATACATCAACATGTCTGAGGAGCAGTGTTTTCGGAGGCTGCAATTCAGCAAGGAGGTGGTCACTGAGCTCTGCCACCTGCTTCAGCCAGATCTGCAGCCTCAACTGAGGAGCAGGACGCCTCTGTCGGTGGCAGTGAAGGTAACAGTGGCTCTCAACTTCTATGCCACCGGCTCCTTTCAATCCGCTACTGGGGACATTGCCAATATCTCCCAGTTCGCGGTGCATTGCTGCATCCGTCAAGTCACGAATGCCCTCTTTAAAAGGAGACGAAAGTACATCTCCTTCCCCATGACCCCGGACAAGCAGCAAGAGCGTGCAATGGGCTTTGCAAGAATAGCGGGCTTCCCCATGGTCCAGGGCGCCATTGACTGCACGCATGTGGCTTTGCAGGCGCCGCAAGAGAATGCCGAGGATTTCCGCAACCGAAAGGGGTTCCATTCGTTGAACGTCCAGTTGGTCTGTGACCACAGACAGCTGATACTCGCTGTCAATGCCCGCTTTCCAGGCAGCAGCCACGATGCCTTCATCCTGCGCCAGACTTCTGTGGCAGACCTTTTCGAGGCCCCGGCTCACCCAGGAGGCTGGCTTCTCGGGGACAAGGGCTATCCTCTGTGCACCTGGCTGATGACCCCGCTCCTTTCGCCCAGCACCCCTGCTGAAGAACGATACAATGAGAGCCATCAAGCTACCAGGAATATCGTTGCGCACACAATCGGCGTGCTCAAGCAACGGTTCCGCTATCTGGACCATTCCGGAGGAGCCCTTCAGTACTCACCTGAGCGAGTCTCCCACTTCGTCGTTGTGTGCTGCATGCTGCATAACCTGGCAATCCTTAGGACTCAGCCAATGCCACCAGACATTGGAGCACCAGCAGAGGAGGAGGAGGAGGAGCAGCAGCACCAAGACGGGAGGGAGGCACAAAGTGCAAGGGCCGTCCGTCAGCGGCTTATAGCAAGTCGCTTCTAGGCCCCCTCTGAGGAAATGGCTTCTGCCATTCAAAGAACCTGAATGGAACCGTGCCGCAACCCCTAAGCCAGTCAAGGCAACAATTAGTTCAAAGAGCAAACATGCACATTCTGAATAAAGACACTTCTTTATTTAACAAACTGTGTACCCTTCCCGCATGACAAAGTAATAGAAAGAAACCCCCAAAAAACCAGTCAGTCACATAACTGGCTCGCACAACCTGGAGACAATGACCAAAACAGTAACAAAAATATGACCACGATCCTCGGCCTTCAATAAAACAATTAACAACATTTTGCCACACCTCCTACATTTTGCCCTTCGAGGGTGATCTGCTTTGCTTGCGAGATTGGCCCCTTCCCACCCTGCAGCTCCTCCGTAATGGGACCCCAATGGCTGCAGCAAGGCTGGGGGAAGGCTGCTGAGTGTCAGAAACTGAGACTGCAGATGCCCTTGCGGGACGGCCTGGACCAGCTCTGTCCTACAGGTGGTGGCAGCTGCAGTGGAGAAGTGACAGTGCTGGCAGCAGGAATGCTGTCATCCTGAGAGACGACAGCAACTCCTTGTTCGGCCGACATACTGGCACTCCCACGGGGCAGCACTGCAGCATGCGGAGCAATCTGCTGAAGCACAGATTGCTGGCCTGCTGCGGCGCGGTGAGGGCCCCGGGAAATCCTGCCCGATCCAGCGAGGGTGGCAGCAGTCAGTGCTCGTGTGGCCTCAATCTGCGTCTGCATGAGACTAGCCACTGACTGCATTGCAGCACTTAGCAATTGCGTGGCAGCCGCCTGTGCTGCGCCGACGTCCTGGACAATCCTTGCCTGTGCTGCGCCGACGTCCTGGACAATCCTTGCCTGTGCTGCGCCGAAGTCCTGGAGACTCCTTGCCTGTGCTGCGCCGAAGTCCTAGACACTCCTTGCCAGTGACTCAATGGAATCTGGCATCCTTGCCACTGCAGCCATGAGCTCAGTGTGCCTGTGCTCCGCCTGGGCGCTCATTTCAGCGAGGAGCCGCATCTCTTCTGCGCTCAGTGTAGCAGGACTCGAGGCCAGACTCTCCCTCCGGGGAGGAGGCCGCCGAGCTTCCCTACCCCCCTCGCATTGCTGCAGCCCGCTGGGACTCGGAGCTTCACCCTCCTCAGACCATTCCCCCCTGCTCCCCTCCAGGGAAGACGTGTCCCCATTATGGCCATGGGCTGCCTCGGCTGAGGGTGGCACTGATGGTCCGGCTTCCTCCTCGTCGTCTCCTTCAGAATCACTCTCAGTGGCAGCTTGAGGGCCCGCCTCCTCACCTGGTGAATCAGCATCTGTAAGCAGGGAGGTACAAGAGTGGCTTTAGCGTGAGGACAGGGTGGCAGCAAGGGAGGCATGAGTGCTGCAATGTACTGATTTGGCTCGAAAGTGGCAAAGGATGCTGGTGTGAGGAACAAGTGGAAGGAGAGAGGTCAAAAAGGTGATGACCTTACCATTGCTGTCCATAACAGGGTCGGCATCTCCAGTGGCGACAGGGCCAATCACCTGGCCTGCCATAATCCGTTGGACTTGCTGCTCCAGATTGGTCAGGGCTTGAAGGTGAGGCCGGCCTCCCCCGGTCCATTGCTGCTGCCTCCTATTATGCGCCAGCTTGCCCTGCAAGAGAAAGGACGGGCTCTGAATACAGTGTGCAGCCCTGATCTTGGCTGCACTGCCTCCCATGGTCGAATAGCCCTTACAGTGTGAAGCCCTGATCTTGGCTGCACTGCCTCCCATGGTCGAATAGCCCTTACAGTGTGAAGCCCTGATCTTGGCTGCACTGCCTCCCATGATTGAATAGCCCGTACAGTGTGCAAAGTGCTGAATGTGCGTGTGAGTTTCCTGAAAGGGCCATAGGTGTTGGATGAGGGCTGGGCATTGGGGCTTTCAGGACCCTTTGGCCATAAAGTGAGGTCGACATGTAGGGATGAAGAGGATTCTGAAAAGGGCACTCACCCTGACAACCCGAGTGAGGTCGTTGAACTTCTTCCTGCATTGCACAGGGGTCCTAGGCACCATGCTGCTGGAGGTCACTCTGTGAGCCACCTCCCTCCAAGCTTTTCGATAGTTGCTGGGCAGCGGCCTCCTGCCACTGTCCAGGTACAGGAGAGATCACCTGCGCTCCACCGCGCCAACCAGAGCCTCCAAGGCCCCCTCGCTGAACCGCTGCGCTCGCTCCCTGGCCCCCTCCATGGTCCTTGGCTTAAGTATGTGGCAACAGGTCTGTCCAGGCCGAGATTCAGGGCTCCGATGCGCAGGGTGTGGCTGCAATTCAAGATCGACCCTCCCCTTTAAGAGCTGACCGGCGCCAGCGTGTCTGTGTGCAATCGCTAACTGGCCGCACCTGCGCTGCGCCTGCCCTCGGAGGTAGCGCCTCGCTCCTCCGGCTTAGCACCTTAAGACAGTCGTGCAGCGCCTGTTTTAGCACTCCAAGCACTTCCTGGGGTGAAGGAGGCCAATTTAGCAGTAGGTGGCGATAATTTGCGCCGGGCGCAAAATTTCGCGCCCGGCCGATACTTACGCCCTAAACGGGGCGATACCGAATTTCTCCCCTCAGCAGTTTGAATAGCAACACCTTGGCTGCGAAATTCAGCTCTGTAGCACCCAGTTTTTCGGTGCTATGGGTGCTGTTTTGTGTCCAAAATGGCGTCCGTGCGTGCACGCTTCTGGTGCAAGCTGCGCCGGACACCATTTCGGTGAGGTTGTTAGAGAGGGCACTGGGAGCGTGCGGCAAATGTATGTAGAGTAGGCAGATCATGGCATCAGTCAGCGTGCAATGCTGATTTGGCGCTAGTGCTGCCATTTTTGACCTCAATGCTCCAGCTAACGCCTTCTCTTAAAGACACACAGCTGAACATGCGTTCAGCAGCAGGAAGGACCCCCCCCCCACATCAGCGCTATTTAAAGGGATCATCAACTGCTTTCAGGTTAGTTGCTGATTGATTTCTACTGGCTCTTGGTGAGTTTGTAGAAATGTTTGGTGGTTTGTTATCTTATTTGAAGTTGCTGAAGTCTCCAGGGAGTGGTGTGGCAGGTTACTTCAAGGCTTCTGCTCAGACCAGTTGCTCCCAGACACGGGTGCAGTAGTTTGTATCCACCTTGTCCTGCAAGAGAGAGGGAAATGTGTCAGTGAGTGTGGTGCAATGTGTTTGGATGATGTGCCTGTCATGGTTGAATAGCTGGCAGTGTGTGCAAGCTGTGAGATGTGAATTCAGAAATCTGACTGACAACCAAAAACTCCCATTCCTACTGGGGGAGGAGAGAAGCTGTGTAACACTGGCGGCACACTATGTTACAGCTTGCCATGAACAGAGGGACAACCAGTAAACTAAGACAAGAGTATATATAAACAAGGCGAATGTATATTTATAAACTCAGGGATATACCTGTTTATACACTGTATGAATGGAACCGCGTTTATGTGTTCAACCATAAATGTATTTTGATGCTTTGGCAACATAAGATGTACCTTATCATGCCAATAAAGCGATTTGTATTATTGTATTATTGAGTGTGCAGCTTGCAGCAGTGCTAAGTGTGTGAGGGTGAGGTGAAGCTATGAATGTGAGATATGAGTTGTGATGGGTAGAAATTGTTGGTAGGTGAGTGAAGGAGGGGTGGTGAATTAAGCAGTGTCTGAACCTAGTGGTTCAGTTCTAAGGATATGGCATTTGAAGGTGAATTCACTGACCATGACCACTCGCGTGAGGTCATTAAACTTCTTGTGGCACTGCATCCAGGTCCTCGGGGCTATACTGCTGGCATTGACCGCGATGGCGATCTGCCTCCATTGCCTTCTCACAGTTTGTCTGGAGGGCCTTCTGGCCCCTTGTGGATACAGGACATCTCTCCTCCTGTCCCCCTCCTGCACCAGGGCCTCGAGTGCTGCATCAGAAAATCTGGGAACCCTCTCTCTGTCATGTTGCGCTATTTTCACTCTTCTTGTAGGTCGCACACTCCTCTACAACGACTTCCAGTACCTGCTGCAGCCAGAATGCACCGCCCCTTTAAGTGGTGCTGGCTGGTTTTAAAGTGCAGGCTAGCTTTAATTGGTGCTAGCCTCGCACGAATTTGGGCCCCCTGCTGAGGTGTGTAGCCACTCAATAGCGCGTTCAGTGCTGAACTGCACACCACTAACATTTAAATTAGCAGGTAACACAAAGTTTGAGCGGGCGCAACATCGCGATCCCCACGCCCGTTTTCGGGAGTTATTGAATTTTTAGCCCATAGTGTCTTAGCATAGTGTAGTGTGGTAGCACTCTGGTTCTCACCAGCCATCCTTCTCACCATGTGCACAAGGATATACATTCCAGATCTCTGTTCTGACAAGCAGTAGCCACTGACCAAAATGAGGAGAGCAACAAAATAGCCCATAAGTCACTCTTGATCATTCTTGTACACTGTGTGAGATCACCAGCCCAGTTTCACCCAGTGAGTTTTGCACAGTGTAGAAGTCAGGATCCTAAAGAAATGATGAGGTATTCAATGGATTACATCCCAAATGAACGTGCAGACCAGTGCTCCTGGCAGCATCAGTGCTGTGCCCATCAAAGACTCGCTGAGCAAAAATAATCTAACACAAGACCTTCTGAGCACTCTAAGATTAGTCAGATGGAAATAATCTTTGTAACAAGAACTCTGCTTCCCTTCTGATGAACAGGATGGAATTGATGAGGAGGAGACCCTTGACAACGAGGGCAACACCATGGAGGTTAACGGAGTGAAACGAATGGACAGTGGTGTTTATGGCTGTAGAGTGCTGGACTTGGATGTATCAGACAAGGAGCTTGGCAGCAACATGACGGTAACAATCAATTGTACGTATTTTTTTCTCTCCCCTTTTCCCCTTCCTCATCTCCCAAAAACTCTGACTGGGGTCCAATTCTACAAGTGCCAGCTGCCCTATGGTACCCACACTTTAGTAATGATTCTTCATCTATAAGAACTGTGTACCGTTTTGGTCTCTTTATCTGAGGAAGGATATACTTGCCTTGGAGACGGTGCAACGAAGGTTCACTAGATTGATTCCTGGGATGAGAGGATTGTCCTATGAGGAGAGATTGAGTAGATTTGGCCGATACTCTCTGGAGTTTAGAAGAATGAGAGGTGATATAATTGAAACATATAAGATTCTGAGGGGGATTGACAGGGTCGATGCTGAGAGGCTGTTTCCCCCTGGCTGGAGAGTCTAGAACTAGGGGGCACAGTCTGAGGATAAGGGGCCAGCCTTTTAGGACTGAGATGAGGAGGAATTTCTTCAATCAGAGGGTTGTGAATCTTTGAAATTCTCTACCCCAAAGGGCTGTGGATGCTGAATTGTTGAGTATATTCAAGGCTGAGATCGATAGATTTTTGGACTCTAAGGGAATCAAGGGATACGGGGATCAGGCAGGGAAGTAGAGTTGAGGTCGAAGATCAGCCATGATCTTACTGAATGGCGGAGCAGGCTCGGGCCATATGGCCTACTCCTGCTCCTAATTCTTATGTTCTTAATAGGGGTTCAAGTGAGACCAAAAACTACCTTGCTGATATCACTGGCTTTTAAGGCAATTCTTTGGGTTATCACAACAATATATCTTGCATACTCTGGAGGTCTCCAAAACATTCTAAATGGAACAGGCTGGACTTCATTGTTGTGAGGAATATGTACAGGAAACTTTGTGATATCCGGCACCGACGGGACCGAGCTGTTGCCAATCTATCAAAACTGCCGGACATACAAAGTTAATGTTGAAGCATACGGAGGTTTTCATCTCCGTATCTGACAACAAACACTGTTGCTTAGCAACAGCTTCTAAAGAGTCGGCTGCAGCTGCAAGCGTCTCTAGCTGAAGCTGTTGCTATAGCTACAGACCTTGCAGTGCCTGACTGGGGAAAAAAAAGCAACGAGAACTAAAAAAACTTATAGAAAACGGCTCCTGATTTTTGCCGTTAGATCGAGTATTCCGGACATATAACCTCTGGATAAACCAAAGTTTCCTGTAGTACAAATTGTGATTTTGTACAAGATTGTGGAACATTGTAGAAACCCACTTACACAGCTTTCAGTGATTTTTTTTGTATAAGGTTCATGAATAAATTGAAATTAATGGCCATATATGGATAAACCAAGGGTAGTTGAGGCAAGGTTGTTCACTATCGCCCATTCTGTTTAATATCTTCATTAATGATGTGTAGAATGGTATTATAAGGTACAGCCTCAGTATATATTTTGGCCATTTTTGAAAGACTTTGGGTGCTCCATCATGCAGATGATTTTGTGTGGTCGGTGGACCTTCCTGCGTGTACATTACGCTCTGCTCACCATCTTGAACAATGGGCTAACCACTGGTATATGGCGGTGGGTTTCCCCCAGGTGCAGTATTATGGCTTTGCACAGCGCAAGGGGTGATCTCAACATTGTTGTATGGTTAGAACATACAAAGGGCATCTGTCCCAACTGTTGAGTCCTAGTGAACTCCAGCTTTAGCCTGGATACAGTATTTTGCGATGACGCCGAGAAAGGTCAAAGGGCAATTTGGTCTTTCTCTGTTAACAGGAAAGTCTCAGAGCAGTTTAAGCTTGTGGCCTATTTAAAAAATTATTTTTCATGCTTCAGAACTCCAAACATGCAACAGAAGAGCTTCCTTTGTCCCCTGTGCAATATCCAGGACTAAGCTGTGAGGTGGATTTGTGGCAATAAGGGGAGGAGGGCCCTGGGCTTACACTAACCTGTCATCAACCCCGCTGGAAGGGTAGTCAGCCACTCGTTGGGCCCATCTTTTTGCTAATGCCCCTCACATGAAGACCTGAATTAAATAGCCGATGAGTAAGTCTCATTGGAAATCTAGAACATCATGGTGGCTGGCATATGTCAAACTGTTCTGTGTAGGCCTGTACACAAGCTGAAAGTTAATATCCATCGTATAGCTGATGAGGAAACTAAGACTTAGGATACCAGCTGTCAAAAACGTCAGCTGGAGGCAGGGTCTGAGAACAAGTACTCACTTATCCAGGGTTCAGCTTGGGATGAGAGAGACAAGCAGTTGCTGCTAAAGTTCTGCACTTCCAACTGGTAGAACCACAATTGATGGGGTATGGTGTGTGTTCATATTACGGTTGGAAGATGATGGGAATGCATTCACACATTTGTGGTGAGTTGTGCTGCTCATGAGCTCCTGGTATTTGCTTTTCACCTTGTCAGTTGTTTAATGACCAAATAGTGACTGTTCTCCTGGGAAGGGAGGTAAGAGGGATCACTTTGGGATTAAGGTGAACCCAAGATGATACGCTTAGGCATCTGAGCCCAGTCAACTTTGTGTGAAAGGCTTGGTAATGCCATACCTGAGCCACAGGTCCACGGTGCTCCAGGATACTGATCAGCCAGCCTGGCTCATGAACAGTATTTGGAGGGATAGGCCTTTCACTAGAGGTTGGCTTCTTAGCACTCAAATCCAGGTAAAGTTGAAAGCCAGTCCCCTGACAGGTAGGATGGCCATGTCTGGATACACGTGGGAAGTTTACCAGAGCTTTGTGCTGGCAAGTCTTGTGGTTAAACACAGTATTACCTCTGAAAATATTTAAGGTCCCTAACCATTGCTTTTTACCAACCTGCATCTAAGATCTCTGGACTTGGGTAAGTCAGGTGTTCCCAGAGGGAGAGGGTTTGCTTCATTTTGGGCAAATAGAAATTCAACCTAAGTGGATTTCTCAGTAGCTTGGTGTCGAGATTCCTAAGCATAATGATGGGTTTCTACATACGTCAGACACCAAAGTGGCCAACAAATGGGTGACCCTAAGTGGTGAGTGTTAACAAACTATTCTGCTGTTTGGGCATCACAACCTTGATCCTTTCCCTACCCAACGTGACAAAGGCACACTCCAGCAGGAGATCAGGATTAGGAACCCTGGCTGATTTTCCCCATTCCGGCCATGGGCACCCTTACCACTTGACTAGCTGAGGCTAGCTGACTAAACACAGACCAGGGATTGCACCTGGGACCTTTCTGCTCCATGTTGCTCAGTGCCACACTGGAAGCTGTAGTCACCCACTGAACCATCAGGCACGCCACAGGTGGTTGTATAATGTAGAGTGAGGTTCCTGTTTTATATATGGATTGGGGAATACAGCTGTTTAATTGAGACAACCAATAATTGAGTTTCTCTCCCTCTTCCACTCCTATCCTACAGATCTGGATCCCATTGCATTCAAACCAGAAGGACCATACATTTTCACGGAGGGTGACAGAAATGTAAACATATATTGCGATGCGGAGGGATCACAACAGACATCTGTGGTCTGGACAAAGCACAAGGTAGGAGTAAAACCCATAAAACGATGCAGAAAACAACCTTTGGGGTTAATTTTCTCTTTACACAATATTTAGTAGAACCATTAAGGGGTGTTTGTACCAATTCCTGTCATAGAATCAGAATGGGTACAGCACAAAAGGAGGCCATTTGGCCCGTCGCGCCCGTGCCGGCTCTCTGCAAGAGCACTTCAGCTAAGTCCCACTCCCCCGCCCTTTCCCCGTAGCCCTGAAAATTTCTTTCCTTCAGGTACTTATCCAACTCCCTTTTGAAAGCCGTGATTGAATCTGCCTCCACCACCCTTTCAGGCAGTGCATACCAGATCCTAACCACTCGCTGCGTAAAAAAGTTTTCCCTCATATCGCCTTTGGTTCTTCTGTCAATCACCTTAAATCTGTGTCCTCTGGTTCTCGACCCTTCTGCCAATGGGAACAGTTTCTCTCTAGCTACTCTGTTCAGACCCCTCATGATTTTGAACACCTCTATCAAATCTCCTCTCAATCTTCCCTGCTCTAAGGAGAACAACCCCAGCTTCTCCTGTCTATTGACGAAATTGAAGTCCCTCACCCCTGGAGTCATTCTCGTAAAACTTTTCTGCACCCTCTCTAAGGCCTTCACATCCTTCCTAAAGTGCGGTGCCCAGAATTGGACACAGTACTCCAGTTGAGGCCGAACCAGTGTTTTATAAAGGTTCATCATAATTTCCACACTTTTGTACTCTATGCCTCTATTCATGAAGCCCAGGATCCCATAAGCTTTTTTAACCACTTTCTCAACCTGCCCTGCCACCTTCAACGATTTGTGCACACATACCCCCAGGTCTCTCTGTTCGTGCACCCCCTTTAGGATTGTACCCTTTAGTTTATATTACCTCTTTTCATTCTTAATACCAAAATATATCACTTCGCACTTTTCTGTGTTAAATTTCATCTGCCACGTGTCCGCTCATTCCAGCAGCCTGTCTATGTCTTCCCGAAGTCTATCACTATCCTCCTCACTGTTCACTATACTTCCAAGTTTTGTGTCATCTGCAAATTTTGAAATTGTGCCCTGTACACCCAAGTCCAAGTCATTAATATATATCAAGAAAAGCAATGGTCCAAGAACCAACTCCTGGGGAACACCACTGTATACCTTCCTCCAATCCGAAAAACAACCGTTAACCACTACTCTCTCTTTCCTGTCACTTAGCCAATTTTGTATCCATGCTGCCACTGTCCCTCTTATTCGATGGGCTTCAACTTCGCTGGCAAGCCTATTATGTGGCACTTTGTCGAACGCCTTTTGGAAATCCATGTACACCACGTCAACTGCATTGCCCTCATCAACCCTCTCTGTTACCTCAGCAAAAAACTCGATCAAGTTGGTTAAACATGATTTACCTTTAACAAATCCATGCTGGCTTTCCTTAATTAATCCACACTTGTCCAAGTGACTATTAATTTTGTCCCTGATTATTGTTTCTAAAAGCTTCCCCACTACCGAGGTTAAACTGACTGGCCTGTAGTTGCTGGGTTTATCTTACGCCCTTTTTTGAACAATGGTGTAACATTTGCAATTCTCCAGTCCTCTGGCACCACCCCTGTTTCTAAGAAGGATTGGAAGATTATGGCCAGTACTTCCGCAATGTCTTCCTTCGCTTCCGTCAGCGTCCTAGGATGTATCCCATCCGGTCCTGGTGACTTATCTACTTTAAGTATAGCCAGCCTTTCTAGTACCTCCTCCTTATCAATTTTTATCCCATCCAGTATTTCCACTACCTCCTCCTTCACTATGTCTTTGGCAGCATCCTCTTCCTTGGTGAAGACAGATGCAAAGAACTCATTTAACACCTCAGCCATACCCTCTGCCTCCATGCGTAGGTCTCCTTTTTGGTCCCTAATCGGCCCCACCCCGTTTATTATTTATGTGCCTATAGAAGACTTTTGGATTACCTTTTATGTTGGCTGCCATTCTATTCTCATACCCTTTATTTGCCCCTCTTATTTTCTTTTTCACTTCTCCTCTGACCTTTCTATATATAGCCTGATTCTCAGATGTATTCTCAACCTGACATCTGTCATACGCACTCTTTTTCTGCTTCATCTTACTCTCTATCTCTTTCGTCATCCAGGGAGCTCTGACTTTAGTTGCCCTGCCTTTCCCCCTAGTGGGAATGTACCTCGACTGCATCTGAACTATTTCCTCTTTAAAGGCAGCCCATTGTTCCATTACAGTTTTGCCTGTCAATCTTTGATTCCAATTTACCCGGGCCAGATCCGTTCTCATCCCACTGAAATTGGCCTTTCTCCAATTAAGTATTTTTACTCTAGATTGCTCCCTGTCCTTTTCCATAGCTAATCTAAACCTTATGATAGTATGATCACTGTTCCCTAAATGTTCACCTACTGATACTTGCTCCACTTGACCCACCTCATTCCCCAGAACCAGATCCAGCAATGCCTCCTTCCTCGTTGGACCGGAAACATAGTGATCGGGAAAGTTCTCCTGAACACACTTCAGAAATTCTTCCTCCTCTCTGCCCTTTGCACTATTACTATCCCAGCCTATATTAGGATTGTTGAAGTCCCCCATTATCACTACTTTATAGTTATTGCATCGTTCTCTAATTTCTCTGCAAATTTGCCCCTCCATATTTTTCCCACTAGTTGGTGGCCTATAGAATAAACCTAGTAGTGTAATGGCACCTCTATTATTTCTTAACTCGAGTTTAATAGATTCTGTCCTTGACACCTCCAGGGCATTCTCTCTCTCCAGCACTGAAACATTCTCCTTAACCAATACTGCCACACCACCTCCTATCTTTCCTGAACACCTTATAACCAGGAATATTTAATACCCAATCCTGCCCTTTTTTGAGCCAGGTCTCCATTATTGCCACATCATATTCCCATGTGGCTATTTGCGCCTGCAGCTCACCAACATTGCTTACTATGCTTCGTGCGTTCACATACATACACTGTAAACCTATCTTAGACCATCCTGTGTTCTCTCTTAGTCTGACTCCACCTAATACCTCACTATTTCTTACTTTAGTGCGATCCGTCTCTCCCAATCCTTTGTGCCCTTTGTTTCTCCTTTCTAATGCTACATCCTGGTGCCCATCCTCCTGCCAACTTAGTTTAAACCCTCCCTAACAGCACTAGCAAACCTCCGCACGAGGATATTGGTACCGGCTCTGTTGAGGTGCAACCCGTCCGGTCTGTACAGGTCCCACCTTCCCCAGAACCGGCCCCAATGCCCCAGGAATCTGAAGCCCTCCCTCCTGCACCATCTCTCCAGCCACGCATTCATCTGCTCTATCCTCCTATTTCTATACTCACTCACACGTGGCATCAGGAATCATCTCTTTTCCTAGCTCCCTAAAATCTGCCTGCAGGACCTCATCCCTCTTTCTACCTATGTTGTTACCGATATGGATCACGACCTCTGGCTGTTTACCCATCCCCCTCAGAATATTCTGCAGCCGCTCGGTGACATCCTTAACCCAGGCACCAGGGAGGCAACATACCATCCTGGAGTCACGTCTGTGGCCGCAGAAATGCCTGTCTGCTTCCCTAACTATCGAATCCCCTACCACTATTGCTTTCCCTAGCTTCCTCCTCGCCCCCCTGTACAGCTGAGCCACCCGTGGTGCTGTGGACTTAGCTCTGGCTGTACTCCCCAGAGGACCAATTTCCCTCACCAGTACTCAGAATAGAATACTGGTTGGAGAGCGAGATGCACTCGGGGGACTCCTGCACTACCTGCCTGGTCCTCCTCTTCTGTCTGGTGGTCACCCATTCCCTCTCTGCCTGCACACTCTTGAAACGTGCTATCCACATAGCTCTCAGCCTCTCGGATGCACCACAGTGGCGCCAGCTGCTGTTCAAGCTCCGAAACCCGGAGCTCGAGCTCCTCCAGCTGACAACACCTCCTGCACACGTGGTTGTCCAGGATACGGAAAGCATCCTGGAGTTCCCACATGGCACAAGATGTGCATTCCACGGGACTGAGCTGCCCTGCCACGCCTTTATTTATTCGACTATTAACTAACTTTACAGAAACTTAAGACTAAAATGTATTAAATTCAAGTTATTAATATAGTATAGTATTAATAGTTACTAATTTAATATAGTAGTAACAGTTACTAAATCCAAACTCCTGCTTTATCCCTAACTAGCTATTTAACCCCGGTCCCTAACTTGAAGAGAAAAAAACCGATGTGACCTTTACCAACCAATCAGTTACCAGCTATCCTGTGACGTCACTCCTTGTGTTTTTTTGAATCGCCGCTCAGCTCCCTTTATGCTGCGGCCACTGTTGCCACTCCCGCTCAGAACGCGCTCCGCCTCTCCCTTTATTCTGCAGCCGCTGCCTCCACTGCTGCCGCTCAGGTCCGTGCTCCGTCCTGGGCCTTCTCCGCCTCTCCCTTTATACTGCTGCCGTGCCTCCACTGCCGCCGCTCCCGCTCAGCTCCACACTCGGGTCTGTCTCTGTGAATGTTTCATATGACAGTGTAGAGGGAGCTTTACTCTGTATCTAACCCGTGCTGTACCTGCCCTGGGAGTGTTTGATGGGACAGTGTAGCGGGAGCTTTACTCTGTATCTAACCCGTGCTGTACCTGCCCTGGGAGTGTTTGATGGGACAGTGTAGAGGGAGCTTTACTCTGTATCTAACCCGTGCTGTACCTGCCCTGGGAGTGTTTGATGGGACAGTGTAGAGGGAGCTTTACTCTGTATCTAACCCGTGCTGTACCTGCCCTGGGAGTGTTTGATGGGACAGTGTAGAGGGAGCTTTACTCTGTATCTAACCCGTGCTGTACCTGTCCTGGGAGTGTTTGATGGGACAGTGTAGAGGGAGCTTTACTCCGTATTGGTATCTAATCTGGGAACTGGATGCAAATATGGGAATGTTGCTGTCCCATCACTGACATCGCTCATGTTAACGAAGACAGAACAACTACAGAAGTAAAACAGAAACTAAAGAAAGAAAGTTCTCTCTTTGAGCTGTCTTTGATATCTAATGCTAATATGGGACTGGGACTAGGTGGAAAAGAGATGCTGCTGTTTATCAGTTTGTACCGGGCCATGTCTTTGAGGAATTTCCCATTCGTCCTATTTATTCACCATCTCCTGATTGTTCCTTCAGAAGACAGTGGTCAGTTCTGCGAATGATCTGAAACTGCCAGTGGTCACATTTGATGATTCTGGAAACTACAGCTGCAAGGTCACAGTCCCAAGTGTTCCAAGCCTGGCACGACAAAAAACCATCAGCATTGTAGTCAAAGGTATGAGCAGCCACTCAGTAAAACCACGCTCCGCATGCTGTATCCTGCTGATGTTTTATTACCCATCAATTGCTGTTATACATCACGCTTGACTGTAACACTCTGATATACCCCACACCCCTCACTGTAACACTGATATACCCCACACCACTCACTGTGACACACACTGATATACCCCACACCCCTTACTTAACACTGATATACCCCTCACTGTAACACTCTGATATACCCCACACCCTTCACTGTAACACTGATATACCCCACACCCCTCACTGTAACACTCTGATATACCCCACACCCTTCACTGTAACACTCTGATATACCCCACACCCCTCACTGTAACACTGATATACCCCACACCCCTCACTGTAACACGCTGATATACCCCACACCCCTCACTGTCACACTCTGATATACCCCACACCCCTCACTGTAACACTCTGATATACCCCACACCCCTCACTGTAACACTGATATACCCCACACCCTTCACTGTAACACTGATATACCCCTCACTGTAACACTCTGATATACCCCACACCCTTCACTGTAACACTCTGATATACCCCACACCCTTCACTGTAACACTCTGATATACCCCACACCCCTCACTGTAACACTCTGATATACCCCACACCCCTCACTGTAACACTCTGATATACCCCACACCCCTCACTGTAACACTGATATACCCCTCACCCCTCACTGTAACACTCTGATATACCCCTCACTGTAACACTCTGATATACCCCACACCCCTCACTGTAACACTCTGATATACCCCACACCCCTCACTGTAACACTGATATACCCCTCACCCCTCACTGTAACACTCTGATATACCCCACACCCTTCACTGTAACACTCTGATATACCCCACACCCCTCACTGTAACACTGATATACCCCTCACCCCTCACTGTAACACTCTGATATACCCCACACCCTTCACTGTAACACTGATATACCCCTCACCCCTCACTGTAACACTCTGATATACCCCACACCCTTCACTGTAATTGTGTATCAGCCGTAGCTCAGTGGGTAGCACTTCTGCCTCTGAGTCAGAAGGTTCTGGGTTCCCTGGAGTGGAACTTGAGCACAAAAATCTAGGCTAACACTCCAGTGCAGTACTGAGGGAGTGCTGCACTGTCTGAGATGCTGTCTTTTGGATGAGACATTAAACCAAAGCCCCGTCTGCTCTCTCAAGTGGATGTAAAAGATCCCGTGGCACTACTTCGAAGAAGAGCAGGGAGTTATCCCCGGTGTCCTGGCCAATATTTATCCATTACATAGGATTACATAAGATATACGGCACAGAAACAGGCCATTCGGCCCAACGAGTTTATGCTCCACTCGAGCCTCCTCCCGTCTTTCCTCATCTAAATCTATCAGCATAACCCTCTATTCCCTTCTCCCTCATATGCTTCTCTAGCCTCCCCTTAAATACATCTATACTATTTGCTTCAACCACTCCCTGTGGTAGCGAGTTCCACATTCTCACCACTCTCTGGGTAAAGAAGTTCCTCCTGAATTCCCTATTGGATTTCTTGGTGACTGTCTTATATTGATGGCCTCTAGTTATGCTCCTCCCCACAAGTGGAAACATTCTCTCTCTATCCACTCTGTCAAAACCTTTCATAATTTTAAAGACCTCTATTAGGTCACCCCTCAGCCTTTTTTCAAGAGAAGACACCCAGCCTGTTCATCCTTTCCTGATATGTACACCCTCGTATTTCTGGTATCATCCTTGTAAATGTTTTCTCCATCTCTCCAGTGCCTCTATATCCTTTTTATAATATGGCGACCAGAACTGCACGCCGTACTCTACGTGTGGTCTAACCAAGGTTCGATACAGGTTTAGCATAACTTCCCTACTTTTCAATTCTATCCCTCTAGAAATAAGCCCTAGTGCTTGGTTTGCCTTTTTTATATGACCTTGTTAACCTGTGTCGCAACTTTTAGTGATTTGTGTATTTGTACTCCGAGATCCCTTTATTCCTCCACCCCACCTAGACTCGCACCCTCCCTATTCTTCCTACCAAAATGTAATAACTCACATTTATCTGTGTTGAACTTAATTTGCCAATTATATGCCCATTCTGCAAGTTTATTAATGTCCTCCTGTAATTTGTTGCAGTTCTCCTCAGTATTGACTATTCCCACAATTTGGTGTCATATGCAAATTTAGAAATTGTGTTTTTGATTCCAAAGTCTAAATCGTTAATATAAATTGTGAACAGCAGTGGTCCCAGCACTGATCCTTGTGGAACACCACTACCCACCTTCTGCCACTGTGAATAGCTAACATTTACTCCCACTCTCTGCTTTCTGTATTGAAGCTAGCCAGCAATCCATTCTGCTACTTGTCCCCTGACTCCGCATTCTCTGACCTTGTTCATCAGTCTATTATGTGGTTGATGCGCCATCAATTACTCAAAAGACTGAAGTTGAGCGAGTAACAATCAGGCTTTTATTAACTAAAGAATGAAGGTCTTGTCTCGAGTGGTCGACCCGTCCAGAATACTAAGGGACTGGGAGGTAGTCACTTATATACCTGGAATAGTGGGAGGAGTCAGCCGAGGCATGTCCAGACCTGTACCTAGTGGAATACACATACAGACACAGACAGGTATGACAGTGGTTTACCACAGTGGTACCTTATCAAAGGTCTTTTGAAAATCTAGATAAATTACATCTACTGCATTACCCTTGTCTACTCTCTCTGTTACCTCTTCAAAAAATTCAATGAGGTTAGTCAAGCAAGTCTTTCCCTTTTGAAATCCATGCTGACTATTCATTACTATGTTTTTGGTTTCTAGATGTTCTTCTATTTTCTCCTTTAGTAGGGATTCCATTATTTTTCCTACCACCGATGTTAAGCTGACTGGTCTATAATTCCCTGGACATATTCTATTCCCCTTTTTAAATATAGGTGTTATGTTAGCTATCTGCCAGTCTTCTGGCACTACACCTTTTTCTAATGAATTATTAAATATGTGTAGTAATGCCTCTGCTATCTCTTCCCTGGATTCTTTTAAAATACGTGGATGCAATCCATCCGGATCAGGGGTTTTATCCTCTTTGAGTTTGATTAGTTTATTTAATATATATCTTTTTTATTTTAAATGCACTTATCACATTACTAATCTCATCATCCGATGTCATGTCCACCTGTTCTATCTCCCTGGTAAATACTGAAGCAAAATAATTATTTAATATTTCTGCCATCTCTCTATCGTTACCTGTGGTATTATCCTGTCCATCCCTTAATGGCCCTATTCCCACAATCAACATTATTAAGAAAACAGATATCTGGTCATTATCACATTGCTGTTTGTGGGAGCTTGCTGTGTGCAAATTGGCTGCCGCATTTCCTACATTACAACAGTGACTACACTTCAAAAAGTACTTCATTAGCTGTAAAGTGCTTTCGGACGTCCGGCAGTCATGAAAGGCGCTATATAAATGCAAGTCTTTCATTGCTTTCACTGATATACCCCACATCCCTCACTGTAACACTAATATACCCCACACCTCTCACTAATACTGATATATCCCACACCTCTCACTGTAACAATCTTGATAGACCCACACCGCTCACTGTAACACTCTGATATACCACACACCCCTCACTGTAACACTGATATACCCCACACCCCTCACTGTAGCACACTGATATACCCCACGCCCCTCACTGTAACACGCTCTGATAAACCCCACACCCCTCACTGTAGCACACTGATATACCCCACATCCTCACTGTAACACTCTCTGATATACCCCACACCCCTCACTGTAACACTGTGATATACCCCTCACTGTAACACTCTGATATGCCCCACAACCTTCACTGTAACACACTGATATACCCCACACCCCTCACTATAACACTCTGAAGTACCCACACCCTTCACTGTAACACTCTGGTACACCCCACACCCCTCACTGTAACACTCTGGTACACCCCACACCCCTCACTGTAACACTCTGGTACACCCCACACCCCTCACTGTAACACCCTAATATACCCCACACCCCTCACTGTAGCACACTGATATACCCCATACCCCTCACTGTAACACGCTCTGCTATACCCCACACCCCTCACTGTAGCACACTGATATACTCCACATCCTCACTGTAACACTCTCTGATATACCCCACACCCCTCACTGTAACACTCTGATATGCCCCACAACCTTCACTGTAACACACTGATATACCCCACACCCCTCACTGTAACAATACAATACAATACAAATCGCTTTATTGGCATGATAAGGTACATCTTATGTTGCCAAAGCATCAAAATACATTTATGGTTGAACACAAAAACGCGGTTCCATTCATACAGTGTATAAACAGGTA
The DNA here is from genome assembly GCF_052327205.1 of Somniosus microcephalus. NCBI lineage: Eukaryota > Metazoa > Chordata > Chondrichthyes > Squaliformes > Somniosidae > Somniosus > Somniosus microcephalus. Next base: position 2,709,922 of record NC_141012.1, read on the forward strand.
TATCCCTGAGTTTATAAATATATTTTCGCCTTGTTTATATATACTCTTGTCTTAGTTTACTGGTTGTCCCTCTGTTCATGGCAAGCTGTAACATAGTGTGCCGCCAGTGTTACACAGCTTCTCTCCTCCCCCAGTAGGAATGGGAGTTTTTGGTTGTCAGTCAGATTTCTGAATTCAGGGCATATTTGTGAGAATTTTTGATAGAAATTCTCTCTGATGCCCTGATATTTTCCACAGGCTGTGAGGAAGTGCATCTCTGTCTCCACTACTCCCTGACTGCAGTGAGAGCATATCCTGTCTTCTCTTGGCAGCCTGGTCTGCCTGTGTCTGCCTTTTTCGATCGCTAGGCTATGTTCGCTAAGTCTGTACCTTGTCAAGGTTCTTCTCAGTTTGTTATCCTTTACCATGGTCAGGTAATCAGCTATGTTGTATTGTCTGTTTAGGGCCAAGTAGCAATTGAGTTTGCTTTGGGTTTTTGTTGTTTCTGCCCAATATGACAGATATTTTTCCTTTTGCTTAGCGACGATTGTGTTGGGTCGAATTCTTTGTGTTACCCTGTCACTCTGGTACACCCCACACCCCTCACTGTAACACCCTGATATACCCCACACCCCTCACTGTAGCACACTGATATACCCCACACCCCTCACTGTAACACCCTGATATACCCCACACCCCTCACTGTAACACCCTAATATACCCCTCACTGTAGCACACTGATATACCCCACACCCCTCACTGTAACACCCTGATATACCCCACACCCCTCACTGTAGCACACTGATATACCCCACACCCCTCACTGTAACACCCTGATATACCCCACACCCCTCACTGTAACACCCTGATATACCCCACACCCCTCACTGTAACACCCTGATATACCCCACACCCCTCACTGTAACACCCTGATATACCCCACACCCCTCACTGTAACACCCTGATATACCCCACACCCCTCACTGTAACACCCTGATATACCCCACACCCCTCACTGTAACACCCTGATATACCCCACACCCCTCACTGTAACACCCTGATATACCCCACACCCCTCACTGTAACACCCTGATATACCCCACACCCCTCACTGTAACACCCTGATATACCCCACACCCCTCACTGTAACACCCTGATATACCCACACCCCTCACTGTAACACCCTGATATACCCCACACCCCTCACTGTAACACCCTGATATACCCCACACCCCTCACTGTAACACCCTGATATAACCCACACCCCTCACTGTAACACCCTGATATACCCCACACCCCTCACTGTAACACCCTGATATACTCCACATCCTCACTGTAACACACTGATATACCCCACACCCCTCACTGTAACACTCTGATATGCCCCACAACCTTCACTGTAACACACTGATATACCCCACACCCCTCACTGTAACACACTGATATACCCCACACCCCTCACTGTAACACCCTGATATACCCACACCCCTCACTGTAACACCCTGATATACCCCACACCCCTCACTGTAACACCCTGATATAACCCACACCCCTCACTGTAACACCCTGATATAACCCACACCCTTCACTGTAACACCCTGATATACCCACACCCCTCACTGTAACACCCTGATATAACCCACACCCCTCACTGTAACACCCTGATATACCCCACACCCCTCACTGTAACACCCTGATATACCCCACACCCCTCACTGTAACACCCTGATATAACCCACACCCCTCACTGTAACACCCTGATATAACCCACACCCCTCACTGTAACACCCTGATATACCCCACACCCTTCACTGTAACACCCTGATATACCCACACCCCTCACTGTAACACCCTGATATACCCACACCACTCACTGTAACACCCTGATATAACCCACACCCCTCACTGTAACACCCTGATATAACCCACACCCCTCACTGTAACACCCTGATATAACCCACACCCCTCACTGTAACACCCTGATATAACCCACACCCCTCACTGTAACACCCTGATATAACCCACACCCTTCACTGTAACACCCTGATATACCCCACACCCTTCACTGTAACACCCTGATATAACCCACACCCCTCACTGTAACACCCTGATATACCCACACCCCTCACTGTAACACCCTGATATACCCACACCCCTCACCGTAACACCCTGATATAACCCACACCCCTCACTGTAACACCCTGATATACCCCACACCCCTCACTGTAACACCCTGATATAACCCACACCCCTCACTGTAACACCCTGATATACCCACACCCCTCACTGTAACACCCTGATATACCCCACACCCCTCACTGTAACACCCTGATATACCCACACCCCTCGCTGTAACACACTGATATAACCCACACCCCTCGCTGTAACACCCTGATATACCCCACACCCCTCACTGTAACACCCTGATATACCCCACACCCCTCACTGTAACACCCTGATATACCCACACCCCTCACTGTAACACCCTGATATAACCCACCCCCCTCACTGTAACACCCTGATATACCCCACACCCCTTACTGTAACACCCTGATATACCCACACCCCTCACTGTAACACCCTGATATACCCACACCCCTCACTGTAACACCCTGATATAACCCACACCCCTCACTGTAACACACTGATTTTCCCCACACCCCTCACTGTAACACCCTGATATACCCCACACCCCTCACTGTAACACCCTGATATAACCCACACCCCTCACTGTAACACACTGATATACCCCACACCCCTCACTGTAACACCCTGATATACCCCACACCCCTATATACCCCACACCCCTCACTGTAACACCCTGATATACCCACACCCCTCACTGTAACACCCTGATATAACCCACACCCCTCACTGTAACACACTGATATACCCCACACCCCTCACTGTAACACCCTGATATACCCCACACCCCTCACTGTAACACTCTGATATACCCACACCCCTCACTGTAACACCCTGATATAACCCACACCCCTCACTGTAACACACTGATATACCCACACCCCTCACTGTAACACACTGATATAACCCACACCCCTCACTGTAACACCCTGATATACCCCACACCCCTCACTGTAACACCCTGATATACCCACACCCCTCACTGTAACACCCTGATATACCCCACACCCCTCACTGTAACACCCTGATATACCCCACACCCCTCACTGTAACACCCTGATATAACCCACACCCCTCACTGTAACACCCTGATATACCCCACACCCCTCACTGTAACACCCTGATATAACCCACACCCCTCACTGTAACACACTGATATACCCCACACCCCTCACTGTAACACCCTGATATACCCACACCCCTCACTGTAACACTGATATAACCCACACCCCTCACTGTAACACACTGATATACCCCACACCCCTCACTGTAACACCCTGATATACCCCACACCCCTCACTGTAACACCCTGATATACCCCACACCCCTATATACCCCACACCCCTCACTGTAACACCCTGATCTCCCCACACCCCTCACTGTAACACCCTGATATAACCCACACCCCTCACTGTAACACCCTGATATACCCCACACCCCTCACTGTAACACTGATATACCCCACACCCCTCACTGTAACACCCTGATACACCCCACACCCCTCACTGTAACACTCTGATATACCCCACACCTGTCACTGTAACACTGATATACCCCACACCCCTCACTGTAACACTCTGATATACCCCACACCTGTCACTGTAACACTGATATACCCCACACCCCTCACTGTAACACTCTGAAATACCCCACACCCCTCACTGTAACACTCTGATATACCCCACACCCCTCACTGCAACACTCTGATATACCCCACACCCCTCACTGTAACACCTTGATATACCCCACACCCCTCACTGTAACACTGATATACTCCACACCCCTCACTGTAACACCCTGATACACCCCACACCCCTCACTGTAACACCCCTATATAACCCACACCCCTCACTGTAACACCCTGATATACCCACACCCCTATATAACCCACACCCCTCACTGTAACACCCTGATATACCCCACACCCCTATATAACCCACACCCCTCACTGTAACACTGATATAACCCACACCCCTCCTGATTGCAGTCCAGTTTATGCTGGAAACGGTATGTGAGTGTACACAAGCAAGGACCAGACCAGATTTGGCTGTGATGACTCTGGTCCAATAGCCTGCCAACACCCTCTGTCTGGGCTCACACATGTTGACTGGCGAAGGTACTGGAGGGCACTTGGCACTAAGGAAATGTACCCCTGGAAAAGCCAGTGCCTTTAGGAAAGGCTTGGGGAATAAATACCTGGTTGAATAAAGTGTGTGTTGGTGTAGCAGCTGAAAGAGTGAATTCTCTTGTGTATTTCCTCCTGCAGGACCACCTCAAATAAACTGCACCGAGAAGACATTCCACAAAAATGGACTTCACGTGAACCTGACTTGCGTGTTCAAAGGCTATCCAGCACCAAAGGTTACATGTAGTGTTAAGAAGGCACCGGTACGTAAATAGTGAGTGAGTCAGCCTGCATTACATGGTCTTGTGTGGCACCATTTGATGAGAACAGCCTGGAGGTCAGAAGAGATTGTGAATAAATATAATAAATGTCAAAATAAGAGGGACAGAGGTCGAACGAGCCTCCCAGTGTGAATATTGCCACATTTCAGACACACATTGTACTCACATTAAACAAACGAACCACGATGCATGTGGTAAAAGGATTTAACCCAGATCACTAAGATTTATTCAGGGGCATTGGGTCATGGCAAGGAATTGCCATACCAGGAATTTCCTCAGCCCCTTCCTCATTTCCCTATAGGCCGGAGGAACGGTGTTACAGCGATAGATGTGGGATCCACCTGGGGCTCTATGCCTGGGCCCTCAGAAAATTTGCCTCTATCACTATTAAATGTCCCCTTGTAAAGGGGGCCGAGGGGCCTAAAAAATGTCATTCCTGGGCTCGGGCAGCGCTAAGTGCCACTGGCAAGGTCTGGTAGGAATGGACTTTGGGGACCAAGGCATTCTATCCAAGTCATGATGTCATTGGAAGTCTCCTCAACTTATTTATTCTTTTGCTGACTTTCTTAGTTTTCTGTCTTTGACCTCTTTATCCTTTCTTCCCCCTTTTTTTGCTGCTGCAGTTTGTTTCCTCTCTCACTGGATTGTTTGCTCAGACCAGACTGTCCCACAGGTCTTGCTTCTATTCATAGGAGGTACGAACTTGCCTATGGGAATTAGCTTTTGTGTTAAGATGCCAAATTGCAACAGTCTATTTATCTTTCTGTTCTCTCCCTCAATCTCTGTCTATCTACCTCAGCTTGGCTTTTGTTTCTCTTTATTTATTTCTCTCTTTCATGTATAAGAACATAAGAAATAGGAACAGGAGTCGGCCATTCAGCCCCTCGAGCCTGCTCCGCTATTCAATAAGATCATGGCTGATCTTCTACCTCATCTCCACTTTCCCGCCCGATCCCCATAACCCTTGGTTCTCTTGTTGTCCAAAACTCTATCGATCTCAGTCTTGAATATACTCAGAAAGACTCGGCCTCCACAGCTCTCTGGAGTGGAGCATTCCCAATATTCACAACCCTCTGAGTGAAGAAATTCCTCCTGATCTCAGTCCTAAATGGCCAACCCCTTATCCTGAGACTAGGACCCCTAGTTCTGGACTCTCCAGCCAGGGAAACAGCCTCTCAGCCTCTCTCCTGTCGAGCCCTCTAAGAATGTTATACATTTCAATGAGATCACCTCTCATTCTCTAAACTCCAGAGTACAGGCCCATTCTACTCAATCTCTCCTCATGGGACAGCCCCCTCAGCCCAGGGATCAACCTAGTGAACCTTTGTTGCACCCTCTCCAAGGCAAGTATATCCTTTGTTAAGGAAGGTGACAAAAACTATACACAGTACTCCAAGTGTGGTCTCACCAAAGCCCTATATATTTGCAACAAGACTTCCTTACTCTTAGCATAGAACCATAGAATAATACAGCACAGAAGGAGGCCATTCGGCCCATCGAGTCTGCGCCGGCTTTTTCGAAGAGCAATCCAGTTAGCCCCAATCCGCTGCTCTTTCCCCAGATCCCTGCAATGTTTTCTCCTTTAAGTATTTATCCAATTCCCTTTTAAAGGCTACTATTGACTCTGTCTCCACCACCCTATCAGGCAGTGCATTCCAAATCCTGACCACTCGCTGCATAAAAAGGTTTTTCCTCATGTTGCCTCTGGTTCTTTTGCCAATCACCTTAATCTCGTTATCGACCCTTCAGCCACTGGAAACAATTTCTCTTTATTTACTCGATCTAAACCTTTCATGATTTTAAAAAATCTACCAAATCTCCTCTTAGCCTTCTCTGCTCTAAAGAGAACAATCCCAGCTTCTCCAGTCTATCCACGTAATTGTAATTCCTCATCCCTGGAACCATTCTAGTAAATCTTTTCTGCACCCTCTCCAAAGCCTCACGTCCTTCCTAAAGTGTGGTGCCCAGAATTGGACACAATACTCCAGCTGGGGCTGAACTAGTGTTTTATAAAGGTTTAGCATCACTTCCTGGTGTTTGTACTCTGTGCCTCTGTTTATAAAGCCCAGGATCCCATGTGCTCTGTTAACCTGTCCTGGCACCGTCAAAGATTTGTGCACAAACACCCCCAGGTCTCTCTGTTCTTGCACCCCCTTTAAAATTGCACCATTTAGTACATATGGTCTCTCCTCATTCTTCCTACCAAAAGATATCACCATACAATTCTCTGTGTTGAATTTCATCTGCCATGTGTCCGCCCATTTCACCAGCCTGTCTATGTCTTGAAGTCTATTACTATCTTCCTCACTGTTTACTGCACTTCCAAGTTTTGTGTCATCTGCAAATTTCAAAATTGTGCCCTGTACCCCAAGTCCAAGTCATTAATGTATATCAAAAACAGCAGTGGTCCTAGTACTGCACCTTATACACCAACCCCTTTGTAATAAAGGCTAACATAACATTTGGCTTCCTAATTGCTTGCTGTACCTGCATGTTACCTTTCTGTGATTCATGTACAAGGACACCCAAATCCCTCTGTATACCAACATTTACTAATCTCTCAACTTTTAAAAAATAGTCTGCTTTTCTATTCTTCCTACCAATGTGGATAATTTCACATTTCCCCACATTATACTCCATCCGCCAGCTTATTGCCCACTCACTTAACCTGTCTATATCCCTTTGCAGCCTCTTTGTGTCCTCAGTTTACTTTTCCACCAAGTCAGCAAACTTGGATACATTGCACTCTAAGTCATTGATGTAGATTGTAAATAGCTGAGGTCCAAGCACTGATCCTTGTGGTACCCCACTAGTTACAGCCTGTCAACCAGAAAATGACCCATTTATTCCTACTCTCTGTTTTCATTAACCAATCTTCAATCCAAGCTAATATATTACCCCCAATCCCATGAGCCCTAATCTTGTGTAACAACCTCTTGTGTGGCACCTTATCAAATGCCTTTTGAAAATTCAAATACACTACATCCACTGGTTCCCCCTTATTTACCCTGCTAGTTACACCCTCAAAAAACTCTAATAGATTTTTCAAACACGATTTCCCTTTCATAAAACCGTGTTGACTCTGCCTAATCATATTATGATTTTCTAAGTGCCCTGTAGTTCCCTGTTTTCTCTCTCCCTCCTTTCTTGAATAGTGGGTTATATTTGCTATCTTCCAATTCATGTATAATTCTGTTATCTGTATTGTGCAGATATCTGTTTACCTCTATCTCTTCTGAACCAGATGTCCTCATGGTGAGACTCTCACTTTTAAAAGTGGATTCTGATAATGTAACTCCCTTAATAGGAGCCTTGAAGGGGAAACTTTCCACTGAATGGTTTTCTTTGCTGCCTTGGTTACTCAGATGATTGTTTTTTATGGTATGTTTGTGTTTTTCTCTCTCTTTGCACAGACCATAAGGCATCATCGTCAGAATAATTACGTTGTTGTTGTCAGTGAATTGATTCTACCGCTCACTCTGGAGGTGCTGAAACTGATGTGTAATGGTACCAACGTGCATGGCAGCAAGGCTCACAATTTCACTGTGCATGGAGGTGAGAATCTGATCACAGGCCGTCCAGGAGTAGAGACTGAAGTGTTGGCACCAACAAAGTGAAGCATTCCTCCCGAAATGACCCCATGGATTTTCTCCCCTCCTCTCCTCTCCTCTCCTTCAGGCGCTAACTCATGTCTGGGTATGGTGCCATGGGCGCAGCTCACTCACTGCTGCCTCACCTAAGTGGCTGTTCTTTGTGTGTAAACTGAGGCAATGAGTGTCGGCAGGCTGCTCAATCACAGCGAGAATCACACCAGAGTCAATCCTGTTTCACCCAATGGCCACACTCAGGCACTTTCTAGTAGGTATCACTGAGCGGCAATCAGGAGCAGGAGAGCTGTTTCCAAACACCTGACAGACAGCAGGAACTCACCCATCCTGGTGGGAGAATGCGGGCAAAGACCCTGGCATAAAAGTTACCCACCCCTTTTAGGTCTTCATTGTGCCTGAGGATCGCCGATTTTTCTAAGCACAATGAAGAGGAAAATCTACCCTATTGATGGGAGCTTTACTCTGTATCTAACCCGTGCTGTACCTGCCCTGGGAGTGTTTGATGGGACAGTGTAGAGGGAGCTTTACTCTGTATCTAACCCGTGCTGTACCTGCCCTGGGAGTGTTTGATGGGACAGTGTAGAGGGAGCTTTACTCTGTATCTAACCCGTGCTGTACCTGCCCTGGGAGTGTTTGATGGGACAGTGTAGAGGGAGCTTTACTCTGTATCTAACCCATGCTGTACCTGCCCTGGGAGTGTTTGATGGGACAGTGTAGAGGGAGCTTTACTCTGTATCTAACCCGTGCTGTACCTGCTCTGGGAGTGTTTGATGGGACAGTGTAGAGGGAGCTTTACTCTGTATCTAACCCCGTGCTGTACCTGCCCTGGGAGTGTTTGATGGGACAGTGTAGAGGGAGCTTTACTCTGTATCTAACCCGTGCTGTACCTGCCCTGGGAGTGTTTGATGGGGCAGTGTAGAGGGAGCTTTACTCTGTATCTAACCCGTGCTGTACCTGCCCTGGGAGTGTTTGATGGGACAGTGTAGAGGGAGCTTTACTCTGTATCTAACCCGTGCTGTACCTGCCCTGGGAGTGTTTGATGGGACAGTGTAGAGGGAGCTTTACTCTACCTAACCCATATTGTACCTGACCTGGTAGCTCTTAATCTCCAAAGGTTATAGATAGGTTAAGTGAGTGGGCAAAAATCTGGCAGATGGAGTATAATGTGGGAAAATGCGAGATTATCTACTTTGGTAGGAAAAATAAAAAAGCAAATTATTATTTAAATGGGGAGCAATTACAAAATGCTGAGATACCGAGGGATCTGGGGTTGAGCAGGTTGGGCCTATACTCATTGGAGTTTAGAAGAATGAGAGGGGATCTTATTGAAACATATAAGATTCTGAAGGGGCTTGACAGGGTAGATGCAGAGAGGATGTTTCCCCTCGTGGGGGAATCCAGAACTAGGGGGCATAGTTTCAGAATAAGGGGGCACCCATTTAAATTGGAAATGAGGAGGAATTTCTTCTCTGAGGGTCATGAATCTTTGGAATTCTCTTCCCCAGAGAGCTGTGGAGGCTGGGTCATTGAATATATTTAAGGTGGAGATAGACAGGTTTTTGAATGGTAAGGGAGTCAAGGGTTATGGGGAGTGGGCAGGGAAGTGGAGTTGAGGAATGGCGGAGCAGGCTCGAGGGGCCAAATGACCGACTCCTGCTCCTACGTCTTATGTTCTTAATGTTAACATTGTGTGCAAAACTCAAAAAGTGTTCCTCTCTCCAACAATGACACCCTTAATTTTGACAAGCACTCTTTCTGCTCTTTCTGTGCATAATGTGCTTTCTCTTTACTTCCTGCTTTACAGGGTCAATGGTAGTTCCTACAACAGGATCTCCTACTGCTGGTAAGAATAGGTTTCTTCAGACGAGCTTCACAACTTCATGTAATCCCAATTCACACAGGTGCAAGTTATTTGTAGAAGTTCTTAGAGCAGAGGAGGTTAAGAGATTTGATAGAGGTGTTCAAAATCATAAATGGTTTTGATAGAGTAAATAAGGAGAAACTGTTTCCAGAGGCAGGAGGGCCAGTAACCAGAGGACACGGACTTTAGGTGATTGACAAAAGAACCAGACCAGAGGGGACATGAGAAACATTTTTTTTTCTGCAGCAAGTTGTTGTGATCTGGAACGCGCTGCCTGAAAGGGTGGTGGAAGCAGATTCAATAGTAACTTTCAAAAGGGAATTGGATAATGAAGGGAAAACATTTACAGGGCTGTGGGGAAAGAGCCAGGTGAGTGGGATTAATTGAATAGTACTGCCAAAGAGCCAGCGCAGGCATGATGGTCTGAATGGCCTCATTCTGTGATTCTCTGTTCTGAGGGCAGAATGTTTCCTTTGCAAACTCGAATGTCTTGAAACTTGACCATTCAGAAAATCGGAGCCCATGTGCTGTGTACTAGATGTTACTAATGTGCTTATTTACAGTGTGGACACATCTGGTGCTGAGAAATGTAACTGACACCCCCCCCCCCCCCACATTCTTTGCCAGTCTCTTTGCAGACTGTCCCAAATCTTATTTTAGGTCTAGAGAATCTCACTAAAATTAATCCCTCCACCTCATTTGACATGTGTTATGCATTAAGATTCTGAGTTAATATGTCAGCATTATAGTTAGGATGAGCATGGTGGTCACGGGGGGTGGGGCCTGTGATCTGTACATGATAACTAATGTTAGATGTCACAAACCAGAGCGGGGGGAATGCCAGTGTCACTATGGTGGTTCTGACTGAACCTTGTGGATTGGCACTGACACAAAGGAGCTCACTCCAAGGGAAGGTTATTTAATTTTGCTTCGCACTGTAGTGGATGCCATTCACTCTCCACTCTTGAACTTTTTTCAAACTTTTTAACAATCTAATTCTGATGACACTGAAAAGAGCTGGAGAACAGAACACAGTGGGAGGTGGGCAAACTGTATCCTGCGCTTGTGTTTGAGCTCCGAGCTCTGTCTAAAGCGATATGAGCAGGTAGTGTGGCCCGTCTCACCACGCATACTGCCTGTAAAATATTGTTGGCGCCAGTAAAAATACAGCATCATATAACACTTTAAAGCATTTCTCATTTCGCTATTCAATGCTTATCGTCCGACACGATCACAACCATAGGTCAGTGTTTTCTGCAGCTCGCCCTGTTTGTGCTGCTCACGCTGCTCCATTTAATCAGATTATTGATCGAGCATCTTTGCACCTCCTTCCTCCAGATCACTCTACTCCCTGCTCTTACCCAACGCAAGCTGTTCCAGGACCGAGCCTCTTTCGGCCAGAATCAGTGCAGCCACTGATGTCTCCGTCAGCGACAGGAGACAGTGCCTCACTTTTCTCAGCTGGGAGACTATAACTGTGGAATGTTGAATGCCATTACTGGCACAATGCCCTTTGCTCACCTTTAAAGTGGGAAATTCCTGACCCAGCCCTGCCAATGAATCCCAAAAAATATTCTCCTGCGTGTCCCTTCTAAATTCTTCAAAGATTTTTCTGAAATCATTCCCGTTTTGACAGATTTGCAGAAGGGAATTCTGTATTAGTCACAACTGACAGTTGCTGCTCCCCAATCACTAATGATTTAGACACAGAATCGTCCCTCCCCCAAAGTCACAATAGTCAAACCCCAGTGAGAAGAGCCCATTCCCTGTGTCCTCTGGTCTAATGAGTTGATGCACCATCCAGTGTCATACTGTGGGACACAGCCCAGGTCCTGGTCTTGTGTTGTGACCTGTGCGGATCTCAGCAAGTGCGCTACAATTGATCTCAAGGCTCTGGCTGGGGCAGATTCAGCCAGGGTCCCGTTCTTGATTGCTGTCTAGTCTGTTCTGCTGGAAAGTGCATGAGTGGATGTCGGTTGACAACAGGCTGGGCTGTGATGCCCCTACAGTTGACTTGCCGGTCATCATTCATATCTAGGATCACAGATAAAGAATGGCCACCTGGGTGAGGAATCAGAGTCAGAGATTGCAGAGCTGTACGTAAACCTGGGTCAACAGCTTCAGGAGAGGAGCTGGAGAAAGCACAGGGATAACAGAACAATCTGATATGAACAGAAAAGCCCCTGATTTTTCCAGGATTTCTGCCACTTTGTGTCAATGTCAGGGCCAGAAATCATACCACTGGAATAAATGGAGGGCTGTGGTATAATTTCAGCTAAGGATATGATGTAAAGGGTATGATCAGTAAGTTCGCGGATGATACAAAAATTGGTAGGGTGGTAAATAGCGAGGAGGGTAGCCTCAGTCTGCAGGACGATATAGATGGGTTGGTCAGATGGGCGGAACAGTGGCAAATGGAATTTAACCCGGAAAAGTGCGAGGTGATGCACTTTGGGGGGACTAACAAGGCAAGAGAATACACAATGAATGGAAAGACCCTAGGCAAGACGGAGGGTCAGAGGGATCTGGGTGTGCAAGTACACAGATCCCTGAAGGCGGCGGAACAGGTGGATAAGGTGGTAAAAAAGGCATTTGGGATACTTGCCTTCATTAGCCGAGGCATTGAATATAAGAGCAAGGAGGTTATGATGGAGCTGTATAAAACACTGGTTAGGCCACAGCTGGAATACTGTGTGCAGTTCTGGTCGCCACACTACAGGAAGGATGTGATCGCGTTAGAGAGGGTGCAGAGGAGATTCACCAGGATGTTACCAGGGCTGGAGCGCTTCAGCTATGAAGAGAGACTGGGCAGATTGGGTTTGTTTTCCTTGGAGCAGAGGAGGCTGAGGGGGGACATGATTGAGGTGTACAAAATTATGAGGGGCATAGATAGAATGGATGCTAAAGAGCTTTTTCCCTTAGTAGAGGGGTCAATAACTAGGGGGCATAGATTCAAGGTAAAGGGCGGGAGGTTTAGAGGGGATTTGAGAAAGAACTTTTTCACCCAGAGGGTGGTTGGAGTCTGGAACTCACTGCCTGAATTGTGGAGGCAGAAACCCTCACAACATTTAAGAAGCATTTGGATGAGCACTTGAAATGCCATAGCATACAAGGCTACGGACCAAATGCTGGAATATGGGATTAGATTAGACGGGGCTTGATGGGCGGCGCGGACACGATGGGCCGAAGGGCCTCTATCTGTGCTGTATGACTCTATGACTCTATGATACAAACCAGTTACTCTCATTAGCTAACCATTGTCTTAAAGGCTTACACCAAATAATATTAGAAATGTGAGGTGAAGCTTCACCTTTGTTAATGGTCATTGGGATTTTCTGCTTACGTTCTATAAAATTTGACAAATTTCTGAGAGAGATTTTGATAGGAGGCTGAGGACATCCTGAGCCAGACTGTCTGACTCCCATTCAAAGGCCCAGAAGCCCCAGGTTCAGCCCCAGGTGCCTTCGGGTTTGATTTGCCGCTGTGGGTGCAATGGGGCAGCATAGTGCCGAAGGACACTTCCTCCCCCAGGGAGAGGAGACGATACGTCTGACACCACAAGTCCCACCTCTGGTATTGAGCAGCACTGATAACAGCCGACAAAGAGTCAGGGATCCAAGTGACCCTGGTCTTGGCTGAAGGGCAGTACAGAGATAAGCAGTCAGAAAATGGGATGAATGGAGGAGAAAGTTAAAGAGCTGCAGAATTGACATGGGTATTTGAGCTGTTAGTTCAGGGAGTGTCTCAGTGTCATCATCCAGTGCCTCATCCAGTCTTGTGTTTATCTAGATGTGTCTCACGGCAGGAGCAGTGGTGGGGTGGTGATAGTCGTCATCATTGTGTGTATTCTTCTTCTTGCCATCCTGGGTGCTGTCCTCTACTTTCTCTACAAAAAAGGCAAGATCCCCTGCGGCCGCTCAGGAAAACAAGACATGTGAGTCTCGCAGTTATTGTGAACGTGCGTGTGTGAGCGCTCACTGCAATCTGTGTGTGGGTGTGAGAATGTGTTTGTGGGAATTTACGTGTGATTGTGTGTGTGTGAGAGGCTGTGCGTGCACATAAGTTAATTTACATGTGTATAAACCTCAGTGTGTATGTATATTTATGTGTGTGTGTTTATCATATACACACGCCTGTGTGGCCAGATGGTTGATGATCTAGTTGTATATATTCCATATACTCCTCACTGTGTAGAATATTTTATGCTTTTAACTCTAGCCCCTGTCCTGATGTCAGGCTGTCCCGGGCGATGAGGTGAAGTAACGAGAGGTTTTGTTTGTTTTGTTTAGCACACGGACAGATGCTCACGACGACATTGTGGTGGAAGTTAAGAATGACCAGAAGGTTCCGGAAGAGACAGTGCTTCTGCAAGGAGTCAACGGAGAGAAGAAACCGCCCAGTGACCAGGTTAGTTAACTAAAATACCTGTGTGTGTTCCTGAGGGATATTGTAGTGAACTGGACATGTACAGGTACATGTACATGTAATCATTTCAGACTTGGGCCTGTGTGGGTACGTGATCCAAGATCCAGACATCACCAGCTGTGTGTACCCACTCCGGATCAGTACATTACATATTACATAGGATATACGGCACAGAAACAGGCCATTCGGCCCAACCAGTCCATGCCGGCGTTTATGCTCCACTCGAGCCTCCTCCCATCTTTCCTCATCTAAATCTATCCACATAACCCTCTGTTCCCTTTTCCCTCATATGCTTGTCTAGCCTCCCCTTAAATGCATCTATACTATTCACTTCAACCACTCCTTGTGGTAGCGAGTTCCACATTCTCACCACTCTTTGGATAAAGAAGTTTGTTCTGAATTCCCTGAATTAGATTTCTTGGTGACTATTGATGGCCTCTAGTTTTGCTCTTCCCCACAATTGGAAACATTCTGTATCCACTCTGTCAAAACCTTTTATAATTTTAAAAACCTCTATTAGGTCACCCCTCAGCCTTTTTTCAAGAGAAAAGAGACCCAGCCTGTTCATCCTTTCCTGATATGTACACCCTCGCATTTCTGGTATCATCCTTGTAAATCTTCTCTGCACCCTCTCCAGTGTCTCTATATCCTTTTTATAATATGGCGACCAGAACTGCACCGCAGTACCTGTGGGCAGCTGTGTGTACCCACTCCGGATCAGTACCTGTGTAGGTGTGTGTACCCGCTCCGGATCAGTACCTGTGGGCAGCTGTGTGTACCCACTCCGGATCAGTACCTGTGTAGGTGTGTGTACCCACTCCGGATCAGTACCTGTGTAGGTGTGTGTACCCGCTCCGGATCAGTACCTGTGTAGGTGTGTGTACCCACTCTGGATCAGTACCTGTGTAGGTGTGTGTACCCGCTCTGGATCAGTACCTGTGGGCAGGAGTGTGTACCCACTCCGGATTAGTACCTGTGTAGGTGTGTGTACCCACTCCGGATCAGTACCTGTGGGCAGGAGTGTGTACCACTCCGGATCAGTACCTGTGTAGGTGTGTGTACCCTCTCCGGATCAGTACCTGTGGGCAGGAGTGTGTACCCACTCCGGATCAGTATCTGTGTAGGTGTGTGTACCCGCTCTGGATCAGTACCAGTGGGCAGGAGTGTGTACCCACTCCGGATCAGTACCTGTGTAGGTGTGTGTACCCACTCCGGATCAGTACCTGTGTAGGTGTGTGTACCCGCTTCGGATCAGTACCTGTATAGGTGTGTGTACCCGCTCCGGATCAGTACCTGTGTAGGCGTGTGTACCCGCTCCGGATCAGTACCTGTGTAGGTATGTGTACTCGCTCCGGATCAGTACCTGTGTAGGTGTGTGTACCCGCTCCGGATCAGTACCTGTGTAGGTGTGTGTACCCGCTCCGGATCAGTACCTGTGTAGGTGTGTGTACCCGCTCCGGATCAGTACCTGTGTAGGTGTTGTTATTAATTGTGGAGGATGAAATACCGGAACACTACTCAATAAAGATGATAAAAGTGCCTGTATGATATAATGGTTAGTAAGGGGATCATGTGCGATAGGTTTACATTGACATCTTGCTGTTCTCCTGGTGGCTCCAAAGCTCGGGGAGCAGGCACAGCATCAGCCTGGGGTCTGAACCTCCCAAAGTAGGATGGTTTGAAGATCTGTTCCTCTGATTACCTCTAAGAATACTTTTACTCTTTTTGTAGGTCTCCTTATTTACAGTATTCTCTGTTTGGTCTCTGTGTTGTGCACCATGTTGTGAAGAGGATGGGCAGCATCCCACAAAGCAGTGGCCATTGATGCTCTTCTGTTTGCTGCAAATCGGGGCAATTGAGATTATTTTCTCTCTGAGCTCCCCCGCCACCCAAAACCCTCCAAGGAATCACCCAATTCTACATCACAAATAGATTTTTGTTATGTAAGGGTATTACGGGATATGGAGCAAAGGCAGGCAAATGGAGTTGAGGTGCGGATCAGCCATGATCTATTTGAATGGCGGAACAGACTCGAGGGGCTGAATGGCCTCCTCCTGTTCCTATGTCACACAGGGTAGTGCACGTCTCACCAATCAGTGGTGTGCTCATTGGCAGTCCAGCAGTAAGAGATTGTGTTAACATGTTCATATTGTTTTTCCTTCTCTTTCTGGAGTGAAAGGAGAGGAAGGAATATGCAGACCTGCGGAGTGAAGACAAGTAACCACAGTGCTCCCAGCCTGGGCCTGACCGCATGGATATGACAGTGACGTGAAATGTTTTTGCCTTTACAATTGCTGCACACGCTCCTACACTGAAGCAGTTCCGACCAGTGCTGGGGCCTTTCCTTCACTGGAAACCGCTGAACACTTTACTGAAATGAACACATGGCCTATCGCTCCCGCTGAAATGTCCACGGTCAAACTGGGTCCTGATGTTTTTTTGTTTAATCTCTGTAAATGCAAGTCACCCCTCAGCTGTAGATTTCTACTCCGTTATTGCTTTGTCACGTCAGCAGTTACTCAGTGCGAATCGCCTGTCCGAGCTACGTCACCTTGCGATATTTGAAAAGAAAATTCAAGTAACCTTTCCACACAATTCCTATGAATCCCTCCTGGTTGCGCCGATTGAAAATTGGCCTCTTGGATGAAGAACATGGATATAAAGAAACATCAGATTGGAACGCGTTGTTCAAAGGGGAATTCTGGGCACCATCCTAGAATTATTGTGACATTTTCCACATGACTCGCCGTGACCCTCCTGACGAAGGGTTTCGACCTGAAATGTTGACTCTATTTCTCTCTCCACATATGTTGAGTTTTTCCAGCATGTTCTGTTGTTATTTCGCCGTGACTTGGGCTGGAATATCACAACATTTCATCAGTCGGGTGATCGATGTTACTAGAGATGATGTCACATGGGTCTGTGTAATTCCATTGTATGTTTTAAACTTTTTAAAATCAAAATCCCCACCTCCCACCAGGAGAATTAGATGCAACGATAAAAGTACTTTTGTAGGTTTTAGCTGAGGCCTGTAATCTACCTGGCGGGCGAGGCTAACCGCGGTGACTGCAGTCGGTGACACAACGCGAGCGGGACAGAGATTTGTGGTGGGTGGGTGGGGGTTATAGTTGACCAATTGTTCCCATAGTGTTTGCGATAGAAACATTAGCATTAGGTGAGGAATCGTTCAGCACAGTTACAGGATCCAGTGGGCGGGACTTCCCATTGTGAATGTCATTGGCTCATTGATGGATTGTGGTGTTTACTCTCTGGTGACTCCAAATGAAATGCACTGTATTGTGGGTAATTTGCCACCAATAGGAGCTCTCCAAACCCAGATTCCAGAAATAAGGATTTGGGATTTGATTGAGGCACAGAATTGAAATAGGAACTTCATTCAGTCACAAGCACAGATAATCATTTAATGTTTCCACTAGTGCAGGGCCTGTGTTCTATTGACACTTTTCTTCCATCATCATTCATTTTAAAACCAGTGATCTGGTTGGTAAATTACAGCGCCTTCAGTTAGTCTTTGATTCTTTTTTGTAAAAATTTGCTTGTTAAAGTCCTATCCAAGAGTAAACATCACAATAAGTTGAATGGGGAGGAATGCAGTTTTCTCGTCCGGCAGTGAAGGAATTGCCGGAGAGCCAGCTTGTGTTTGTCTTTGTTGTAAGGGGCGGAACACAAGGAGAGGGGGGTGGGGTTCTTATTAATCGCCAAGATACGTTCCTGCAGACCTTGTAGCTCAGTCACCCCCGCCCCAAAGTACCAAGGACCACATGACTGTGTGTCTGTCCAGCATGGAGGCCCCGTGTTTCATGTGCTTTGTGTTCCCGGCTTAGCTTGTGAAGAGTTTGTATATAGTTTAATGATAGAGTAAACCTTTTCGCAGGCTGTGTCTGTGCCAGTCAGCAACACTGAAAATAATCTCATGGCCTTCAACTTCACCACTTAAAGAATGTGTGTAAAGAAAGGGCGTGTGTTATATTCTGCAAACACTGACGCTCTCTTTGACGAGAGAGGCAATGTTAGAAACAAGCAGCTAGCAAAAGTCTCACTCCGAGTGGCCAAGATGATGGCCTGTAGTCAGGTAAAATAAAACACAGCTCAGAACTCAACCATAAAAAGTTAAGCGCGGGAACATTTTTATTTGGTAAAGATAGATTGTCAGATGGTGTGTGAGGGGAGAGAAGAGGTGGAAATAGTTTCCTTGAGAGGCTTTTGAGGGCTGGGTATTTCCCAAGAACTCTCAGGTTGTTGGTTTGTCCTCTGATAATCCAGCACTATTAGTCTCTAGTAATCGGAACACTACATGTCAGAAGATCTCAGTCCAACTCGATGAGGAGCAGTTGCTGTTGTCTAGGTTTTGACACTGACCATAGTTCCAGCCTCCCCCACCAATCAGACTGTTGCGTTCCATTTGCTTCATGTCTGCGAGCGTTTGCGGGTTTTTCATTGGCTTCACTGCACAAAGGTTTTTCGTGATCAGCCAGTGGGCAGTAGATGGGAAACTTTTCCAAAGCCCTTAAATTATGAAGATCGCGCTAAGAGCTTTCTCTAGGCATCGGTCAGATTGCCAAGAGTTCAATATTGGGTTTGAGGAGTCATTGGACCCTTTCTGTAGAGTCCCCCTTATAATGAGCACTGTCTCAGTCTCACACTGCCACTGCTCTCTGCCATCTCTGACTCATTCTGAAGGGAGGCCATAAACATGTTAACATATTCTATTGCCGTGCTACAAGCTAACTTGCTCGTTTGTTACTCGTGTTGAAATTTCTAGAATGTTGCTACAGCCGCTGGATTACATATATACATGACATAGTTAAATTTATATTGTACACAGATTTGAACTGCTGCAGAGAGTTCTCGTGATTCCACAGAAGGCCCTTTTTGACAATAGGATGACACCCATTAATTAGAAACCACCTTTAAGTTTGAATGATTAATGATGGGGCTGCACTGGGTGATCCTGTGGGCAGCTGGGTGTTTGCTGGATCTTGGAGTCAATGAAGCAGGAGTAGCCTCGTTTTTTTTCTTGGGCAGCTGGGTGTCTTGTCAGGCAGGTATCCTCAGCGCCAGGTTTAAGATTCTGCAAACCAAATAGTTAGGATCGGTTTGCCCCTCCCTCCCCATTGGGCCACACCCCAGAGAACGTTGGTGCAGAGTGGTGGAACTAAAGCTCAGGAACTCCAAATTAAACACGAGTACGACGGGAGTTTAAACAGCTAAAACCACAGCCGAGCAGTACAGAGCACTTGTACTCGTTCCGCGAGGACCACCTGATCATTTAGAGCTGAGTGGGAAGACCATCCCCCCCATTGTCAGGTCTCCTCCTGATTCATTACTGAACCTGAAATGCACGGCTATGTGCACAGAACGGCTTCACTTCTGGTTTTAACCTGCCACATGAGCTGGCTAAGGTAGTGAGCGCAACCAGATGTGTCTGTACGAGATCAGTCAGCTCCGCACAGATAGGAGTCACGCAGCCACCATCACTCGAGGGTGGGCAAGTTGCTCTAAACTGTACGTTTTGTGAGGCACCTCTGCAAGTATGGGACGTGGGTTTGGGATCACTCGCGTGCCCTAGAGCTACCTGCAAAGCCTCATCCCACTGAAGTACTTTGTCTTATGTAAATTTTAAAAAACAAGTGGTGACAGTTTCTGTTGTTTATAATTTGTGAAAAAAATGCCAAATAAAATATTGTTGCAAATTCCTGACATGATTTGTAGCATTGTGAAATCTTTAGAACTAAGATAAAATAAACCAAGAGTTAATTTGCTTTGAAGATGTCTAGTCCTTATCATATATTGTCTATTGTAAGTAGACCAAGGCGGGGGTCGGGTTGAATTTTGTCAGGCAGTAGCCTCACTCCTGCCCCTTTCAATTGTGGTTTATCGTCAGCGGGAGTTCTTGCCTCTTACCACCTACAGTTTGGAAAGGAGTAAGAGTTGTTCTAGGACAAGTTATTGACATTATCATCAATCTGGGAGCAAACACTGGTGAGAGGCCTGGGTTAAGAGGAGAGCTCGGCCTTTGTGGGTATGGCCCACTTAATGTTGGGCTAGAGGCAGAAACAGTCCGTTGTTCCATTGATTTAGAATGAACCAGTTTCAGTTGGGGCCCAAGTTCTCCACTCTTCAGCATTTAACTGATCTGAGCCTCAATGCCTGATGCCAGAACTGGTTATTAGAGATGTGTGGGGCAGCTTAGGGGGTTAATATTACTGAAGTACAATCAAAAGATCCCAGGTTTGATCATTAGTCTGTTCCGGGACAACGATACAGGAACTAAAATTTCTCCTTCGCAGGGCGGTGTGCCAGGGCCAATCATCCAGTATCAACTCTACTACTCCCTCTCCAACTCCTCCACCTTCTCCCTCGCTTCCTCCGCCTCCCTCTCTCCTCTCCCTCCTTTGTCCTCACTCCCCTACCTCTCCCCTCCTTCTTCCACTACCTTTCTCCTCCTCCTCGTCTCCCTCCGTCACCCTCCCTCGCCCCTCATTCCCTCTCCTTTCTCCCTCCATTACTGTCTACCCTCACCTCCCCACCCACTCTCCTTCCTCCCCCCCACTCTCCACCGATCCTTGCTGTAAAATACATACGTGATGGCAGGTAAATCCAGGACCGGGCTTGGCTGTGATTAGTATCTGCACCCTCTCCCCCATGGTCGATAGTAATTTGAAGAATAGCCACTTATGCAAAGATATCGGAGGCGGACAGAGAGAGAGAGATACCTTTGAACTGAAAACCAGTACGAGCCAACGCCTTTAAGGAAAGACAGGGAATTTTTTTTAAACTCAGTATTTGAGACATTATCTTGTTTGAATTTCTTGCATCTGGGTTTCCACATTCCAGCAACAGGAGAGGAACTTGGTCTAAAAATTCCTACAAAACAGCCGTTCATCTGTAAAGCGTCATCGGAGTTGTCCAAAGGAATTCAGCCTGAACTCGCTGCACCCGAGATGAATAGGACTCTTTCTTCCTGAAATGTTCAGTGGCCGCTCAGGTCTCGGAGACCCCAGCCCTTTGGCAGCAGAATGTTTTTTCCCAAAGATCGAGGGTCGCTGGAAATAGCACTTGGACTCGAGGGATGGGAGGAGAGAATAAAACTGGCAGAAATTCAAGTCGTTTTTGATCCCAAACCAGGAGAGACCAGATGTTGCTACTGTTGGGCAGCCATTAACAGAGTAAAAAAGTTAACAAAATGCAATTATTTCAGCATGATAAACTAGCTAAACATAACTCCCATCCCCTCTTTCCTTCCCCCCCCCACCATTACCAAGAATCAGCATTACAAATGTAAAAGCTGATTTCTTAATTAAAATTATTGTGGTTAAAAAAATGTTGCAACGGTTTGAATCTCGACATTTATATTTATTGCCAGATTTTACTAACCCGTGCTGTACCTGCCCTGGGAGTGTTTGATGGGACAGTGTAGAGGGAGTTTTGTATCTAACCTGTGCTGTGGGTGCAAAGGATCCAAAATTCATACTAAATGCCACAACACACGCCCTCATGGAATTCCCCAAAGTCTCAGGGGTCCCCAGGCTTCCCTTCTCAAATTTGATTCTGGGCCTTCCTCATTCTCAACATAAAGCCATCATCACTGACCAAACTTGGACTAACTTCAAGCCTTTTTGAACAGACTTCCTTCCCATGTCTATATTTTTATAATAATCATTTGTTTTCACCACTTATTTTAAGCATTCCCATTGTTTATGTAAATCTATCTGCACAGGAAAAGGCAAAAGGCAATCCCGTCACAAACTCCAACTCACCCTGGCCGTTAACCCTCTGTTTACAACTCGGATGTTGCATAAAGATTTTGTTTCCCAATTTTCTCCCCATCTATCCTGAAGGCGCCAACTCTCGTGGGGTACAAGTTCCACAAGTGCCAAGCACCCTCTGCTACCTGACTAGAGTCGCCAATCTTCATGGGAGCCTAGACAGCAAGAACCAGCAGGCCACTTGGCACACTCCATATCCTGTCCTAACTTGACATCCACACGTGCAGCAGGAGCCTCACTGAGGCCAATCGCAACAACTTCTACTGCAGGCCAAGCAGAGAGAAGTGAACATTTCAATTATTAAAATTGTTTTTCTTTGGCAATAGCATCTGGTTTAGTCTGTCCCTCAAAGTGTTTAATGGATGATCTGACCTCTGGAATGAGAAATAGAATAAAACAAATTATTCACCCAGCTGCACTATCCTCTCTGAGCAGTTCAACATTGGAAAGAAAGGCATTCTTTTCACTCAGTACTGAACTCACCCCCTTCTCCCACCCCTCTAATGGTACTGAGATCGCAGCTTCAATCCCTTATCTGTGCTGTTAGCCAATCTCAGCAGAGTTACAATCATCCTCAGAACCTCAGGGATAGGAAGAACAAATCTGCTGGGATCCCCGCTGCTGGTCGTTATCCGATGGACCCTGTTTGGGACGTTCACCTGTAGAGGCCAGGCGGAGATGGGGCCAGGCTCACTCGTGCTGTTTGAATCAAATAGTCTTGTCAATGCACATTGTCTCGCTGTGTAGAATGGGTGATGTTAGGAAAACGCTGCCTGGGGAGCTGTACCCCCCCCCCACCCCAATCTGGGGAACTGTACACCCCCCCCCCGCAAAATCTGGGGAACTGTACCCCTCTCCCCCCATCTGGGGAACTGTACCCCTCCCCCCCCAATCTGGGGAACTGTACCCCTCTCCCCCCATCTGGGGAACTGTACCCCTCCCCCCCCCCCCAAATCTGGGGAACTGTACCCCTCCCCCCCCAATCTGGGGAACTGTACCCCTCTTTCCCCCCCCAAATCTGGGGAACTGTACCCCTCTTTCCCCCCCCAAATCTGGGGAACTGTACCCCTCTTTCCCCCCCCAAATCTGGGGAACTGTACCCCCCCCCCCAAATTTGAGGAACTGTACCCCCCTCCCCCCAATCTGGGGAACTGTAACCCCCCCCCCAAAATCTGGGGAACTGTACCCCTCCCCCCCCCCCCCCCAATCTGGGGAACTGTACCCCTCCCCCCCCCCAATCTGGGGAACTGTACCCCTTTCCCCCCCCCCCCCAAAATCTGGGGAACTGTACCCCTCCCCCCCCCCCCATCTGGGGAACTGTACCCCTCCCCCCCCCCCAATCTGGGGAACTGTACCCCTCCCCCCCCCCCCAATCTGGGGAACTGTACCCCCCCCCCCAATCTGGGGAACTGTACCCCTCCCCCTATCTGGGGAACTGTACCCCTCCCCCTATCTGGGGAACTGTACCCCTCCCCCAATCTGGGGAACTGTACCCCTCCCCCAATCTCTGGGGAACTGTACCCCTCCCCCTATCTGGGGAACTGTACCCCTCCCCCTATCTGGGGAACTGTACCCCTCCCCCTATCTGGGGAACTGTACCCCTCCCCCTATCTGGGGAACTGTACCCCTCCCCCTATCTGGGGAACTGTACCCCTCCCCCTATCTGGGGAACTGTACCCCTTTCCCCCCCCCCCCCCCTATCTGGGGAACTGTACCCCTCCCCCTATCTGGGGAACTGTACCCCTATCTGGGGAACTGTACCCCTCCCCCTATCTGGGGAACTGTACCCCTCCCCCAATCTGGGGAACTGTACCCCTCCCCCAATCTCTGGGGAACTGTACCCCTCCCCCTATCTGGGGAACTGTACCCCTCCCCCTATCTGGGGAACTGTACCCCTCCCCCTATCTGGGGAACTGTACCCCTCCCCCTATCTGGGGAACTGTACCCCTCCCCCAATCTCTGGGGAACTGTACCCCTCCCCCTATCTGGGGAACTGTACCCCTCCCCCTATCTGGGGAACTGTACCCCTCCCCCCTATCTGGGGAACTGTACCCCTCCCCCTATCTGGGGAACTGTACCCCTCCCCCTATCTGGGGAACTGTACCCCTCCCCCTATCTGGGGAACTGTACCCCTTTCCCCCCCCCCCCCCCTATCTGGGGAACTGTACCCCTCCCCCTATCTGGGGAACTGTACCCCTATCTGGGGAACTGTACCCCTCCCCCTATCTGGGGAACTGTACCCCTCCCCCAATCTGGGGAACTGTACCCCTCCCCCAATCTCTGGGGAACTGTACCCCTCCCCCTATCTGGGGAACTGTACCCCTCCCCCTATCTGGGGAACTGTACCCCTCCCCCTATCTGGGGAACTGTACCCCTCCCCCTATCTGGGGAACTGTACCCCTCCCCCTATCTGGGGAACTGTACCCCTCCCCCTATCTGGGGAACTGTACCCCTCCCCCTATCTGGGGAACTGTACCCCTCCCCCTATCTGGGGAACTGTACCCCTCCCCCTATCTGGGGAACTGTACCCCTTTCCCCCCCCCCCCCCCCAATCTGGGGAACTGTACCCCAGCCTCAGTCAGTGTTTCCAGGAGAGGAGAACAATGGGGTGGGATTAATCTCTAGAACATCCAGCATTGTGAAGATGTTTATTTTAATACATCTGCCTAGGAGCAAGTCTTGGATCCGTGATAGTGTCCGATTCCTACAGCTTGACTGTCACCGCATTACTCCAATTACCTGAAGTCCTCGTTATTCATCCATCAGAAGAGTGAGCTTTAGATGTAACGGGACGTGTTCCATTAATTAGCAGGAAAGTAACCAACCTCCCACATTGTGGAGATAAGAATAAGACAGGGAATTGTAGAAAGCTACATCTTAATGTTATTGCAGCTGCAATTGCTGGAAGACATCACACGCTCCCCCTGCAGTGCGCTGAGAATGATCAGAGATGCTGACTGGGCAGCAGAAACATTCTTACATTCCTTGCAAAGTCCATCCCTGGAGCAAGAGAGTTTGACTCTGACACAGAGCTGCACTGTGGGCTGTCATTCAGATCAGTTGTGGGGTGAATCTCAGGGCTTTCGTCCAGGGCTCAGAGATGATTTCTCTCCAGGCCAAAAGGAGCAGTTTCTGCCAGGAATACAATCCAATGAGTTGCAGGGAACACCTTCCAATTCGGCACTTTGCAGCCTTCCGGACTCAATATCGAGTTCAACAATTTCAGATCATAACCTCAGCCCCTATTACATTTTTACTTATATTTTTTTCCACCCCTTTGTTTTGGGTCTTCCCTTCCCCCCCCCCCCCACTTTTCCTTTTTTTCCCTCTCTCCCACATGGTAGCTCTGTCTCATCCTGCCAGTACACGTCACACCTAATCTCAGCCGTCTTTTGTCTCCACTGTCCTATTAGCATCTCGTCTGGTTTTGAATAACTCTTAATGTCTCTTTACTTCTTTTGTTCTATCGCAGCCCTGCCTTCGATCTGTTTCATTTCCTTTCCAGTTTTGAAAAAGGGTTTCGACCCGAAACGTCGACTCTAATTTCTCTCCACGGATGTTGCCTGGCGGAGGGGAGAAATTGG
The DNA here is from genome assembly GCF_052327205.1 of Somniosus microcephalus. Taxonomy (NCBI): domain Eukaryota; kingdom Metazoa; phylum Chordata; class Chondrichthyes; order Squaliformes; family Somniosidae; genus Somniosus; species Somniosus microcephalus. The sequence continues at coordinate 2,735,720 of NC_141012.1, forward strand.
TCCTGGGAGGCACTGAATTGAGCTCTGGAGCATTTAAACAAAGAGCTGGCAAGCAGACAGGAACGAGGAAATCCTGCAGCACGGAGAGCGCCCAGGAGCAAAACCAAGAGAAACACAGACATAGAGACAGTCACAGACAGAGAGAGGGAGAGAGAATCTGATAGAAAGAGACAGAAAGAAGAGGAGAGAAAGAACAGTTGAAATAATCTGCCGCAGTAGAATTTCCCCCCTTGCTGCAGAACCCCAGCCAGTCTGGACTGGGAGAGAGTCGCAGCTCTAACCAAGGCCAACAGTACAGGACTTGACCACAGGAAGGAGGGAATCTGGCAAGGAGGTGAGGAGTTACAAGCTCCTTGGAAAGAATCATACCGAGTAGCTGTTTCGGAGTCATAAACGCAGTCACTACTGTGGAAACGGCTCTGAACGTGCGTTTCTACAACACATTCTGGCAAAGGGAGGTTCCTGTGTATTCAGGGTCGATTTACTAATAACAGATCGCCCCCCTCATTAGGTGGAGCCGTCAGGAGAAACTTTATTTTACACAGAGGGTTGTGAGAGTGTAGAATGCATCAAAGTTAGTGACTGAAACAGAAGCCATGTCAGCAATTAAGAATAGGTGGCTGAAAAAGGGGAATAAAGGGATTTTGGAAGAGGGCAGGGACGGGTGGTCATGTGGCGGGTAAACACCAGCACGGATTTATTGGGCGGAACGGTCTTGTAATTTCTATGTAATTCATCAAAGCCCGTTTGTGCTGGATTGGAACCCAGGGCCTGGAGGTGAAAGGTCCCAAGTTAATTCACTGCACCCCACGCCAATCCTGTAATTCAACACTTAATCTGCTTAATCATCAGACTGGAGTAAGAACACTCGTCACCACACCAGTAAAAACTGTTCCCAAAACAAATCTCAGGCATGTGGTTTCATTTCACTCAACATTCTGTCAGATTCCACACAACCTTCCGAGGCAGTGAGGATCAGGGAGACTCCACCTCATTCAAACATTTCACGGCAGTCTCTCTCTCTCTAACCAGCTGCTAACATAATCGCGAGCTCATCCGAGACCAATTCAAACATCACTGGAAACCAAACCCCACAGCTGCCCAAAGAACATCACCTCCAGGTACCGCTAGTGCCCGAATACTTCATAGTTTTTGGGAAGGGTTTTTATCAACACGTCTACTCTTCTGCGGATAGTGACTGGATTGTCCGCATCAATATTCCCAGGAGTTTTAGAATTACAAAAGCAAAATATTGCGAATGCTGGAAATCTGAAATAAAAACAGAAAATGTTGGAAATACTCAGCGGGCCAGGCAGCATCTGTGGCGAGAGAAACAGAGTTAACGTTTCAGGTCGATGACCCTTCATCAGAACTGGAAAAAGTTGGAGATGTAACAGATTTTTAAGGAAGTGCAGGGGCCGGGGGTGGGGGAAAGAGGGGGGTGGGGGAAAGAGAGGGGTGGGGAGAGAGAGAGAGGAGGGGGGGGGGGCGGGAGAGAGGGGGGAAAGAGAGGGGGGGGAAAGAGGGGGGGGAAAGAGGGAGGGGGGGGAAAGAGGAAAGGGGGGAAGAGGGAAGGGGAGGGGGGAAGGGGGAGGGGGAGGGAGGGAGGGAAAGAACAAAAGGGAAGGTCTGTGATAGGATGGAAGGCAGGAGAGATTAAGAGACAAAAGGGATGATGGTGCGAGGCGAAAGATTATTCTGAAGCTGTTCAGCATTCCAGCAGCTCACCGCACAGCCGCCAGGTTTGATTTGTCCTTTGCTTCTCCCCCTCCTCTCCAGAAAGTGCTGACTCTTGCTCAGTTACAGATCCATAGGTGCCTCCAATATCTTTGCGTGAGGCAGCGAGTGTTGACTCGCTATTTGACTGCGGGGAGCATTACAGCAGAGTTTGTCCAGCCAGGCTCAGTGGTCAGGGGCAAGAGCCCAGACCAATTCCAGTCCCTGCTGAGGTTAGCTAACTCAGGACAGACCCGGACCGAACCGCGACGCATTGACTCAGCTACCGGCTGACCAATGAGCAACTCAACCACTAGGAATGGGGCAACAGTGTGCGATCGTTGGCCTCAGTGCCATTGAACTAGGAAGGGAAAAGGAAACGGCCAAACTAGCTCCTCCGGGTCACTGTCCAGTGCTGGAATGTGCAGGCGAGAGGACATCGGATGAACCGAGAACCAGGCTGGGCTGTGAGGTCCTCCACATTCAGCCCCAGGCTCGCACAGGAGGAATGGCCCTTGGCCAGTGGAAGAACATCGAAACAGGACTCCAACCAGCCAGGGGGGGGGGGGGGGAGAAGCGAGACTTGAAAGCAGTGAACTGCCCCATCCCTCCCCCAGTGTATTAAGACACTCTGTCTGTATTGGTTTTTAACAATTTATGGATTAAATACAGAATTGGTTTGGAAACTGCAGTCACCGCGGGGAACGCAAAATAAAAGCCTGGTGTTTAACCCGAGGCCTCTTCTAACTGGGTTAAAATAACAAATGAAGTTTAATTCTGTGAAACAGCTGCTGCTGTTGGGAGCTGCGATCCATTAACGGTGTCCCGGTTACATCCCAGATAGCAGGATGGTGACACATGGGCTCCATGCGGGAGGAAGTGGCAGTCAGGACTGCTGACAGGTGGAATTAGAGAGAAAACAGACTGCACGACAACTGGGACCCACACAGATGAAGCTCATTACAGCCTTGTGTCACTCGGGAGTTTGTTGAATAGGATGATTTGCATCAGGCCATTGAAAGGCTGACAGACAAGGTTTTATCTGGTGCCTCTCTCCTCCTCCTCCTCCAGTGAATGTGGCCACTTTCTTCTTCTCATGCTGCCATTAAAAAAAAAAATCCTGCATTTCATTTTCACGTGGGGTGAGGGTGAAGTGAGGAAGTGGGATCTCGTGCTGACTGAGGCGGAGAACAGAACACAGACGCAGTTTCCAGAACACTGGCAGGTTTGTGAATGGCTTTCACCATTTGTAGGTCTGTTACTGGATGGTTCCAGGGAGGGGACCCAGGAGAGGAGCTCACCCATTTCCAAGATCCATCTCCATCACCGAGACCATTTACCTCACCTCAGTCACCTCCCCTGGCTGGGGAGTCTAGAACCAGGGGTCACAGTCTCAGAATAAGGGGTGGCCAATTAGGACTGAGATGAGGAGCAATTTCTTCACTCAGAGGGGGTGAATCTTTGGAATTCTCTACCCGAGGGCTGTGGAGGCTCAGTCATTGAGTATATTCAGGACAGAGATCGATAGATTTTTGGATATTAAGGGAATCAAGGGATATGGGAATAGTGCAGGAAAGTGGAGATGAGGTAGATGATCAGCCATGATCTTATTGAATGGCGGAGCCGGCTCGAAGGGCCAACTCCTGCTCCTATTTCTTATGTCCCTCCATCACAGACACCCTCATTCATGCCTTACTCCCCTCCAGATCCAATGACTCCAACAGTCTCCTTGCTGCTCTCCCACCCTCCACAACTTGTCCCAAACTCCGCATCCTGTCCCATCATCCCCGCTGATACATGCTGCCTCCCTGTCCCCCAGTCAACAATTTACAATAATCTCTGCAACCTCCTCCAGTCATATAAACCCACCCCTTCTCAGGGTCCTGTCCGAGATACCCTGGCACTGTACCCAAGCCCCTCTCCCATTCCCTTCAAGTTTTCCCTCACCTCACACACCCTCTTTTACGAAGTTAGTTAAATTACTAAAGTGAAGTACATCGTTGGCTGTGGAAGGCTTTGAAGCTGCGAAATGCGCTGTATATAAATGATCTGCTTCCAGAGCTCAGACAGTGTCACTCAAAGCCACCATTAGATGCTCCGGACACTCCCCCTCCATTCAATCCTCCCTGTATGGAATCGTCCGACACTGGTGCCACAGCCAAGACTGGAATACCAGGGGCATAAACTTGATTCCACAGCTGCATATGTGCGGGCATCGGGTGAGGAGCGGGTTGGCTTTCACTGTGATCACCAACCCACTAACGCTCAGGTTCAACACATGAGGAACGGCTGCTTGGCTGAGGTTCTGGGGGGGGTGAGTGACACCTGCAGAACCCACAGCCCAGTGCAAGGCAGCACCCTTCAGGAGAGGGAAGAAACCCGGAAACTAAATAAAGAAAGAAATATTGAAATCTGTCTTTTTGTGAAACTGGGCAACATTTTGGGCAATTTGGGCTCCTTTAGAAAGTATGTAGAAGACTGTGGATAGAAAGTTGCTCATTAATTAAAAAAAAGACCTGGCACGGCGCAGCAAAAGGTAGAGGGCAGCTAGTGGTCACTCTGTGCACAGTACCCCTGCACTCTCAGTTATCAGGGTCAGTGACATGTACACCCAAACCATTAATTTGGCAGATTTGTAAAGTGCATTCCCTTCATGCGACAGTTTGGGTGTACAAGCCGCATGTGGAACAAGAGGTTTTTAAAATTTGTAATATTGCACCAGTGGAGTACTAGGGAGCGCCGCACTGTTGGGGGGGGCAGTACCGAGGGAGCGCCGCACTGTCGGAGGGGCAGTACCGAGGGAGCGCCGCACTGTCGGAGGGGCAGTACCGAGGGAGCGCTGCACTGTCTGGGGGGAGGGAGGGCGGTACCGAGGGAGCGCCGCACTGTCGGAGGGGCGGTACTGAGGGAGCACTGCACTGTCCGGGGGGGGGGGGGGGGGGGGGGGGGGGGGGGCGGTACCGAGGGAGCACCGCACTGTCGGGGGGGGGGGGCGGTACCGAGGGAGCACCGCACTGTCGGGGGGGGGGGGGGGGGCAGTACTGAGGGAGCGCTGCACTGTCGGAGGGGGGGGGGGGGGCAGTACTGAGGGAGCGCTGCACTGTCGGAGGGACAGTACTGAGGGAGCACTGCACTGTCCCGGGGGGGGGGGGGCAGTACTGAGGGAGCACCGCACTGTCGGGGGGGGGGGGGGGGGGGGGCAGTACCGAGGGAGCGCCGCACTGTCGGGGGGGGGGGGGGGCAGTACTGAGGGAGTGCTGCACTGTCGGAGGGACAGTACCGAGGGAGTGCTGCACTGTCGGAGGGGCTGTCTTTCAGATGAGACGTTAAAGCAAGACACCCTCTGCCCTCTCAGAGCGATGTAAAGATCCCATGGTAACTATTCAAAGAGCTGGGAGTTCTCCCCAGTGTCCTGGCCAACATTCATCCTTCAACCAACATCAGTAAAACAGATTATCGAGTCATTTATCTCACTGCTGTTTGTGGGATCTTGCTGTGTGCAAATTGGCTGCCACGTTTCCCTACAACAGTGACTACACGTTCTTACAAAATCAAAATACTGCGGATGTGGGAAATCTGAAATAAAAACAGAAAATGCTGGAGATACTCAGCAGGTCAGGCAGCATCTGTGGAGAGAAACAGAATTAATGTTTCAGGTCGATGACCCTTCGTCAGAACTGGAAAAAGTTAGAGATGTACCAGGTTTTAAGCAAGTGCAGGGGCAGCGAAAGGGCGGAGGGGAGGAAAGAACAAAAGGGAAGGTCTGTGATAGGGTGGAAGGCAGAAGAGATTAAATGACAAAAGGGATGATGGTGCGAGGCAAAAGGAGATTGCTTTCTTGATTGGCTGTGAAGTGCTTTGGGACATCCTGACAGGCACTATACAAATACAAGTTTGTTCCTTACACCATTACTGCATCAGTCAGGTGGGAACCTAGTCCACTGCACAGGGCTCAGAAAATCAAATCACAGAGGAGGCCATAAAAGATTAGCCTTTAGACTTCTTTAAAGACAGTACAATATCTGAATTCAATGGGATTCTAACGCACTTTGCAGTGCATCAGCTCCCTCTGCTGGCTGCTAAGAGTATGGTGTGGAGATGCCGGTGTTGGACTAGGGTGGACAAATGTGAGAAGTCACACAACACCAGGTGACGAAGGAGCAGCGCTCCGAAAGCTTGTGATTTCAAATAAAGCTGTTGGACTATAACCTGGTGTTGTGTGACTTCTCACATTTGCTAAGAGTATAACAGAGAGCGGAGCTGGTTATGGAAGCAGGCCAGTTAGTTCCTGTGTTAATGTGAACAACAGCCTTACACTATCTGTAGACTGCGTATCAGGGGCGTTGGTTTCGGTGACTGAGTAAGCCATATTTTATGGGGCTCTGGGATTTTTACTGATGTTTGTGGGGCCATGCAAACCCTGTGGCTTTGCTGGTTATTTAAAGTCATCATCCATTGCTTTGTTACCTCTTGACTTGACTATTCAAACGCACTCCTGGCTGGCCTCCCTTGCTCTACCCTCCATAAACTGGAGGTCAACAAAACTCTGCTGCCCGTGTCCTATCTCGCACCAAGTCCCATTCGTCCATCACCCCTGTGCTCGCTGACCTACACTGGCTCCCGGTTAAGCAACGCCTCGATTTTAAAATTCTCATCCTTGTTTTCAAATCCCGCCATGGCCTCGCCCCTCCCTATTTCTGTAATCTCCTCTAGTCCCACAACCCGAGATATCTGCGCTCCTCCAATTCTGGCCTCTTGAGCATCCCTGATTTTCTTCGCTCCACCATTGGCGGCCGTATCTTCAGCTGCCTGGGCCCTAAGCTCTGGAATTCCCTCCCTAAACCTCTCCGCCTCTCTACCTCTCTGTCCTCTTTTAACACGCTCCTTAAAACCTACCTCTTTCATCTGCCCTAATATCTCCTTAAATGACTCAGTACCAAATTCTGTTTTATAACACTCCCATGAAGTGCCTTGGGACGTTGTTGTTGTTAGTCACGTAAATAGAAATTTTTTTCTCTGCAAGATGGCACAAATACGTGATCACAAAAAGAATTAAGGGGGGGGGGTGGTGAGAAAGAAAATTTCACGCAGAGGGTGGTTAGAATGCGGAATTCTCAGCCACAAACCCGCTCTGAAGCAAAGCCCATAAATTATTTGAAAAGGGAATTAGTTGCTTGAAAGGAATATTAAAGGGTACAGGGAGCTAGCAGGAGGGTGGGATTAGACTAGGTGGCTCATATGGAGAAAAACACCGGCATAGACTGGATGGGCCGAATGGCCTGTTTAAGTGCTGTAAGATTCTATGATTCTTCTCCGTTTTGGGGTTTTACTCCTAGGGATTCTCCCTGGGTTGATCACACTGATACTTGCACAAGTGGACCTCAGGTTCCTTACGATCCGGAGTGTGCCTTTTCCTAGGTAAATGTAGCGAGCCCCAGGGGTTCAACAGAGAACTTGTCAATGCAAGAATGCTGGCTTAATGGAATAGATCATCTGCCACCACATAATCTTCTTGAATATAGCATAAAACAAGTTCAAGAATAGTGCTTCGTACAAACATACTTATAGTAATTACAAACTTTTTACTAATCTCAAACTGTCAAAAATAGTAAAGACACTTCTCCTGCACGAATACTCATTGCCCAACCCTCAAAACATGGCTGCTTACCACTTACTTGGCTGCTTGCTGCCACACAGTTCTGACTAGACTCAATTCTTACGGCTGCAGACCGATTGGTGAGGAGAGTGCAGGCAGCCAAGTACAAGCCTAGACCTGGAGATCCTGGTCAAGAGCTGTCCATCAACAAGACAACAAAATGTGGTCCCAACACTAACCTGCCTAACCTAAATCTTCAATTCGGATATAGCTGTCAAGCAAATCCGTTACTTTAAAAAGATCCCTATGATGTCAATTGCACAGGATACTTTTTCTGGGAAACCCATTGATCTGTGATTGCCTGAAATGATCACTTATCCAGCTATCAGGGACCGGCTCAACAGAATGCCCTGAATGGGCATTAGTACATTAAACAGGCCACATTAATGTTTCAGCACACCAGACCACACTGTACATTCCGTGCAGATCGATGAACCAGTTCATAGTAATTAACATTAACCCTGCGTGTGCTGTGACCTGCCAGAAAGAATCCAATAAATAAGCCATCAAAGACACAAATGCTTCATTCTTGTCCCAGATTCTGTGAACACTCATCGTGGTTGCAAAATGCAATCCAAATTGTCGAGCCAACATACCTGGAGCGAGTAGAAGCCAGGGTCCATTTGATGCGAAACTGTAAACTGCGTGCACGACTGCAGATGTGGTCTCACCAAGGACAGATCACATTTTAGAATAAACTCACTCAACTTCTAAGTCAGACCCTAGTTATCTCAGAATCAAACCACCTGTAGACAACAGCTTCAGTCACCCGTCCATCCAAACCACAAGGGGAAAAACAGCAGGTGTGAATCTGAAATAAAAACATTAAATGCTGGAAATGCACAGCCGGTCAGTCAGCATCTGTAAGAGAAAAGGCAAGGTAACATTTCAGGTGTAGAACTTTCTTCAGAAATGAAAGATATGCAAACTCTTTGGTAAGGCGAGCGAGACGAGGAGGAGACAGCAGCTACTGCAATCACCAAGGGGCGGATGAGGTGCGGGGAAAGAATGTTAAAGTAGGAGACTCGATTTCAATAGTGAGGATGTAGCACAGGGGGAGGGTATAGGACAACTTAGGAGGAACAAGGGAAGTTTAGAGGACCACTGACAGCATTGATTAAAGAAAGAGAAAGAGAGAAAGTAAAGAGACACACAGACATAAAGGTTAAAAGAGAGGTTGAAGGTGAAAGCATGAGAGAAGGAGGGGGTGAGAGGAGGGAAGAGAAGTTTCAAGCTATAAAAGAGAGAGGAATTGCTTATTAGAAATGAGTGATGGGAGACAAACACGGACACACACAGTTGGGAGAGACAGGTAAAAGGATTGGCAATCAGACAACAGGCTTTATTTCCTTAACAGAACTGTATTTTGCCAAAGTTGTTAATGTTTGTGACCCCTATAACCCCTCAATAAAAAGCTGTACACAAGCTTGTGTGATTTCAGTACATATTTAATACATTATTTCACAATAGCACTTTCCATTTACCATTTCTTAAAACACTTACCAACACAGTCAGAGAGCACTTAAATGAATATAAATTAATTGCACAGAACTTTCAGAATCTGCGATGAGGTTAGGAGTTTAAAAAAAATTACATATTGCAAGCACAAAAAAACCCTGAACAAAGTGAAAGATCGTCCTACATCAGTGCAGAATAAAACAAATTAAAATCTCAGGAAACGGACACATTGCTTGAAATGGACACCGAGACTGACCAGTCGCATGCCAGGTCTCAACTTCCATGACATCATTGAAAGCGGTGGAGATCACCTCTTACAGTAGCATTTTCACCAAAATTAAAATTAAAATCTTAAGATTACAGTATTTAATAAAAATACCGTGACTTAAACGTCCTGCAGTTCTGTACATTTCTACATTTATAACACTGAACATACGAAATTTACAGAAAATCCTTTTCTCAGAGGTTATGAGGCAAAGCAAGTGCATATTTGGAAAGCTGTTGAGTACTCAAAGGGTTAATGTAGAGATCCTTTAAAAGCAGGCTCTCGTTAGCTTCTGGTAGTTCCTTGCTGTGTGTATGGGGCTGTACTGCCGACATACACCCCTTCCCCACCCATCCTCATCAATACCAAGCTCGCAAACTACCCAAACTGCAAGCCAGATCCAGCACAATGCCAAACTCAGACTGGAACATATGAGAAAGTGGATGCTCACTTTGCAAAGTCTACCCCTTAAGTATTCAGGTCACATCACATACAAACCACAGTCCTGTATTCAATTTACAGGAAATAGTCGCTGCTACAAATCATTTCAACCCTGGGCTCACCACCTCTCCCCTCATATCTGTAGATCTTGCTTTCTTAATCCCTCCACCTTTCTCTGCTCAATGCAGTTCTCTCCGTTGGGACAATGGAATCATTCAGTTCCTAGACTTGTTAACGGATTGACGGGAGCTGCCCAAGTGGAAGATTGGATGAAATTCACTGCTACCGTGGCTCAAACTTGCAGCCCATCTTGCTGTGAAATTCAGCTACTTGATCAGGTTGGCTCAGTTGATAGCACGCTCACCTCAGGGCTAGACAGTTGTGGGTTCTAGCCCCATACGAGGGGCTTGAGCTCATACTCTAAGCGGATTCCCCAGTGCAGTACTGAGGAAGTGCTGCACTATAGGAGGAGTCATCCTTCAGATGAAAGCAAGACACTATCTGCTCACTCTGGTGGGTGTTAAAAGATCTCTCGGCACTATGAGAGAAGCAGGGACTTGTGTCCTGGCTTGCATCCGTCCCTCAACCAAACACAAACTGCTCATTTATCTCATTGCTATTTGTTGCATTGGCCTACTTACCAGTCTATGCACTTCAAAGTAACTCACTGCGTGGAACCCAGACATTTGAGAGATGTGATAAGGCACTACACAATTCAAGCTTTTCTTACTTCACAAGGTGTTTCTCCACAACCTGCTTATTCTCTGGACACCCACCGACACCACTGGAGAGCACAAGACCCACCAAGCTAGGAATCTGGTGCTGATCAGAATCAAAGCCCAGCAAACTCTGCAGATCAATCAGTCCTGCTCCTGTGGGGAGAATGGCCCCTTTCACATGAACAGTTTTAAACGGGCTATAAAGCAATAGGATTTAAATCAGATTAAAGCAAATAATCTGATCCATATGCTCTGGTATTCTGAATCAATTTCGTGTCACACCCACCATGGACACTGACTGACCCTCATTCCCTCTTCAGCAGGAAGTCTCTCAAAGTTTGGAGAAGAGAAAAACTCTGCAGATCCAAACACACAAAACTCGACATTGCATTGACTAAACAGAACCCTTCCCGAAATCCTGAGGAAACCAACTAGTGTTGGGCAGTGAATAGTGACTGCAGCACGCTACACAGCGAGAAACTCAGTACGGATAAACCTGCGTTCTCTTTGCCAAAATTTAAACTTTTTTTTAAGGGGTGGGGGGGGGGGGGGGGGGCGTACATTCTGCCGCCCATTGCTGAAACTTCAACAAGAAAATTGAAAAATCCCAAACCAGAGCTCTGATAAAAACAGGCTGCAGATTGCCACTGAAAATTCAAGTCATTCAGAAGTCAAAGACTTTAACATTTTTAAAAAATTGCTTTCCTAAAATATAAAAGTGACCCTGATTACCTGAAAGCGTCTTGTATTACTGGAGCTGGACTCCAATCAATCTAGGGCCAGAATTCTGTACCAAAGGAAATTTCTAACCTCATGTTCAACCAGGCTCATGTTTAACATGTAAAAACAGATGTCTAGTTTGTAAACTGTGACACGTTCATTAAGGCTCAAGTTTGAGCTGCATTAAAAGATACAAACTAAACTACAGGTCACATCCTGCATCACAGTCAGTGGTCAGCAGTGTGGCTAGCTGGGAACTCAGCTCTGCCTTTCATCTGCAAGCAGCAATCGACATCACACTCCATCACCTTGTAGAGTTCAGCCCTGAAGTCTCAGCCTCAAATGCAAAATTCCTTCCCTATACAAGACGCCTTGGATTATCAGCACAGCTCGGAAGATACTTCACACAGGTTTTAAATGCAGGGCGAGAACATCAAATCTGCACTGATTCACAATTTACCACCTGAAGTCAAAATGAGTAAGAAAGATTCTACAAAAGTTTCAAGAGTCCCGGAAGCGATGGTTCACAGCTTAGATTCAGTGAAAGGAACTATGGGATGTGACCCACTGCTCATTCAACTGAAGGCGTATGAGATGGTGCTGTGTTAATATCGCCTGTGTGAAGCCACAGTGCATTAACTGAGTGAGGGAGAAGTTAGAACAGCAGATCTCAAATCTCGAGGCTGATAGCCAGAGTTTTATGGTACAGCATTAACTGATCCTGCTGCTAGGCAGGTGGTTTGATAGCCACCAGCATTTTGTTTTCTCCTGAAAATGAATGCTACCAACCCCCTCATCTGGCCAAGCCCATCGATTATACAATTAAACCCAGGCTTTTCAAAACATTACTTTTTCATATTTAATCTCAGTTAACTTAATTTAAAAAAATATATACTTTTTAAACCAAACGTTCATTGAAAGAATGTGCCTTCCTCACACACAATAAGCAGCAGTAAATAGCGCATACCAAGCTATGAAATGATGAATGTTTTTGAAACCCTTTTCTGCTGCTGGTGAAAGCGCTAATGAATTAGTAGGTTTAATGTTATCTGACTCAGGTTACCGGTCTCCCTCCTAGCTGGATTTCCCATTCAATTCCCAGTGACTGAGCTCCTGAACTGGGGGGGGGGGGGCGCAACGTAAAATAGAAACAACCACCCAGACCCCTGAAACACATCATTAAAACCTCGAAGAAACTGCGCAGAGATGGATCCATTAAGTAATTTTACAGTGGGGCAATGTGACGTGTTCCATCCTCCGCTGCTCGGTGCAGTGTTGCGATCAGGTTTGTGCCTGAACACCAAACCAGCATGTCACGCCCAGAGCTCAGACTACTTTCATTTGCTTTACCTGTGCAAGTTTGGTCAATTTGTACAGCCACTGGGTGGTGTGTTACCTGGAGACATTGGATTGGGGGAGGGAAAGAGAAAATAAAAATAAAATTGGTGAACTCAACTCACTTTGCAGTATTCTTTAAAGAAATCTGCAGGCCAGGCTCCCCATGCTAGAAGCAGCAGCTGTGAGGGAGAATATTAATATATTTTAAAGCTACGAGTCATTAAATAGAAACATGACAAACACCAAGTACATGTCTACTGCTGGAGACTTTCCGAATTGAGATCGACTCCATAATGCATCCATGTCTCTGGAGGACAAGCGGAACATTTTTCACAGGTAAGCGGGCTGCAAACCGGCAATCCTTCCTTCCTGGGAATCGTGAATCCAGGATTCACACGGCCACTGTCCAACAAATCTTCCTGAAGAGAGTAAAAGTTGCCATCATGACCCGAAAGGCTATTTATTCATTTCATGAGTTACACACCTCCCGGAAAACCAAAATACTGCATAACTTTTGTGAATAAAAATGTATTTATATTAATGTTTAATTTTGCACATTGTTTAATTACAGCCACACTGAAGTGCTGCACTGACAATTTTCTATCTGTCAGTTTTTCAGGTAAATGAAAAATCCAGTTATTAATGCCAACCATTGACCAATAATTACAAATGATCACAACAGCAAACAGATCCAACCTACACAAAATGGTGCATCTAAGGTAACAATGAACATTAAAGCACAACCTGTCACTGGGTATTTAGACTCAGTAACTAAATGATCCCTACCATTTCCACCCCCCCCCCCCCCCCCCCCCCCAAAATATGGCACAATACATCAGCGATTCTCAGTAAAAATACACCAGGCAATCTTGGGATTCACCGACTGCCTGTGAAACTGGCTACAAGCATGTTATAACCATCAAAGTATCGCAATCTTTAAATAATAGGAAAATACTTCTTAACCAAGTATTTTAGAAAACTGAACAGTGCTGAAATTGCAAGAATATGATTAAATTGGGCCATTAGAAAGTTGTGATAAAGCACATTTTTGCTATACCTCCTATTCCAGCAATTAATTCGGCCCTACAGACATACTCATCCAGTGTTCAACTCTGCCCGACATCAACCAGAATATTGAGACAATGTGTACAGTACTGGAAAAAGGATAGCCCAGCCAGAGCCAACCTTCCATTCTCCACTACAATACACAAATGCTTGCATTCAATCAGACTGATGGAAATTACTTCTTTAATGAAGAAAATGCCCAGAGTTTGGGCTTAAAAACAGCACCACTGTGCCTCAGATCAGACATTCTGCAGTTCAAGGTGAAGGAACAGCCAGTCTCACAAGGAAATCCTCAAACTAGTGAATAGAGTGGAAGGATGGGCAAAGAATCAATACGAACCTGGGATTATGCAGTTAGAATTGGAGATGGCGATCTGCAAGGTACAACCTTTCCAACACCTGAACCAGAATTTTTATCCAAGAACTGGTTTTATCTTTGCAAATGTAAAAATCGAAGAACTTCCTGTACTATCCCATAATTTTTTAATTTCAACATTTGATCCCTGTTCTATCCCTGCTGAAATCCGTAAACATACGGATAGGCCAGAAACGTAAACAAAAATAGAACTATTGCGCTTTTGACAATGTATGAACAACGATCCCTGCGACTCGGACACATATCAACTCTGGACAAACCACCTCTTGCATATTTCAATAGCAACTTTTCACTGGGCTAAATGCAGCTGATTTAAAGTTCCATATGCTTTTGAGTGAAGGACATTTGTAAAGTGATTTTTTTGAGCAGTGTATAATGTCAAGTTTTTTTTAATATACCAAACAGGAGAGTCTCGGCTTGCTATGTGAATTGCAGCAATACTTCTGCTCACTGGACTGTGGTGGGACCGAAATCCCAGTTAGAACACTCAGCAACATGCAAATCAGGTCAGAAAGGAGGCAAGTTTGCAATGCTACAGAAGATATTAGGTCGGGGCAGCTAGCTAATAAATCACTACAACTGAACTCCAAATATTTAACAATAACCCAGCCTTTTAAATTGGTTTGATTCTTTCCTGCTCTTTCTACACTGAACTCCACCGTAACAACGGGAAACATTAATGCAACTACATTTCTTTCTGTTTCCTGTTTTAATTTGTTCTATTTGGGTGCAAGAATGTATTCCCAAAGCTCATTAAAGCAGGCCAGGGTAAAACACTGCCACATGGCAATGCCTGACGTTGCTTTAAACTGACCTTTCCACTGTACAGTACAAAAAAAAATTGTTTTAAAAAGCAGATTGCCAGTCCAAGTTAAGGCTTCCTGATTTGGCAACCCACTGCTCACAGTGCTAGGGCAGTAACAAAGAGCAGCTCCCTCCCTGTTCCACTGGCACTGCCCACAAAAAATATTTTAAAAACACACACACAATTATCGAAAAAGCATCCCTCAGGAAAGCGAATGTCGGGATTTGCCTGGCATTCAAATTCAGGTTTTATGGTGTTTACCATGAATAAACACAACAGGCAAGCAAACTACCAATATGGCAACAGTTCTGGTGCCACAAGCAAGAGAAAATAAAATGCCAACTCTGACCCCGAGAACCAGGATATAGGTACTTGAAAAGACACAGTTCCTGAGCCGTGCTATTGCAGCTGTTGGGATACTCACAGATGTTGGTTAGTGGCTGACTCCCGTTAACACCTTATCCCCTTCCAGTATCAGTAACCCACAATTCTGGTCATTTACTCCATACTCTCTTAACCCCAGCCCCAATAACTCCATCAGGATATGAAGTAATGCTACACAGCATTAAATTGCATCACTATACGACCTGAAAATGATGCTCTACAGTGTACTGTGCGGCCCTTCACTGCCCCTTTTCTATGATACAGCTCCAGCCATTCTGC
The DNA here is from genome assembly GCF_052327205.1 of Somniosus microcephalus. Classification (NCBI taxonomy): domain Eukaryota; kingdom Metazoa; phylum Chordata; class Chondrichthyes; order Squaliformes; family Somniosidae; genus Somniosus; species Somniosus microcephalus. The sequence goes on from NC_141012.1 coordinate 2,750,942, forward strand.
CCAAAATCTAAATTAAGCCTTTTCTACCTCCCAATCTATGCTAAGAAAGTGAATGATGGTCGTTGTGAACTTCTCGACCCACACTGCAGACAACACTGTGATACAGTCAATAAACAGCATTAGCCTCTGGCGGTCTGCAATGCACCACATCCTGTAAAGAGGAAACATCTGCTATCAGGAGCCTCTCAGCAAAGCAGATTCAACAAACCCCATTACAGCTAAGACTGGTAGACTGGAGTGTAAGCAGGCACTGGGACTGAACCTGGATTGTTCATTTCCACTATGATGCCACAATGTATTTAGAAACAAATATTTGTTTTAAATTATACTCTGCCTGAACTAGGAAGCCTTAAAAGGGTGAACTCCATGTCAGTTACTGATGGGCACATCACGGTTATGATAAACAGATGGTTTTATATACTGCAGCAAATGACCATCAGCGGGGTCACTCAAAATTGTAACTTGATAAACACAGTAGAGTTTAAAAAAAGATGAGATTGTAAGGTTCATAATACAGTCAAGAACCAAGCTGAATATAGAAAGTACAGAGATCTAAAAAAGGGAATAAGAGGGGCAAAGAGAGAACATGAGAATAGATTAACAGCCAATATAAGAGAACCCCAAAATCTTTTATAAACACAAATAGTAAAAGGGTAGTCAAAGGAAGGGTGGGGCTGATTCGGGACCACAAAGGAGATCTTCTTGTGGAGGCAGAGGGCTTGTCTGAGGCACTAAATGCGGACTTTGCATCTGTCTTCACTAAAGAGGATGCTGCCAATGTGGCAGTAGAGGAGGCAGTAACGATATTGGATAGGATAAAAATAGATAAAGAGGAGGTACTTAAAAGGTTGGCATTCCTCAAAGTAGAAAAGTCATCCGGTACAGATGGGATGCATCCTAGGCTCCCGAGGGAATTAAGGGTGGAAATCGTGGAGGCTCTGGCCACAATCTTCCCTGGATATGGGGGTGGTGGCCAGAGGACTGGAGGATTGTAAATGTTACACCTCTATTTATAAAAAGGGAAGAGGGATAAAAGCCGGCAACTACAGGCCAGTCTCAGCCTTACATCGGTGGTGGGGAAACTTTGAGAGACAATAATCCCGGACAAAATTAATTGGCATTTAGAAAAGCATGGGCTAATAAAGGAAGGTCAGCACAGATTTGTTAAAGGCAACGCATGTTCGACTAACTTGGTCAAGTTCTTTGATGAAGTAACAGAGAGCAATAGTGAAGGGTTGTTTTTCAGACTGGAGGGAAGTTTACGGTGGTGTCCCCCAGGAGTCTGTATTTGGACCACTGCTCTTTTTGATATATATTAATGACCTGGACTTGGGTATAGATTACCACATTACAACAGTGACTCCACTTCAAAAGTACTCATTGACTGTAAAGCGCTTTGAGACATCCGGTGGTCGTGAAATGCAAGTCTTTCTTTTTATACAGGGCATCATTTCAAAATTTGCAGATGGTATGAAACTCCGAAATGTAGTAAACAATGCGGAGGATAGTAACAGACTTCACAAGGACATAGACTGGTAAAGTGGGCAGATGCAATCTAACGCAGAGAAGTGCAAAGTGATACATTTTGGTAGGAAGAATGAGTAGAGGCAATCTGACTAAATGGTACAATTTTAAAGGGAGTGCAGGAAGAGAGAGACATAGAAACATAGAAACATAGAGATAGGAACAGGAGTAGGCCATTCGGCCCTTCGAGCCTGCTCCGCCATTCAATGAGATCATGGCTGATCTTCGTCTGAGATCATAGCTGATCTTACCAGTTCAGTACCCCGTCCCCGCCTTTTCTCCGTAACCCTTAATCCCCTTAGCCTTCAGAAATATATCCAATTCTCTCTTGAAAATATTTATTGAATTAGCCTTCACAGCCCTCTGTGGCAGGGAATTCCACAGGCTCACCACTCTGAGTGAAGAAATTCTTCCTCATCTCTGTTTTAAATGATTTGCCCGCTATTTTTAGACTGTGGCCCCTGGTTCTGTGCTCCCCTGCCATTGGAAACATTCTCTCTGAATTCAGCCTGTCCAGGCCTGCCATAATTTTATATGTTTCGATGAGATCCCCTCTCAATCTTCTAAACTCCAGTGAGTACAAGCCCAAACTATTCAATCTCTCCTCGTAGGTCATTCCCGCCATTCCAGGTATCAGCCTGGTGAATCGCCGCTGCACTCTTTCCATGGCAAGAACATCCTTCCGCAGATGGGGCGACCAAAACTGTACACAATACTCCAGATGCGGTCTCACCAGCACCTTGTACAGCTGTAGTAAGGTATCCCTATTCCTATACTCGAACCCCCTTGATATGAAGGCCAACATACCATTTGCCTTCTTAATCGCCCGCTGCACCTGCATGCTCTCCCTCAGTGACTGGTGCACAAGAACACCCAGGTCCCTCTGCACTTCCCCATCTCCCAATCTATTGCCATTTAGATAATAATCCACCCTCCTGTTTTTACCCCCAAAGTGGATAACCTCGCATTTATCCACATTATAGTGCATCTGCCACGTATCCGCCCATTCCCCCAACCTGTCCAAATCGCACTGTAGCCTCCTGACATCCTCATCAGAGCCCACCCCTCCTCCTAGTTTAGTGTCGTCAGCGAATTTGGAAATATTGCATCCAATTCCCTGATCCAGATCATTTATATATATTGTGAACAGCTGGGGTCCCAGGACAGATCCTTGCGGCACCCCGCTGGTCACTGCCTGCCACTCCGAAAACGAGCCGTTTATTCCAACTCTCTGTTTTCTATCCGCCAGCCAGTTCTCTATCCACGTCAATACTCTGCCCCCAATCCCATGAGCCTTAATTTTGCATGATAATCTTTTGTGTGGAACCTTATCGAAGGCTTTCTGGAAGTCAAGGTACACCACATCCACTGGCTCTCCCCCATCTATTTTACCAGTTACTTCCTCAAAAAATTCCAGCAGATTAGTCAAACACGATTTACCCTTTGTAAATCCATGTTGACTCTGTCCGATCCTTTCCCCATTTGTCAAGTGCTCCGCTATTTTATCCTTAATAATGGACTCTAGCATTTTGCCCACAACCGATGTAAGGCTTACTGGTCTATAATTCCCTGCTTTCTCTCTACCCCCCTTTTTAAATATTGGGGTAACATTAGCTACCCTCCAATCCACGGGTACTGTTCCCGAGTCAATGGAGTTCCGGAAGATGATCCTTAGAGCATCTGCTATCTCCAGGGCCACCTCCTTAAGTACCCTAGGATGTAGTTTATCAGGCCCCGGGGATTTGTCGGCCTTCAGTCCCCTCAACTTACCCAACACCATATCCCTAGAGATACTAATTTCTGTCAGCTCCTCCCTCTCATTAGTCCCTATGTTTGCCGATATTCCTGGGAGGTTATTTGTGTCCTCCTTTGTGAATACAGAACCAAAGTATGAGTTTAATTGGTCTGCCATTTCCTTATTCTCCATTATATATTCTCCCGAATCGGACTGCAAGGGACCGACTTGGGATTTTACCAGTCTTTTCCTCCTGATATACCGATAAAAGCTTTTGCAGTCTGTCTTTATGTTTGCTGCAAGTTTACTTTCGTATTCTATTTTCCCCTTCCTGATTAATCCCTTTGTCCTCTTTTGCTGTATCCTGTACTGCCCCCAATCTTCCGGTCTGGTGCTTTTTTTTGCCAGTTGATATGCCCTTTTTTTTGATTTTATGCTGTCCCTAATTTCCCTCGTTATCCACGGTTGAGTCACCTTTTTAGGTTTATTTTTATGCCAAACCGGTATAAACATGTTCTGGAATTCTTCCATTCTATCTTTGAATGCTTGCCATTGTCTATCCACTGTCAATCCCCCCAGAAACACCACCCAATCAATCTTACCCAATTCCCGTCTCATACCCTCGTAATTCCCTTTAGACCTGGGGTGTATGTACACAAATCTTTGAAGGTTGTTAAAAAAAAAAAGCATATGGAATCCTTGGCTTTATTGATAGAGGAAGAGAATACAAAAGCAAGGAAGTTATGTTAAACCTTTATAAATCATTGGTTAGGTCTCAGCTGGAGTATTGTGTTCAATTCTGGGCAACGCACTTTAGGAAAGATATCAAGGCCTTGGAGAGGGTGCAGAAGAGATTCACTAGAATGGTTCCAGGGATGAGGGACTTCAGTTATATGGAGAGACTGGAGAAGCTGGGATTGTTCTCCTTAGAGCAGAGAAGGTTAAGAAGAGATTTGATAGAGGTGTTTAAAATCATGAAGGGTTTTGATAGAGTAAATAAGGAGAAACGGTTTCCAGTGGCAGGAGGGTCGGTAACCAGAGGACACAGAGTGAAGGTGATTGGCAAAAGAACCAGAGGGGACTTGAGGAATTTTTTTTTACGCAGCGAGTTGTTGTGATCTGGAACGCGCTGCCTGAAAGGGCGGTGGGAGCAGATTCAATAGTAACTTTCAAAAGGGAATTGGATAAATACTCGAAGGAAAAAAAGTTACAGGGCTCTGGGGAAAGAGATGGGGAGTTGGACTAATTGGAGAGCTCTTTCAAAGAGCTGGCACAGGCACGATGGGCCAAATGGCCTCCTTCTGTGCTGTATCATTCTATGATTCTATAATATTTATATTAGGTATTAATATTTTCTTTGCAGAATGACCACCATCACACACTTTCATGAGCTTCACAGTAAATACATAGATACATAGAAGATAGGAGCAGGAGTAGGCCATTCGGCCCTTCGTGCCTGCTCCGCCATTCGATGAGATCATGGCTGATCCTTTAATTCAGTATCCCGTCCCCGCCTTCTCTCCGTAACCCTTAACCCCTTTTGCCCGTAGAAATATATCTAATTCCCTCTTAAATATATTTAATGAGCTGGCGTACACTGCCCTCTGTGGCAATGAGTTCCACAGGTTCACCACTCTCTGAGTGAAGAAATTCCCCCTCATCTCTGTCCTAAATGGTTTAGCCCTTATCCTTAAATTATGTCCTCTAGTTCTGTTCTCACCCGCCAAGGGAAACATTCCTTCTGCATCCAGTCTGTCTAGACCTGTCAGAATTTTATACACTTCTATGAGGTCCCCTCTCAATCTTCTAAACTCCAGTGTGTACATCCCTAAACTACATAGTCTCTCCTCATAGGTCATTCCCGCCATTCCTGGTATCAGCCTGGTGAATCGCCGCTGCACCCCCTCCATGGCAAGAACATCCTTCCTCAGATGAGGCGACCAAAACTGTACACAGTACTCGAGGTGTGGTCTCACCAGTGCCCTGTACAGCTGCAGCAAGGTATCCCTGTTCCTGTATTCTAACCCTTTTGCTATGAAGGCCAGCATACCGTTTGCCTTCTTGACCGCCTGTTGCACCTGCATGCTCGCCTTCAGTGACTGGTGTACAAGAACACCCAGGTCTCTCTGTACTTCCCCCTCTCCCAATCTATTGCCATTTAAATAATAATTTGCCCTCCCGTTCCTGCACCCAAGGTGGATAACTTCGCACTTGTCCACATTATAGTGCATCTGCCATTTATCCGCCCAATCGCCCAGTCTGTCCAAATCGCTCTGGAGCTTCCTGGTCTCTTCCTCTGAGCCCACCCCCCCTCCTAGTTTAGTGTCGTCTGCAAATTTGGAAATGCTGCATCCGACTCCCTGATCCAGGTCATTAATGTAAATTGTGAACAGCTGGGGGCCCAGGACAGATCCCTGTGGTACCCCACTTGTTACTGCCTGCCATTCAGAAAATGAGCCGTTTATTCCAACTCTCTGTTTTCTATCTGACAGCCAGTTCCCTATCCACGCCAAAACTTTCCCCTTTATCCCATGAGCCTCAATTTTCCATGCTAATCTTTTATGTGGGACCTTATCGAAGGCCTTTTGGAAGTCCAGGTACACCACATCTACTGGCTCTCCCCCATCTATTCTACCAGTTACTCCCTCAAAAAATTCCAATAGATTAGTCAAGCACGATTTACCCTTTGTAAATCCATGTTGACTCTGTCCTATCCTGTCCCCATTTGCTAAGTGCTCCGCTATTTCATCCTTAATGATGGACTCCAGCATTTTGCCCACAACTGATGTAAGGCTTACAGGTCTGTAATTACCTGCTTTTTCCCTACCCCCCTTTTTGAATAGTGGGGTAACGTTAGCTACCCTCCAATCCATCGGCACTGTTCCCGAGTCTAATGAATTCTGAAAAATCATCCTTAGTGCATCCGCTATCTCTAGGGCCACCTCCTTCAGTACCCTAGGATGCATGTTATCAGGCCCTGGGGATTTGTCCACCTTCAATCCCTTTAGCTTCCTTAACACCATATCCTTAGAGATATTGATTTGCGTCAGTTCCTCCTTTGCCAATGTCCCTATTTTTCCCGATATCCCAGGGAGGTTTTTTGTGTCTTCCTTCGTAAAGACTGACCCAAAGTATGCATTTAGTTGATCTGCCATTTCCTTATTTCCCATTATATATTCCCCCGTATCTGACTGCAATGGACCAACTTTGGTTTTCACCAGTCTTTTCCTTTTGATATATTTATAAAAGCTTTTGGAGTTAGTTTTTATATTTTCCGCCAGCTTGTTTTCGTAAGCTATTTTGCCCCTCTTGATCATGCCCTTTGCCCTCCTTTGCTCTATCTTAAACTGTTCCCAATCTTCCGCTCTGGCGCTTTTTTTGGCTATTTTATACGCCCTATCTTT